>NC_056741.1:966652282-966709782 GCF_019279795.1 Protopterus annectens
TTAGAATGTATTCCACTTTCTTTTTCACAATGTATGTAAATGAGTACATTCCATTGTCTTTATACATAATGTCTGGAGAAGCTCTAGCTTACGTTTCATGTGTATGTTCAACTACTTGGAATGTAAAAGCAATTTGTAAGATATAAGCTGTTTTTCATGTAAAATATGCTACATTATCCACTTTTTGATGTAAATATAATGTGTATTTTTCATCTTTATTTAACTATTATATGGCATTCCAGTATAAAGTGGCCAAAATTTCAGTTAGACTATCCCAGATGATAAAATAGAAATAAAATAAATAAATCAATACATCTTAAATTTTTTTTTTTCCAGAACTTACAATAATACTGTAAACTTAAGCATATGAGGCTCACCTGTCTCTGAAATGCATTTATAAAAGGCAGTTGCTAACTTCTTTCTTTGTAATGAAAGACATATGCCCTGGGATCCATTAATCCACTGATGTTATTTTTACTGCTTTGCATTCCTTAATTTAAAATAGTAAAAATAACATAAAATCCAAATCCTGCACTGTTTCATAATCTCAAATAATAATTAGTAGACAATGTTTTTGCAGAAGGGAAAACCTTCTGCACCCCAAGAGGTAGAGATAACCCTACCATACCCCTGCAATTCAAGATGTACTAATGCTGAGATCACACAATAATGAGAAACTTCCTGTAGTCTACTACACTCTAAACTCATAGTGTTCAAACAAGGATTTCCAAACACTAAAATTGGAATGCAACTTTCCGGCCCCAGAACCATAAAGGGATAAAGCCCTGACTGCAGCCTATGCCACGTAAGTTTGAATATCAATAAAGGTGTTAAAAAAAAACACTTGACACCACAGGCATGGAAGATGGTTGTGTGCACCCTAGCAGAAGAAGATTGACATGCAATATTAAAGGATATTCACATGGTTTGATTTCCATGGAAGCCACTGGGGAAACAACCATCTGTTTCTGCATGAGGGTGGGTGAGGTATCCTGCTGATATCAGCATCTTAAAGGTGTGGGGGGCTGTACCATTGCTGATGCCTACTGCACATTCCCCCCTTGCAGTATTACTTGGTGCACACAGGGGTGAAGAAAATTAGGAGGAAAGTACTCCCTTGGCAAAAGCAGAGCGACATTGCCCCAGGATGCCTATATCTCCTCACAACCCTCAAACATAATTGGAAAAAGTCCTGGGAAGATGGAAATGTTCAATAAATCCTATGATCAAGGAAACAATAATAGCCACCTGTAAGGGAGCTAAGAAATAACTGAAAAATGGCATGGAATTTCAACACTGCTTTGAGTTCAGACATAAGCAAATATAAGCGATAGCATTTTTCTTTTCAGTGTTGCAAGCCTTAATCTCAGTCTTCTGTGATCCCATAATATTTAGTAGACAGTGTTTGACAAAACACTACCACATTAAAATAACAAACAAACCCAATAATCAATCTAGTGAATAGAATCCATAAATAGATATATAGATATTGATATAGATATAGATGTACACATACCTATCCATCTATCCATCTATATATATATATATATATATATATATATATATATATATATATATATATATATATATATGGATAAAGAGTACAGTATATAATATTTAACTACATATATGTTTATGTATGTATGTATGTATGTATATGGGTGTCCCGGCATAAATCACACTTGTATTTGGATGACTTTTGTATTGTTGACACACATTCATCAACATATGCAGATGGTCAACAGCTGTGCAAGATCAACAGTTCCTGGTGTAGGGGGATACAGTGGATATAAAAAGTGTACACACCCCTGTTAAAATGCCAGGTTTTTGTGATATAAAAAATGAGACCACAATAAATCATTTCAAAATGTTTCCCACCTTTAATGTGGCCTATAACCTGTACAATTCAATTGAAAACAAACAAATCTGTTTGGGGAAAAAATATAGAAAATAAAAAACGTACAATAAGTTGGTTGCATAAGTGTGCACACCCTTAAACTAATACTTTGTTGAAGCACCTTTTGATTTAATTACAGCATTCAGTCTTCTTGGGTACACACCTGGCATCAATTAAAAAGACTCCGATTAACTCCAAATAAAGTTCAGCTGTCCTTGGAGGATTTTCCTGACATTTACTCAGTTGCCTGCCACATCAAAAGCCACGGTTCGAAGACAGCTTCCAAAGCATCAAAGGGATATCATTATTGAAAGGTGTCATTTGGGAGAAGGGTACAAAAAAATTTCCACAGCACTGGATATACAATGGAACACAGTGAAGACAGTCATCAAAAAGTGGAGAAAATATGGGACAACAGTGATGTTGCAAAGAACTGGACATCCCTCCAAAATTGATGAAAAGACAAGACTATAACTGGTTAGGGAGGCTGACAAGAGACCTACAGCAACACTGAAGGAGCTGCAGGAATTCCTGGCAAGTACTGGTTGTGTACTAAATGTGACAACAATCTCCGATATTCTCCATATGTCTGGGCTATGGGGTAGGGTTGCAAGATGGAAGCCTTTTCTTACACAGAAAAACATCTAGGCCCAGCTAAAATTTGCAAAACAATACATCAAGTCTCCCAAAAGCATGTAGGAAAATGTGTTATGGTCTGATGAAACCAAGGTTGAACTTTTTGTCCACAATTCCAAAAGGTACGTTTGGTGCAAAAACAACACTTTGCATCACCAAAAGAACACCATCCGCATGGTGAAGCATGGTGGTGGCAGTATCATCCTTTGGAGCTGCTTTTCTTCAGCTGGAACTGAGGCTTTAGTCAAGGTGGAGGGAATTATGAACAGTTCCAAATACCAGTCACTTTTGGTCCAAAACCTTCAGGCATCTGCTAGAAAGCTGAAGAGGAATTTCACCTTTCAACACGACAATGACCCCAAGCATGCATCCAAATCAACAAAAGAATGGCTTCACCAGAAGAAAATTAAAGTTTTGGAATGGCCCAGTCAGAGCCCAGACTTAAATCCAATAGAAAATCTGTGGGGTGACCTGAAGATGGCTGTGCACAAGAGATGCCCACGCAATCTGACAGATTTGGAGCACTTTTACAAGGAAGAGTGGGCAAATATTGCCAAGTCAAGATGTGCCATGCTGATCAACTCCTACCCAAGAAGACTGAATGTTGTAATTAAATCAAAAAGTGCTTCAATAAAGCATTAGTTTAAGGGTGTGCACACTTATACAACCAGTTTATTGTACATGGTAATAATAACCAGGCTCTCTCACCACAAAGTTATAAAAGGCAATTAGGAAGTCTATGAGAAACTCAAAGTTCATATAGATCAATGCATTCAAATCGGCAAAACAGAAACGGCAGCTTCACTTTTCCAATAAGAAATCCAGTATATAATCACCAAAGAACCTTTATTGTTTGTAAGCGCTTTCGCGTAGTCACCACTACGCTTCATCAGACAGTACAAATAACATTATAGAATCTCTATTTATACAAAGAAGTAAAAAAGGGCGCCAAATTAAAACTAAAGGATTGTTCAATTATTCAATTGTTTAGTTAATTAAACTGTAGGTTAGTGCATACTATCTCAAAAGGAAGAGTTCCGGGATCTTAAAGTGAACAATGCTATTTATAAGCAATCTTCCAGCTATTAATCAAAACTAAAACATTAGGCTGACAGCGAGTGATAGTAATAATAATAAATAAATAAATAAATAAATGAATAATCATACATTAGTACAGAAAAGCACAATGAATGCACATGATAAAAATCAATGAATACACATAAAAAATAAAGCAGAATAAAAACAGAATAAATAATGGAATACAATAAATACTTGTAAATGCCTGGTGTATTGTAGTATGAATACTTATTTCAAGATAGTATATCAAATACATTTGTCAAATGTCTAAAAAAGGGCTCAATCATTTGTCAAATGTCTAAAAAAGGGCTCAATCATTTAAATGTATTTGATATACTATCTTGAAATAAGTATTCATACTACAATACACCAGGCATTTACAAGTATTTATTGTATTCCATTATTTATTCTGTTTTTATTCTGCTTTATTTTTTATGTGTATTCATTGATTTTTATCATGTGCATTCATTGTGCTTTTCTGTACTAATGTATGATTATTCATTCATTTATTTATTTATTTATTATTATTACTATCACTCGCTGTCAGCCTAATGTTTTAGTTTTGATTAATAGCTGGAAGATTGCTTATAAATAGCATTGTTCACTTTAAGATCCCGGAACTCTTCCTTTTGAGATAGTATGCACTAACCTACAGTTTAATTAACTAAACAATTGAATAATTGAACAATCCTTTAGTTTTAATTTGGCGCCCTTTTTTACTTCTTTGTATAAATAGAGATTCTATAATGTTATTTGTACTGTCTGATGAAGCGTAGTGGTGACTACGCTTTACAAACAATAAAGGTTCTTTGGTGATTATATACTGGATTTCTTATTGGAAAAGTGAAGCTGCCGTTTCTGTTTTGCCGATTTGAATGCATTGATCTATATGAACTTTGAGTTTCTCATAGACTTCCTAATTGCCTTTTATAACTTTGTGGTGAGAGAGCCTGGTTATTATTACCAGTTTATTGTAAATTTTTTATTTTTTATATTTTTCCCCTAACAGATTTGCTTGTTTTTCAATTGAATTGTACAGGTTATAGATCACATTAAAGGTGGAAAAAGTTTTGAAATGATTTATTGTGGTCTAATTTTTTTGCATCACAGAAACCTGGTATTTTAACAGGGTTGTGTACACATTTTATATCCACTGTATGCCCTTTCCCCGGAGACTCTGCAATCTCTGAGTTAGTATATATAATTAGCAGGGGGTGAAGCCCCCAAATTGGCCTCAGGACATGCACTGTAGTGTGTTGACATGTTTTGATCCAAACAAGTGTGTTAACATAAAACTTTGACATTTCCATAGATCAGCTATTACTAGTAGATCCATATACATTTATATAGATATAGATAGAATGATATATATAGCTATAGATATATAGATAAGCAGATATAGATATAAACAGAGTGAAATATAAATATATAGAATAAGGGGGGGTCACTTACTTGTGACTGCTTGCCATTTGATTGGGCTTGTCGGATCACATTAGATAGAATTTACACTTAATTATAAGTCATTTCTTTGTAGAGTGGTCATTGCAGGATTTCTGACTGTTTTAAGCTACTGTGCACTGTATTTGGGAGCAGAGGTGTAGCTGGTCTGATAAATTAGGCCCACCCCCCTCAGCTCTTCAAGTGAAGAGCAAAAAAAAAAAAAAAAGACTTCTACAAAGCTGCAGGAATGCCAATGAGCCTCCTGCAAATGGTACCCAATTCATGTAGCTCTACAGTGCGCAGGTTTTAATTAAAAGAAAGAAAGAAATGCTCTCAACTATAGCAAACTGCTTGCTACAGTTTGACCATACAGGGAGCACTACCGCACTCAGGTTTGACTGTAAATGCAATACTAGTTTTAAAAAGCTGGTATGCATTAAACAGAAATCAGAATCAGTTGATCCCATCCTGTAACACTTTTCACCTGGGGCATTTGTCCCTCTCACCCCACCCTTGCCATGCTACTGTTTAGAAGTTCTCCTTTCTCAGTTATTGTGTGGCCATGGAGTTAGTATGCATAAATAAAACAGACACAATGAGCTTTGAAATGTAGGGGCTTGCCCCGCTCTAAAAACACTTTTTTAATGAGTATAGGTATCTTTTTAAGTTAGTTCTTTTCAATAAACTGAAAAAGTGCTCATATTCATATCATTTCCACATGAAAAGGGTATAATCTTGTTTATTTTCTGAGTGTGATATTGTGTCTGAGCTTTCGCCATGTATTGCTTTCTCTAAGGTGAAATAAACCTCAGGTGCAAACTTAACGGTATTTATAGGAGGAGCTTCTTAGCCAAAATAAGATAGATTTCACAAAGAGAAACTGCAGAGGAGTCTGGAGGAGTCTGTGAACAGAAGAATACAGAACAGAGTATCAGCTCTTGGAGAAGTCCAGTCAGAAGGACTGGTTTGCCAGAGGAAATTGCTCATGTCTGACTTGAGAGCAAAGACTATGGCACAGATTTATGAAAGCCTACACTTTGCCCTAAGCATGTGTGTGCATCATGGAGTGACGAGCAACAAATTGTTATTCATTAAATTCCTCTGCATGCCATGCCTGCCTTCAAAACAAGGGTAAGAAGCAGAATATGCTAATGAAGTCATAAGCAGGTGAAATGCATGCTAATGAAGTAATTCAACATGGCAGACCAATTTAGGAATGTATAAAACACATGTGTACATGCTTCACTCCTTCTTGGGCTAATTGTCAGTACTTTTTGGAATACAGCCATGAACATGAGCTTGGAAGAAAATGTTAGGCATTGCTGCTGCTATTATTAATCTGTGTGTGCAACAGGCTTTAATACAAGGTGCTGCTGCTGCTTCTGTTGTTTCAGCTTCCAGACCTCATCCTGGAAGAAGGAGAAGGGTCTTCAGACACTTTTGACTTATCTTGGACTTCATGATACATGAATTGTACAGTGCATATGCAACTTCTACCACCCTTAGCTAAGGCCCTGGGAAAATTGTATAAAACCCATCCCACTGGAAACTATAGTATTTGTAGCATTATGTATACTAGCTACAGGTACTTTTCAGAAACCCACAGGGGAAATATAAGTAGGGTCACAGGTGTCAGCCTCCAGAATATTTTTCTAAATGCAGTGCTACAATGCGTAAGAGATCATACCTTGTTTTCACATAACCCAAAAGAGAGTGCTATAACCATGCAAAATTTCCATGCCATAGCAAAATGCCCTGAGATTCTGGATTCCATAGACTGCACACACGTCAAAATAAAAGCCACACATGGTGAACAGGAAAGGAGGTACATTAGCAGGAAAGGCTACTACTCCAACTATCAGGTGGAGTGTAATACCCAAGCAACCATTTATAATGTCTGTGGAGATAACCCAGCCATAACAACTCACACATATGGCACACTTGTTAACTGTACACAAGGTTTGCTAGGGATGAATTTCCACATAGGCATCTAGTTGGGAATGCAGATTATGCACTGGAACATTGGCTAATTACACAAATGAGAAACCTACAGAACCCCATAGAGCAATGATCCACTACCAGGAATTGCATTGCAGGTTCCTGCTCTATATGAATGCTCACATGTAATGCATAAGGATACCCCCCCCCAAAATAAAAATGATAAACATGGTCAGGCTGATAAAATGAGTAACCTATGAATGGATATCAGCATTAACAATGATTCAAGTGTAGGAAATGAAAATGTTACCATTTGGGATGTGTTTTGTTGATGTCAGGCATATACAGCAGGATTTATACAGTTGTTGGTCTAAAAAGTAAACTTCACATTGCTATTAGTCATATAAAAATATTATAACGTGTTCACGTCTTCACAGAAATGTTATAAAGACACGTAAAATTTGCTGAGAATACTTCATATTAAAACTGATATACTTCCTGTGCCAACACAAATGGACAAACTTCAGGCATTACTCAATGTTATCTGAAATAGATGCCATCACAACTGTTTCAATAACTTATTTGTAAAGAAACATCACATACTCCATGATTTATATGAAAATCTAAAAAAGTAATGCAACTGCAGTAGTCAAATGGCTATGTCTCAAGTTGGTGAATTCAGTCTCCTCTAATACAATACAAGTGTCTTAGCACCAGGCTGTGCTTACATAGTGCAGAATAACCCCTCTGGATATTGTAAATATGTAAATCAGGTATCAACTCATTATCATTTATGAATCATACAATCTGCACAAAGTGCTGGTCATGTAAACATGGTGAGAAGACATACATGATGTCGTGCACATGCCATAGCAGTAGAAGAATGAATAGTGAGAAGTGAGGCTTGATAAGGGCTTACAAGTTTGACTCACTAGCAGTAGTACATTAATAAATGAGTGTTTAACAGTCCTGACACTTTGATGTACAGTTGCTAACATCCCAAGGCAAAAATTCAGAAATTTAATTTGGAATGGCACCAGTAGCGCAAATGAGACTGGTGCTGGTGAATCTCTGTCAGCACTCTCAACAGTATTGAGTAGTAGAAAATATACCTATTGACTATGTTTCTCAGTGGTTTGATGTGTTATTGCAATAAGTTTGAAGAAACAGCAGAGATAATGCAGTGTTTGAATCCAGATTAGGCATTATTTTACTGAGGAGCTCAGCATGAGAATTATCACACAGTTTTTCTTATGAATTGGGCAACCCAGTTCTCTGTAATGAATGCTAAATGCATTGATTGTACTTTTTGTGAAAGTGTGCTAAGTGCAACACTGATTATATTTACTTGAAATAACACTTTCATATGTATTATGCTAAAAATTTGTAGTAGTAGTAGTTGGCAAAAAAGGCAGTTGCTATGAAACTTTCTCTGTGGCTCAACATGTTAATGCAATAACATATGTCTGACAGCAACAATAATGCAGAGCTTGATTCCAGCTTTTGATCATTTCAAGGTATTTACAGTGACACAAATATTTTATTGTTAGAAACTGAACTATTCTTAGCACTAATAACAAAATGTGATATGTGTGATATAAAAAATGGCATTTACTATCTAGTGAGAAAAGAAAATCAGTAACATGATGAATGTGAAAATATTAAGAATATATTCTGCATTAACTATCCATCCCTCTCAAGTAGTAATCATGACAGTATTACATTTCCACTAAGAATATGTCATTATTACTTGTATAGGATGTGTCACAAATGAACTTTTTTAATCTGCTTGGTGATCCCTTTCTCAAGAATTGTCATTACTTGAAGATCTGATGATGAGTAACATAAATGCAAGTGTAGCACGTGGCAATCATGTTAAAAGGATGAATGTGTGAGGATAATGCCATACGTGCAGTGTCCATTGCTAGATATGTTTTAATTGGATTATTTTGTTGTTGTGTTATGTTATTTGTTTTTCTTTTTCTTTTTTTGGCTTCTGGATTAGCATGCCACTTGGCAATGCACAGCAGTGACTGTTAGCAGTCACTATCAGTGAGTGACAGTTCATGTCCCGATTGGAAAAACTCAAAAATGTATTTTGGGCTGCCATCACTAATGCAAATGAGCTGGTTGCCATTGTGCTTCTATCAGCAGTATGGACAGTACTGAGAGAAAACCATACACCTGCAGATTACTTTTCTCCATGATTCAAGGTATTAAAGCATTAAGTTTGGAGAAACAGCTGAGGTAATGCAGAGTCCAAGTCCAGTTTAAAGCTAGTGTTAATGAAGGGTTCAGAATGAGTAAACTCAGAGGGGTTTGTTAGGAAATGAACAGGAATCCAAACTACTATTAGAAATATTTCATTTGCAACACTATCCTGTGTAATGAATGCAACATAAGTCAAATATAATCAGTGTAAAATAAGTTGAGCATAGTAATGATGATAATTAATTTAAACTGCACTACTATGTAAAGTATGTGTGGCACCTACTCCAACATGTTGTACTCAGGCCATGCAAATCAGTGAATATGAAACTTATTTACATAAAAATACTGGCTTTTACATATAACTCCAGTACCATGATAAGTGAAAGCCACACATATACAGCTATGTCTTAATTAAATCGCCAGTCATCTTCAAATTGTTACACCTCAGTTTAGAGCTTCAAAATGATAGTTCTCCTGTAGCATTAACAGTTAATAAACAGCATTTAATATTTTAACCTTTTTTTCAGTCATGGGTTCATTTCCCAGGTGCTATTACTCAAGGTTTGTATTTTGCATGTCCCACCAATCCATTATGTACCATGTTATAACATTATACCTCTAAACAATGATTATAATCATAACAATTTCTATGCCAGGCTATTTTTGTGATTTCAATTTGTGTAAACACAGCTGGTAAAGCTAACCATCAGGCTAGTACACACGAGATCTGAAATGGGTACACATTGAGAGCAACAGTTCCAGATGTTCTTCAGAAGACATGGCAGGTGAAGGTGAGGGTGATGGTCTATTTAGACCCCAAAGGTGGTATAAATGGAAGCCCAGAATCTTTGTGTCATTCCTCATAAAGTGCTACAGCCAAAGGCTTCTGCAGGAGGACCATACAAGGTCCAAGGCTGAGACTTGGAATGGCTTGGCCAAGACTGTCTCCAGTGCAACTGGCATACCAGGCACTGGGGAACAATGTTGTCTCCATTATAGTAATATAAAGAGACACACACAGGACCTACTAAGCCAATAGCAAGCATAATTTAGAAGTGCAAATACCCTTGTGTTGTGTAAGTATAGTGACCCATCATTAGTCAATAATTTACCATAGAGTGGCCAAGCAATACAGCTATTCACTATGTTTTTTGTCTGTTTTCTATTCAATAGAGCTGCTGAAGAGATATCCCAGAACAGAAAGGCACATCAGGAAAGACTGGCTCACCTTAAAGAGGCATGGGATAAGTATGGATCAGGTATGAATACAAGCAAAATCATAATATCTCTTTAATGTAGCTAATCTTAGTACATTTCAGAGCATCAGTCCATATGATTTTGAGTAGGCCTACCTAAACTTTATATCCAGCATATATGCCTGTTTCCATAGCTCCAAAGCATTGCACCAGAAAATGAGTAAACCAGCTTAGCTGTGTGTGGGTTAATTTCCTAGCAGTAATTATCTTTTCTTACAAGATAGTATGTAAAATCATTTACTATAATATTAAATAACAGTAAACATTGCAATTTTTGTGGCTGGATGTATTTACTTGGAGTACATGTAGCCAACATGCCATAGTCAACTAACCATTTCTATGTTATTTATAATAGCACTGAGATTGGTATATTTTTGATACATTCATGCCTTCACATCATAACTGGATGTAGCAAAGGTTAGCACACTTATGAGTTATAATTGCTTATATATTGAAGTGTTGATCTGGCATGGCATTGCTGTTATTATCTATGTCTTCTCTCTCTTTTTTCTATGTGCTAACATTGCTGCTGCAAAACAAATGATCATCAGCACAGGGAGCTAGACAGACCACTGAGGGTCAGCCCTCCATACCTCCACAAGTGGCTGCTGCAGCACCAGCACAGACATCCAGCACATCTGGGTAGCAATTTGCCAATGTTTCCTCCACAACTCCTGTCCTACTTGAGCCACCTGATTCAGGTTACTCTGCCATGGCTGATGGTGCAGTGGTATCTACCAGGAATAGTACCGGAGGTAGCAATTGTGCCACCCATCAGAAGTTGACAAGGTTGGTGGAAGACATCATGCAGAGCGTCCTCACTGATTGAACTGACAGAGTAGAAAAGGTCCTGCATCACAAATGTAAAGTTGATGTCACATCCAGCACTGACCCAGTGGTCTATGATAGAAGGCAGTGGACTATATTCTCACTGTGCTTAGGCTAATCACTATTGCAACTCAGATGACCCCTACCTATCCCCAATCATGGCGCCTCCAATACTTTTGTGTTCTTCATCATCCCTGTATAGCTTGTATGGAGGTGACTGCTACCTAACCATCTTATTCCTAAAAACCTTTTTCAACAGCCTTCTCTCAAAAAAATGGGCATCTGTCCTTCTACAAATATATATATATATATATATATATATATATATATATATATATATATATATATATATATATATTATATGTGGAGCCCATGCATAGCTCTCCACTTTGCCAATGTGTCTGGTTGACACACTGGATTTGATCTAATTGGCCATACAACATTATTCCATTTGTTGTCACCTAGCCCTGATGTGGTGACTATCCAAACTGATGAAATTCTTATTACAGTATACCTTATGCTGTGAATAAGTGCATAGCTATGGCACTGTCTCACCATCAAACCGTGCATTCCTTTAATCTTCTCCCTGTGTCCTACCTTCTGTTTGCCCTCCATTTTAACTACTGTCCTAGCTACCCCTTTTCACACATTTAATTTAGTCAAGCCATACATGCACAATACACATGGGTAGAGGTGGCCCATAAAAAAAACATTTCCATTGTTGTACTCAATGCCTTGCATCACCCACCAGTGTTGAGTAACAGTAAATGGTGTTTTATGTCCTATGGCAGAAGTGGCGAATCAACCACAGTAGTACAGTTATCTTCACCCAGATGTGCTGATCCCTACTGCATTATAGAAATACAGACTGATAGTACTATTGTGATACAGTTACTCGAATGTTCTCTGCAGTTACTGTAACTTATTTATTACGCTACTTGTTATAATGTACACCTTATGAAATGTTACTGCTGTCATTACTGTGATGAAGCATGATGACTACATTCTCCTTTGCTTCAGTGTGTTCTCACTGTCCCTACAAATGTGTGATTTTAATTTTGTGAAGTGTAATCTCCCATATGGTGTGCTTGACTAGTGCTCAGACTTATAGAATGCTTTTTGCATAGTGTCATGGGTTTAAATTCAGAAGTATATCAGACATGTTTTAATGTTTTCTTTTTAATATTGTGTGCGGAACTGTTGGCTTCATATGTTATTAACCCAGAATTATCCTGCTTATGTCATAATCATGTTTCTCCATTCTTACCCCTGCTTGCTCCATATTGAAAACATTTTATTGTACAGAGCATGGCAGACTTATTGTAATGACAAACCTCGAATTAAAACAGCACAACTGGGCCAGAAATGAACCATAAACAATTTTTTTCAAAAAAAAGTTTTATGACTCTTTCCCTCTCTCCCCTTCTGTCTCATAAGTCTTTGTACTCAACATTTGCATGATTTCTGCCAATGAACAGCAATAATAACTGATGATAAATGGAAATTAATGTTGTATAGCAGAAACTAGTGAGATTTTGCCTTCAGATGCATTAGTCTTCTGCCCCCTGTACTACTATGCTAAGTCTCGCTGGACTGTGGAAAGACAGACTGATAACACTATGAGGAGACAGTTCTTATCATATTTTGACAGGCTGCAGAGTTGAATATACATCATATGGGATGTTTCAGTTGTAACTACTTTTATGTAGTATGCCACACATAAACTTCCTTGCCTAATAGTGTGTCAATAATCCATAATTCCATCAGCATTAACTTGCTTTGTCTCTTTTTTCTTTCATAATTAATCCCAAAATGCCTTCCCAAAAATTAGTGCAAGATATTTAGTACATTCAAGGCTTTATGTTTTAACAAGCATAATACACTAGGCATATTTTACAAATATTGCTGTTATACACACATAAGGTGATAGGATGAATTCATTTGCATTTCCATTCGGAAGTCTTTTAATCATGACATCTACATGTATGTTAACAAGTAGTGACTGTATTACTCAGTGATGTCATATAAATACATGCAATTACAAAAGAAGCAGCACAACATGCCTAAATCTTATATGAATGAAATCTAAGAATGCACTTGTATTATCCATATAATGAGTACTTTTCTGCAATTGTCATGACAAACATGTAAATCATGACACATCTCACTGTAAAATTGTCTCCAAAGATGAGCACACACTCAAGATGACCACAGTGAAATTAGAACCCCTACCTAGCTACCTACAGAACACAGTACTTGTAGTAGGAGTGTCACACATGCTCTTCTAAAATGGTCTCTAGAATGTGAACTAACTGAATATAAATACACACACTAGTTGACTGCATTGAGACTAGATCCTTATGCAGTACTTCACACAACTACAGTTAATCAGTTGAACGCAGTGAGACCAGAACCCCTACCTAGTTATCCACAGAACACAGTATTAATGCAAACACCACATCACAAGTCTGACTTTTACACTGTTGCCAAGCACTTTATAGTAGAAATCATCAGTGTATGTTTGAAGGCCTGTATGAAATGGCTGTGTAGGCATATATGACTGTAAAAACTTTTGTTCTCCATGAGACTTGATGATGACAGTCGGATACATACTCATACTCATGCTCCTCTGACTATGCATGCACACACACACACACACACACACACACACACACACACACACACACACATGCACGCATGCACGCATGCACGCACGCACACACACACACACACACACACACACACTCAAACACAGATTCACAATTTGGCTGTAGTGTTAATTGAACTCCTACCTATTTTGTTGTCGTATGCAGGAGACATTAATTAATACTTGCGCCATGACCAAAGTCTGATTTTTCCTTGTCATGGTGGTCTTTATAGATGATGGAATCATCATTATATGATGCAAGTAACATATCCTGTGAACATTGTGTGCAAAGTGTAGACTTTGATTTTCTGATTTGTTTTCAGTCTGCAGATATACTTTAAAAGACAGCTTCTTAAACTATATGCAACAGGCTATCAGGAATGCATGCTGCATGACTGAGACATACATGTACCTGTTTCTCTATATGCTGGATACATTACATACTTTCAGTCACACACACATGCATACATATTTTTTGATCAGCATGGATGCAAGTGTTGAAGTACTTGTTTTCATATTGTGATGAAATGATGTCCACAGTAAGACATCTATAACACAACCCCAATGTCTATTGTCAGCATAAATATTTAAATTTACTAATGCAGTTATGCTATTTATTTTTGCAGTGTAATTCACATTTGACCTATTACTGACATATCCATTTTCAAGTGCATGGGTGCAGGGCATACATTACTCTGAGTAAATATGTGTTCAGTCACTAACAAGTCCCTTCCCTTTGGTTATGGTTTTACATGAATTTTGATGGGATGAAGAATAACTGGACAATAAACATAGTAATACACGCCAAACATCTTCTTTACATAGAGTACCACTGAGAAACTGGTTTGCGAGAACAATGGCAAAGTGCTTGCACATGCAACATTCACATTTAATGAATACATCTTGAACTTGAGAAGTAGTTATGCATATATGCTATGGGAGAAGTACCTGACAGATACTATGTTGTTCATATTGTAGTTTATATAGGAAATACTGTGTCATAATGTTTATGACATTAAGCACTGTTGCTATCGCCTTCCCCGTTTGCTCAAAGTTAAGAGAAATTTGTTTACTAGTCTGATAGTGCACAATTGAAATAATGATGCCACCATTGGTTTAATAGGGTGAGGTTGTGCTAAAAGGGACTGGAAGTGGTGGGACAGCCTACTACTACTATATAGCTACACAGCAATAATGGAGAACACTGGACTACACTATTGTGATTGCATACTGTTTAGAATGTTACGGCATTAACACACCTTGACAGCTGCTTACTGTTGCTGTAACAAGCTAAGCCTTACCTTGCCTCTTATTTTTGCCCTGTCCCTCCTGGCATTTTTGATTTTGTGAGAAATAACCAAAGTATTCTCTCAGTCTGTAATGACAGACATTAGAGTTTAATACTTCTTAGTGTTCGGAAAATGCATACTGATGTTCTATTAACTTTTTAAGTGGATTAACAAAAAAGCCTCCCAAGTTGGTAGTGATGCAGGCAATACTGGCATCTTTATTCTTGAACATAACTTATGCATGGTGCAGAGTTTTCCATTATCACCAGCTACATATCATATCTGTGGGTGAAGTCTACCTAGCACAAGAAAGGAGCACACTCATAGTAGTCACTCAATGCTGGATTCGAACCACCTACCTAGTTTAGTTCCACAACTGAGAGAACACAAGTGCAAGTGTCACAGAAAAAGTCTTAAATGCAAGTATGAGATAAAGCACATTTGAAAGGATAACCTCATCACTGTGTAGCGTAACAATTGCTTATGTTAAGGTGGGGCTGATGGCTGAGCCCCCTTCCATGGCAGATCTTTTGACTTAACCACCTGCCTATCTAGTTTATACACTTGGAAGTGCACAGCAGCAACAGCAAGTGCCGCAGGAGAAGTCTGATTATAGCAGTTAGTGCACATTTAAAACGGTAACCTCATCAATGTGTTGCACAGAATGTGTTTTGGCTAAAATGTAAAAAGTGATGCCAGAGATCTATCCTGGTTTACTTATTTCTCTTTAGTGGAAGTGTCAACACAACATCAGATGTGTGAGTGAAGTCTGTTAGCACTCCAAACATGCACTCTCTTACCAGTTCCACAGTGATTGATTTGAACCAACTACTTATCTAGATACACAATCTAGAATACACATTACCAATTGTAATATCAGAGGAACAGTCTGATTTCAACATGAGACAGGGCACATTTGAATGACGTCAGTGGTATGTTGCACAGAATGTGTTTGGTTAAAAATGCAACAAATTGATGGGGGAGCACTTTCTTTTAAGTTGAAGTGTACACAATGTATCTTTTGATGAAGCCAATACTACCTGAATTCAATACACCTTCTTACCTACTTTTACAATCTAGAGTACACAGTATCATATTCTAGCACCACAGAAGTCTTAATGTATGTGTGAGACAGAACACATTTGAAAGGATGACCTTAACAGTGTGTACTACAATAAATTTTAATGTTAAAAGTGTAAGAAACTGATGTGAGAGCAGTTTCCCATTGTTCATGTTTCTACTGAGTGGAACTGTAGGCATCACATCTGTTGTTGAAGCCATATTTACCTCATACTAATGACACATACACTCACACTAATTCAACAGTGTCGGATTTGAACCACCTACCTATCTGCCTACACAATCTAGAATATACAGCATCAACTGCAAGCATTACATGAGAAGTCTGATTGCAGCAGTGAGATATGCACTTTTGAAAGGATTATCTCATCAATGTGTTACAGAGAAGATGTTTGTGATAAAAGTGGAAAAAATGTTGGGGGAGCCCTCTATTAAGTTTAAATGTTTCTCCTGAGTGGAACTGTACACATCAAATTCATGGATGCAGCCAGTCCTAACACACACACGCATGCACACACAGACACACACACACACACACACACACACACACACACACACACACACACACACACACACACACATGCTAGTCATTCACTGCTGTATTCAAACTGTTACCTGTCTAATTACACAATCTAGTGCGCATTTTATCGTCCATAAACACCACAGGTGATACTGCACATTTGTAAGGATTAAGAAAAATTTTGGAGTGAGTTGGATGAAGTGGTGATGACTGTACCAAGGGTGAGAGAGTGGTGATCGGAGCAGATTTCAATGGGCATGTTGGTGAAGGGAACAGAGGAGATGAGGAAGTGATGGGTAGGTATGGTGTTAAGGAAAGGAATGCAGAAGGTCAGATGCTAGTGGATTTTGCAAAAAGGATGGACATGGCTGTGGTGAATACGTATTTTAAGAAGAGGGAGGAGCATAGGGTGACATACAAGGGTGGAGGGAGATGCACACAGGTGGATTATATCCTATGTAGGAGGGCCAGTTTGAAGGAGATTGGAGACTGTAAAGTGGTGATAGGGGAAGGTATAGTTAGGCAGCATAGAATGGTGGTCTGTAGAATGACATTGGTGATCAAGAAGAGGAGGAGGAGTGGAAGGGCAGCACCAAGGATCAAATGGTGGAAATTGAAAAAGGGTGATTGTGAGGTAGAGTTCAGAGAAGAGTTAAGACAGGCACTGGGTGACAGTGAAGAGTTACCGAACAGCTGGGTAACTACACCAGAGCTAGTAAGGGAGACTGCTAGAAAGGTACTTGGTGTGACATCTCAACAGAGGAAGCAGGATAAGGAGACCTGGTGGTGGAATGAGGAAGTACAGGAGAGTATACAGAGAAAGAGGCTGGCAAAGAAGAAGTGGGATTATCAGAGAGATGAAGAAAGAAGACAGGAGTATAAGGTGATGAGGTGCATGGCATAGAAAGAGGTGGCAAAGGCTAAGGATAAGGCGTATGGAGAGCTGTATGAAAGGATAGACACTAACGATGGAGAAAAGGACCTGTATCGATTGGCTAGACAGAGGGACCGAGATAGAAAAGATGTGCAGCAGGTAAGGGTGGTAAAGGATAATGAGGGAAACATACTCACAAGCAAGGAGAGTGTATTGAACAGATGGAAAGAGTACTTTGAGGGGATGATGAATGAAGAGAATGAGAGAGAGAGACAAGGTTGGATGATGTGGGGATAGTGAATCAAGAAGTGCAACAGATAAGCAAGGAGGAAGTAAGGATAGCTATGAAGAGGATGAAGAATGGAAAGGCTATTGGTCCAGATGACATACCTGTGGAAGCTTGGAGATATTTAGGAGAAATGGCAGTGGAAGTTTTAACCAGATTGTTTAATGAAATCTTGGAAAGTGAGAGGATGCCTGAGGAGTGGACAAAAAGTGTTGTGGTATGAATTTTTAAGAACAAGGGTGATGTGCAGAGCTGTAGTAACTAGAGAGGGATAAAACTGATCAGTCACAGCATGAAATTATGGGAAAGAGTAGTAGAAGCTAGGTTAAGAAGGGAGGTGATGATTAATGATCAGCAGTATGGTTTCATGCCAGGAAAGAGCACTACAGATGTGATGTCTCCTCTGAGAGTGTTGATGGAGAAGTACAGAGAAGGTCAGGAGTTGCATTGTGTCTTTGTGGACTTAGAGAAAGCATATGACAGGGTGCCTAGAGAGGAGCTGTGGTATTGTATGAGGAAGTCAGGAGTGGCAGAGAAGTATGTAAGAGTGATACAGGATATGTACAAGGGTAGTTTGACAGCAGTGAGATCTGCAGTGGGAGTGACAGATGTGTTTAAGGTGGAGAGGTGGAGGTGGGATTTTATCAAGTATCAGCTCTGAGCCCTTTCTTATTCACAGTGGTGATGGACAGTTTGACAGACGAGATCAGACAGGAGTCTCCGTGGACTATGATGTTTGAAGATGACATTGTTATCTGTAGTGAGAGTAGGGAACAGGTTGAGGAGACCCTGAAGAGGTGGAGATATGCTTCAGAGAGGAGAGGAATGAAGGTCAGCAGGACTAAGACAGAATATATGTGTGTGAATGAGAAGGAGGTTAGAGGAATGGTGAGGATGCAGGGAGTAGAGTTGGTGAAGGTGGATGAGTTTAAATACTTGGGATCAAAAGTTCAGAGTAATGGCGAGTGTGGAAGAGAGGTGAAGAGAGTAGAGGAAGGGTGGAGTGGGTGGAGAAGAGTATCAGGAGTGATTTGTGACAGATGAATACCAGTAAGAGTAAAAGGGAAGGTCTACAAGAGGGTAGTGAGATCAGCTATGTTATATGGTTTTGAGACAGTGACACTGACAAAAAGGCAGGAGTCAGAGCTGGATGTGGCAGTGTTAAAGATGATAAAATTTGCACTGGGTGTGACGAGGGTAGACAGGATTAGGAATAAGTATATTAGAGGGTCAGCCTAGGTTGGACAGTTTGGAAACAAAGCCAGAGAGGCAAGATTGCATTGGTTTGGACATGTGCTGAGGAGGGATGCCGGGTACATTGGGAAAAGGATGTTAAGGATGAAGCTGCCAGGTAAGGGAAAAAGAGAAAGGCCTAAGATAAGGTTTATGGATGTGGTGAGAGAGGACATGCAGGTGGTTGGTGTGACAGAGCAAGATGCAGAGGACAGGAAGAAATGGAAACAGATGATCTTCTGTGGTGACCCCTAAAGAGAACAACCGAAAGAAAAAGAAGACATCAGTGTGTTGTAGAAAAGTTAGTGGACATCATAGGTATGGGTGAAAAAGAATGGGTCTTAGCAAGCAAATCTAACACAAATGTGTTGATCACAAGGAAATACTCCTCAAATAACGTATCTGTCCTGTCATTCCTGTACATTGCGATAGTGTGAGTGACATGTAGCTGTTTCACAGCATGATGTTTTGATGACAATCACACTTGTGACATAGTGGATTGACAACCAAACATTTCTGAGTCCTCAGCTCAGGATGATTGTATGCAAATACTAATCATTTGTGGTGTCTGCGATGAAAGGAGATACTGTCAGCACAGCTAGCTGGAATTCTATAAATAATTATGTCATTGGTGAATATCAAAATGATTTATATAAGATGCTTGTGTTACAAATGTATTAGAATTATATGTTATGTGTATATCAAACTGCTCTGTACAGATGCTTGTGTTGAAAAGGTATTTTGTAAAGTGGTTATGCTTAAAATGTATCCACAGTGTGTCCTACTGGAAGAGAGCAGAAATGTACATGCACTATTGTAATTGTTTAAATGTATATGTTTGTAGGTCCATAGGTTGGTACTAGACTATCTGCCCGAAGGCATCTATGCCTAGCCAGAATATGCTGGCTTTCGCCGCCCCCTTAGATTAGCTCCCTGTGCCTCTGTCCAGCAGGGCCACTGAAGTGATCCTCGAGGTAAACTTTCTGTTTCCCATCCACTCGTCAAGGTTTCTTTTGAAGAGTGTTAGTGAGGAGCTCTGCCTAATGTAGATTGGAATCTTGTTCCAAAGAATAGGAAGTCTCTGGGACAGGAATCTATCCCTTCAGCATGTCCTATTTATTGTTGTGGTGAGGTTTAGATCCCTAGAGCATGTGGCTCAAGGGGACAAGGTTTTCTTTAGGTGGAGCATGTCCATCAATTCTGGGTTGGACATGGCCTTGTATGTCAGGCAGAGATCACCTCTGAGTAGGCGGTATGCAACCGAGTACAACTGGAGATTCTTCAGTCGAGCTGCATAGGGCATCTGTTTGAGGCCAGTGATCCTCTTGGTGAGGTACTTGTGTGGTCTTTCCAGCTGTTGCAGGTGTCTTGTAAGGTACATCCCAAATGGGGCGTTGTACTCTATGATGGGTCTGATGAGTGATGAGTAGAGGGGCACAATGACCTCTTTTGATCTGGATGCGAACCCTTTTGTGATTAGGTGGGCCACGTAGTAGGATTTTCTAACTACTTGGGCAATGTTATTATCAAAGGTGAGATTACTATCTACTTGGGTCCCCAGATCCCTTATTACGTCTTCCGTATTTAGGGGCTACCACCTACGTGGTAGTTTGTTGGTACTTTGTTTTTTCCAGAGGGGATGACTATGCACTTTTTGGCATTTAGCTTGAGGCCATGATTTTGACACCAGGTATCCATCTCAGTGAGACCGTTTTGGAGGTTTCTGTATCAGCCAGAGTGTCAGTTATAGCCCCTAGTTTGCAGTCATCTGCGAACTTGGTCAGCCATAGTCCTCCTGTGCTTGCCTGTACCTCTGAGAAGTATATGCCGAACAGGAGGGGTCCTAGGACTGAGCCCTGGGGAACGCCACTTGTAACTGGTTTAGAGTCGGACCTAGCTCCCGCAACTCTCACCATGTGGGTTCTGTCCGTGAGCTAGTTGGCAACCCATTTTGTGACATAGGGGTTTATGTTCAGGCTGGTTAGCGTGTCTATAATACCAGAATGGGGAATGGTGTTGAAGGCCTTAGCAAGGTCTAGGTAGGCTGTGTGTACCACCTTTCCCTCATCTATACCCTTGGTAACTGTCTCAAAGAAGTCCACAAGGTTTAGGAAGCATGAGCTGCCCTCAACAAAGCCAAAATGGGTAGGGTCCAGTGTTTGGAGGTTTCCAATGTCTCTGTTAATGAGTTCCATGATGATGCACTCCATAGCTTTGCAGACCAAGCTAGTCAGGCTTATAGGGCAATAGTTCCCGGGGTCTGTTGTGACTCCACCTTTGTGGAGCAGAATAACTGTTGCTGTGCACCACTCTATGGGTAAGTAGCCTGTGGAGAGGCTGAGTTTGAACAGTGTGTTTAGGTGAGGGGTTAGTTCGTCTTTGAGCTTGTGTGGGATGCAGCCTGGGACACCATCCAGTCCCATTGATGCTGTGCTTTTGGCTTTGGAGAGGGCTGTTTTAACCTGAGTGTCTGTGATTTCAGGGACTCTACATTCTTCTGGTATGGTTATGGGCCCTTTTGGGGGTGAGAGGGGGGTGAAGTTTGTACTGAACCTGTCTGCCAGGATGTTGGTGATATCGGTCGGTTCAGTGTATTTTGTGCCATTCTGCACTAACTCCGAGCAGATCTGAGCATTTCCACTTAGATTCTTGACATAGCTAAAGAATGCCTTGTGGTTATCTTTGGAGTCCTTGGCAATTTTTCTTTCAAAGCTCGCCTTGGATGATTTTATGAGGGATCACAGTTTCTTGCTGATACTGATCAGGGATGTCTTCCCTTCTTGGGATTTTACTCTTTTCTGTACTAGTTTCCTCCTTCTATTGTATAGCTTGTTTTTGGCAGGAATCCACCAGACTGGTTTCCTTTTTTTGGAGGAGTGAGTCTTGGTTTTGCTTGGGCTGGCACGATCCATGCATTCTTGTAGCTGCCCATAGAATGCATTAGTAAAGGATTTTGCAGCTTGGACAGTGTTATCCTTCAGCATGGGGGCTTTGAAACTTTCCACCTTGGTCTTAAGTAATGTGAAGTTTGCTTTTGAAAAGTTTTTCACAGTGGTTTTCTTGCCCAGAGGTGGGGGCAGAATATGGATATCCAAAGTGATTTGTTTATGGTCAGATCTAACCAGCGAGGGGTTGACCGCTGGTGTGGAACACCGGTCACCCATGTTGGTGATGACCAGTTCCAATATGTTGTCACCTCTGGTAGGAGTGTTGACCAGTTGAACCAGGGCATTTGAGTCTATAAATTATAGGAAAAGTTGGGCAAGTGAGTCAGTACTTGAGTTGTTCTCCCAGTTAATGTTTAGGTAATTGAAGTCACCCAATATTAGGGTGTTTGGTAAGACCTTTATGTTTCCCAGTGTTTCCATTTGAATTGCAGTTTTGCCCATTGTTAGTTGCACATGGATGATCTCTGAAGCATCGTGCTGTGCCACTAACCTGGAGGTGTGGGTATCCTTGATGAATATGGATACGCCCCCACCTTTTGTATTGCGGTTTGGGTTCTTTGGCTGAAATGTATGGTATGTGTTGTAGCCTGGTAGTGCTGGGATGCTCTCTGTAGCCTTAAACCAGGTTTCTGTTACTGCACATATATCGATTTTCTCCATACTGAAGAATGCCTCGAGTGCGTGCATTTTGAGGTTTAGACTTCTGGCATTGAGTAGCATTACCCTCAGTTTTTTGTTACTTGTGCTATTTACGGTGGTGGGTTTGTCTTTTAAGCCTTGCCTAAAAAAGGCACAATGGGGGTGGCAAGAGCCTTGGCCAGTATTCAAAAGCCTAAGGGTGACAGGTGCAAGCCATCTCTAGCGAAGCAGCGTGGCTTGTCAAGCATGTCATCCCAGGCAGACAGACACTGGATCCCCTTTGAATGACACCAGAAACTTAGCCAATTGCAGAGGAAACTGGAGGGTTAACTTTAGTCCAGCAAACTTTAGAAAAATAGCTGAAATTAAATTACTTTATATGCTATGCAATAAAATAAGCTATCTCTCAGACTTTCAATGCAGCTAGAGACACAGAGTCTGTACTAGGAAGCTTTCTGTATTGTTCTTGGAGTGAACTAATTGCTACCTTTGAAGCATGAAGGAATCCAACTGTTTTATGACTTCCAGCATCTGAAGAAAAGCCCTTGTCTGTATATTTTTACAGGTAGATGCTAAATGCTGCCAGCTTCTAGCAATGGAGGTTTTGGCCTGGGAACTAGAAGTCAGATGACCAGAAATTATGTAATTCTGCAAGCTGTCCCAGCTGTAAAATTTTAGATATTAATTTGAGAAATCTCTTAGTGAGCCAGAGCATTCTGCATTCTGTCTTGGACCTGACAACAACTAGAATATCCATTCAACACACCTGCCTTGCTGTAATACAGGAAGTTTCTAGGGAACAGTATAACTCTCTTAGATACAGTCAGGAATATAGTGAAGCTTAGTTAAATTTTGTTTTTCTTTATTTGTGTGAGCCTGTACTGCAACATTATTTTAAATATGTCATGTGATTTTGAACCCTGCCACTGTAAATATATATTTAGTATTGTCTTGTTCTTTTATCTATTATTAAATATATTTAGGTTCATAGGTTCATAGGTTGGTACTAGGCTATCGGCCCTAGGGCCTATGCAAGCCTAGCCATAACAATTCCCTGGATATTTCTTCCCACAATATTTACTTCTCTGGAACCCTGTCTAGCAGGGTGACTGACATGATCCCCGGGGTGAATTTCCTATCTCCCATCCAATCATCAAGGTTCCTTTTGAAGTGGGCCAAGGAGGCGCTCTGCTTGACAAGTATGGGCAGTCAATTCCAGAGTATGGGGAGTCTCTGGGTCAAGAACCTATCCCTCCAGCATGTTTTGTTCATTGTGATGACAAGGTTTAGATCCCTAGAGCGTGTGGCTCTGAAAGATTGGGATTTCTTTAAGTGGAGCATGTCCAACAGCTCAGGGTTTGACATGGCCTTGTATGTTAAGCAGAGATCGCATCTGAGTAGACGATATGCCATAGAGTATAGCTGGAGTTTTTTTTAGAGGGTCAGCATATGGCATCTGCTTTAGGCCTTGGATTCTTTTAGTGAGGTATTTCTGTGGCCTTTCCAGCTGTTGCAGATGTCTTGTGAGGTACATATCAAATGGGGCATTATACTCTATAATGGGTCTAATGAGGGATGAGTACAGTGGGACAATGACCTCCTTTTTTCTGGATGAAAAGCCCTTAGTGATGAGGTGTGCCACATAGAAGGATTTCCTGACTGTTGTGGCGATGTGGTTATCGAAACTGAGACCACTGTCCACCTGTGTCCCTAAGTCTCTCATCATACTTTCGATGTTTAGTGTCCCGCCACCTATGTGGTAATTCATGGGTACATGTTTTTTTCCAAAGGGGATAACTATACATTTCTTGGCGTTAAGCTTGAGCCCATGGCTCTGGCACCAGGCATCTGTTTCTGTAAGGCCCTTTTGTAGAATATACACATCATTTGGGGATTCAATAATGGCTTCCAGTTTGCAGTCATCCGCAAACTTTGTTGGTCGGAGTCCTTTAGGGTTGGCCTGTACTTCAGAAAAGTAGATGCCAAACAAGAGTGGTCCCAGGACTGAACCCTGTGGTACTCCACTTGTCACTTGTCTGGAGCTGGATTTGGAGTTGGTTACTTTTACAGTCTGGGTTCTGTCAGTAAGCCAGTTGGCAACCCATCGAGTGATGTAAGGATTTATGCCCAGCTCAGTAAGTTTATCAATGATTCCAGAGTGGGGGATGGTGTTGAAGGCCTTGGCAAGGTCCAGATAGGCTGTGTGGACTGCCTTACCCTCATCCACAGCTCTGGAGACTGATTCGAAGAAGTCAATCAGATTCAGGAGACAAGATCGGCCCTTCACAAACCCAAACTGGGTGGGGTCAAGTGTTTGAAGGTTGCCAATGTCTTTGTTTAGAAGTTCCATGATAATGAGTTCCATGCCCTTGCAGATCAGGCTTGTCAGTCTGATGGGATGGTAGTTCCCAGGATCCAGGGCGGATCCTCCCTTGTGGAGCGGGATAGCTGTAGCTGTGCGCCACTCAGTGAGCATGAAGCCTGAGGTGAGGCTATGATTAAACATGACACTTAGGTGAGGTGCCAGTTCATTTTGTAGTTCATGTAGTACACAGCCTGGGATGTCATCTGGTCCCATGAATGTTGTATTCTTAGCTTTGGAGAGTGCAGTTTCTACCTGTGTGGCCGTGATTATCAGAATTTGGCAATCTTTTGGTATTGAGATGGGCCCTTTAGGGAGTGAGAGTGGGGTGAAGTTGGCACTAAATTGATCTGCCAGGATATTGGCAATATCCTTGGGATCAGTATATTTAATGCCATTCTTTTGTAGCTCAGAGCAAATATGAGCATTGCCATTTAGAGTCTTGACATAAGTATAGAATGCCTTGTGGTTGTCTTTGGAATCTTTGGCAATTTTATTTTCGTAACTAGCTTTTGAGGATTTTATGAGGGATCTCATCTTCTTACTGAGGCTGGTGAGGGAGTTTTTCACATCCTGGGATTTTCCTCTTTTCTGCAAAAGTTTCTTCCTTCTGTTGTATAGTTTGTTTATAGCAGGGGACCACCAGATTGGCTTCCTTTTTTTGGAGAAGAGCATCTTGGTTCTATTTGGGATGGCACGATTCAGGCATGAGTGGATGTGCTTGTACAGTGCCTTAGTGTAGGATTCTGCAGTCGAACTTCCAGATCCCGTCTGCATGGGTGTTGTGAAGTTTGTCACTTCTGACTTGAGTAGCATGAAGTTGGCTTTGGAGAAGTTTTTTAAGGAGGTTTCCTTACTGGGGGGTGGGGGTGGGATGTGGATGTCAAAGATGATTTGTTTATGGTCAGACATGACCAATGAGGGGGTGACCACTGGTGTGGAGCATCTATCTCCCATGTTGGTAATGACCAGGTCTAGGATATTGGAGCCCCTGGTGGGACAATGGATTAGTTGATCCAGGGCATTGAAATTTATGAATTCCAAGAACCATTGGAAAAAGGAGTTGGTACCCGAGTAGTTTTCCCAATTAATGGCAAGGTATTAGGATGTTTGTTTGTATCTTAATATTTTCCAGTATGTTTAGAAAGGTGCAGTGAGAATCTTGGGGCATGGTGGGGGATCTGTAGCAAGCTACAATTTGGATTGCAGTCTTACCTAGTGTTAGTTGCACCTGGAGAATTTCAGATGCATTGTGTTGGGCAGCTAGCCTGTAGGTGTGAATATCCTTGGTGAATATGGACACTCCTCCACCTTTAGTGTTTCGGTCTTGGTATTGTGGCCAAAAAGTGTGGTAAGAATTGTAGCCTGGTATTGCAGGGGTGCTCTCTGGAGCCTTGAACCAGGTCTCAGTTACTGCACAGATATTGATGTTCTCCATTTTTAGAAGTGCCTTGAGAGAGTGCATTTTGAGGTTTAGACTTCTAGCATTGAGTAGCATTACCTTCAGATTTTGCATGCTTGTATCTGTTACGGTGGTGGTTTTATCCTTTGAACCCCGCCTAAAAAAGACACTATAGGGGTGGCAAGAGCTTTAGCCAGTAACCTGAATCCCAGGGGGTGACAGGTGCAGACCATCTCTGGCAAAGTATCATGGTTTATCGATCATGTCTTCCTAGGCAGACAAATACTGGATCCCCTTTGTATGACACCAGAAGCTTAGCCAATTGTTGAAGTCAATCATTTTGTCCTTATACTGTGGTATAATTATGGGTGAAGGCAGGATGCTACTCAGGGCTAGGGTCATACCTGCCTGGATCACATGATCCAAGAGCTCTTCCATGTCTCTTTTCATGTAGTCCAGGGAAGTACGTCTCAACTCATTCATTCCAGCATGGACAATGACAGAGTCATATTTGTACTTGTTGTGAATTGAATGAATGCGTTATGTGGTGGATCCTGGCACCCGACAGGCAGCTGACTGTAATTTTCTCCTTGTTCAGCCTGGTGAGTGGGACATCAGTGTGCCTGACTATAGAGTCACCTATGACTAAAGTGTTGGGTATAAACCTTTCATTGGGCTGATATGTGTAGAGATATTTAAGTTTTGAGAGTTCTTGCATATTTATTTGGTGACACTGTGTGGGTCATTCCTAATAGCCTTACTCTTGGTCAAACTACCATTTGTATTAATATTAATATTACACAGCAAAACTGGACACCCTTTGTTAAGGGCCTTAAAGTAGCTGATAAAGGGGTCTGGTGGCAATGATAACTACCTTATAGTTTGGGCAGAAGGGGCCATAGCTAGTAAACCTGTGCCAGCCTTTCCCAGGTGTGTGTGTGTGTGTCTATGTGTGTGTGTGTGTGTGTGTGTATGTGTGTGTGTGTGTGTGTGTGTGTGTGTGTGTGTGTGTGTGTGTGTGTGTGTGTGTGTGTGTGTGTGTGTGTGTGTGTGTGTGTGTGTGTGTGTGTGTGTGTAAAACAAATCTCCAACAGTGTGTCTGTGTATGTGCCTGTGTGTGTGTGTGTGTGTGTGTGTGTGTGTGTGTGTGTGTGTGTGTGTGTGTGTGTGTGTGTGTGTGTGTGTGTGTAAGCTACTTGGGCAGGGACACAAAGCACTGATTGGACAGACAGATTGTTGGAGGACTTGGCTTGGAGCCCTGGCTAAGGAATCAACTCTATAGCTGTGACAGTGGGGAGTTTTATTGGGAATCTGGAGAAAGAGGGAGAAACCAGCCAAGGGCTAACTGTGGTCTCTGTGTGCTCTTAAGGGAAATTGCACTTGATGCAGAGAGATACATCTGGAAATACTGTATGTGTATTTCTCAGTGAACATCCTCCACTGTTACCAGTGGTGAGGACTGAGGCATCTTGATTACTGGTCTATTGTTGGGTCAGCATATTTGGTGGCAGTGGTGGGATATCCACATCACATTTGGCTGGCAGTGGTGTGGATATTAAACTCCTATAGCCTGTAATACGGTGGTCACTAAAGAAGGTGCTTGTACTCTCAAGCAGCCACATGATAGACATTCAGAGTTTCATATCACAGTGTCATTTTCAATACTTCCTCAAGTTTGAACTATGTGCAGTGTAAATACAAACAGGCCAAAAATATGAAGATGTACCACTTAATACCACTCGGGAAGTAGGTGTACAAAGGTCTCACACCACTGTACATCACTTGTAAGTCTAAATGTGTTAGAATGCAGACATAAATTTACATTATGTAGTGTTTACACAGTATCACAGTAAACTCATTATATCTAGAGTACATCAGTCCATTACTTGTACAAGTAGTATAAGCAAATCATATTACTTCCTTTTCATCAAATCACTCCCTGAAGTGCATTACTGACAAGCTTAAAGACAAAGTATTAGGACATGTGTAATTATGTTCTGAGCTTTTGAACTTAGTACGGGAATTAACAATAGTCTATGGTGCTCCATGCCAACATTCACACAAATATAAAGTATACATACAAACTGTTCTGATTCTAATCCAGTTCAAAACAAATGTATGTTATGTCAACAGCATGTGATACACTCCTACTGTGTTCTGTAGATAGCTAGGTAGGGGTTCTAATCTCACTGTGCTCAATCTAAGTGTGTGTTCATCTTTAGAGACAATTTTACACCGAGATGTGACTGCACATCTATGTCAGGCACTCATCCAAACAACTTCTCAGCATACAATGATGCTATCAACTTCTATAAAGTGCACAGCAACACTGTTTAATGTCAGACATACATGCTGGTGCTAGTCTTACATTGTATGGAAACCAGCCTCTATACTTACACAAGTTTAATGTTCAAATCTGACCTCAGTCAACTGCTCTGTGTGTGCTTGGAGATGAATTACTGTTATTGTATGATCTTTTGAATCTATTTTCATTTGACTCCCACACCAGTGAACCTTTAACGTAGCCCTAGTAATCTAACATCCTCTTTTCTCATTCTGTCTGCATAACATCCTTTCTGCAGGTGTCTGCAAGAAGTCAGCATCTCAAAGATGCATACCCTCTGCAAGCAAGCTCCAGATCACTGGATGTGTCATTGATAATTCTGTCACGGGGTGGTGCACAAGTCACATATGGACAGAGTCAGTATTTAATACAATCAAATGCATGCACACATACGCACATACCCTTACTATCTTCCATCAAATAGAAATAGCAATTGTTGTTTAAATGACATTATAATGACTACAATTTTATGGGATGCTGGCCATTAAGCTAGTAATGTCCTATGGCCCTATGAAGATTGCACATGTCAATGTTGTTGTCATCCACCTGTGCTGTGTTGAACTGTGGATGTACAGTAGCCCTACAACAGTGAATTCAAATCTGTGATTTGAGGTCATGTATTGATGGCCACTGCTGCCATTTGATTACCTGCCCTTACATAACAGCTGTAGTAATATGTCTCCTGAGATCTGTTGAGATGGGATGATGCTATGTTTGATGATTCCTTACAAAGGTATGTGTTTTTTTTAGTGGAGTATACCAACATTACCCAGTTCTCATTCAACCATCACAGTGAACCTGCAGTATGGCACAGGTGTGCATGTGTATACCTACCATCATTAAGTGATTTGTGAGCCTACACAGAGTTTAATGAATGCCTGGGACAGACTTTATTTTTATGTACTAGTGAAAAGACATTGCAAAGAATGCCAACTATTTGTTTTCCATTGGGTGGCCTCAGCATTAATTATATTTTTCTGTAAATAAAACAATGTTATTATAAAGACTCTGGGGGGGGGATTCAGTAATCCTCCATGTAGGATGAACGAAGCCCCACTCGTAGATGGCTGTCTAAGAGTATGATGTCAGCGTGTCATGCATATGCATGAGGGCACACTGACTCAACTCCCTGGCTAACACGGAGCATGTAGGAGTGCAGGGGGCGTGTCAGACTGCCGAGCAGTCCAAATATCCACGCCCCTGCAAGTGCCTAACTCTGCAAATTTCAGCAGATATGAGCGAGTCCGCTCAAATGTGCATACCCCCAGCATCACACTCCCCCACATTAAAAAGCCCTGTATAAATGAAATAAAATGTAAAACAAATTTGTTTTTTTATTATTCACCATATAGCTACCCGTATTTGTGCGTGTGTGTGTGGGTATGCCCATTGCTTAGCTACAGTAAGCAGTTTAGACATCGAAGAGGATAATAAACCACTAATATGCAAATTAAGCTAAATCGCAATAGTGTAGTGTTAGAGCCTTCGCACAAAGAGGAGGCATTCCCGGTTCGACTCACACCACTCCCCTTTCCATTTTCATTATGAAATCTGTGCATAAAAATAATTCCTGACATTTACCTTTTAAATTCTATTAAAATGCATTGAATTGGGTAATGTAGTAGTGAACGATATTTTAAATATATATAAAAAGGCAAAACGGTCATGCATACTAATGAATGCATAAGTAACCTATCTTAAGCAATGTGAAGCACTGCTAAGCAACATTCACCAGTATTAAGCACATTTAAGAATAATTGCCCAAAGCTAAGCACTGCTTGAACTAGCACAATATAATTGCCCATAGCTAAGCACTGCTTTAACTAGCGCAATATAATTGCCCATAGCTAAGCACTGCTTTAACTAGTGCAATAGCTTTGTGTGGAGCTGCGCATTGCACCAACTAGCACATCCAAAACATGTTTGCGCAGAGCTGCGCACCGCTCCAACTAGCGCAACGCCGGGCAACATAGAGCAACGTTGGGGAAAGTAGAGCAAAGTCAGCTAAACATAACCACACCTCCTAGCCGGTCAGGCCAGTATAAAATAAAATGCAATGACAGGCTTTGAACCCGGGATACTGTGCATTATAATCAAAGTACAGAACCACTAAGCCATGACAGATTTTGCTGTTCATGCACTGTCAACATACATATACATATTAATGAAAGTTTACACAGTGCTAAGCAGGTTTGCACTCAGCTGAGAATTTTCAAAACTGGCCAATCACAAATAAGTGCAGGAAATAAGCCATATTTAAGCCTCATAGGCGGGAATAATTGCCATAACTGATTGTAGCTCCCATCTGCAGACAGAATGGCCGGTGCTGGAGAGGGCTCTCATTTTCGAGCGCAACGGTGGGGCATTGAGGAGTCAAAACTGATGGTTTGGTTCCTTGTCCATCATCATGATGCAAGACTCCTGCAGGGCCAGCTCCAAGGTATGGAGCACAAAGCGGAGGCATGGAACCGTCTAGCACATGATCTCACCAGTGCCACAGGCGTCCCTCAGACTGGTGAGCAGGTCAGACACCACCATGCAGACCTGAAGAGACAGAGACAGGACCAACTGAACCAGTGAATACAGGAGGCCCATGGAAATGACAATGCCCCACTACTGAGTAGGTATCCATGGAATGGAGTATGTAAGAATAACTATTGTAGTCTATATAATGGACAGGTATGTCTAAATATGCCTTCATTTACTTCACAGCTGCAGGTGTCTGTGCTGCGAATCAGCAAGCCTATGCAGATAGGCTGCTAAGGCTGCATCACCAGGCAGGTTAGTAATTATTCTGCATGTATTGTTATATAAAATAAGTGAGAGAGCCTGAAAGAAAGTGTTGTAGCCCAATAATAAAGGCATAAAATGCCCTGAATAATTTCTCTGCATGTACTGTCATATAAAATAAGTGAGAGAGCTTGAAAAAGAGTGTTGTAACCCATTAATAAAGGTATAATATGTCTTGAATAAGTTTTCTGCATGCAGTGTAATATCAAATAAATGATAGAGCCTCTAGAAAAGTGTGTAATGTAATTAATAAAAGTATAATACCCGGAGTGTGTCCATGTCACTTACATTGAAATGTTGTTGTACTCTTGCATTATATAAATAGTACTGTTATATTAAGCGCTGTCAACCCACAGTTGGGCAGGCCCATATAATGTGGATGAAGGGAGTGCCAGTAGCTGTGAAGCATATATACAGTCCTCAACAGTTGGTTAATGGCTGGCATGCATAGGTAAATCTGGCACATGAGTAGCTTGTTAATGTGTTCCCCAGAAATGTGAGTGTGCTGCTAGAAATGTAGGGGGCTGTAGAAATAGAACTGATAGTATCACGTGAACACATCCAGATATGTAGATATATAAATAAAAATAAAATATATAAATACTTAGAAGTAACATCTGCATCCTGGACAGTTAGTATGTGAGATATAGGTCAGGTATATAATAAACTAGCCAAACCCATTACACAACCTAATACACGTTGCCTAGTGTAATAATACATGTAGGGGATATACACCTGCAGTCAATAGGAATGTAGTGTAAACTATAAGTACATATAAGATGTTAATGGAGGTATCTTTTTACAACCTATTGTATGTGAATAAACAATGCAATTCCACACCTCAATGGGCATGTCTAATCTCAAAACATTTGTTGGGATATATGTCCTATTGTTCTATAAATATCTGCATTTACTTTGATGCATGTTCCCTGTTCAAACACCACAATCTTGGTGGCCTGTTGCCACCAATCAATCCTGCATGCTGTTGGAATGTCCACTGTTGTTCTATATATGCATGTGTTATGCTTGCTGTTCAACTGTTGGAACTCTGGTGTGTTGGGTTAATGGGAATATTACTGCATGGTGTTACAACTAATTTGGAATGCTGTTGGCTATGTTGTTATTAAATACACCTAAACACAGAACGTATGGGAAGAGTCGGTCCCAGCGGACCCACTTGTCCCACCTCAGCTGGAGATTGCACCTGGCACCAGCAGGTCCAGTGCCCAGCCTGGGTCCCCCCTCCTCTATTGTTCCTGTGCCACCTTTGGGTGGAAGCACTGCAGGGGATGGGGCTCATCCCCCCGTGCAAGCGTGGCCAGAGGAGGGCCACCTGTCACCCTCCAAAGAGTCCGGGCTGTGGTGCGTAGGGAGATCCAGCGTTCAGTCGCTGATCCTCTATGCCAGCTCGAGGCAAGAGTGGCGTGACTCACGGGTGAGACTGCCCCTCTTACGCAGCCCCCAGCATAGCCACCCTCTGGGCTGTGAAGGTGCAGTGGTGACTGCCCATGGGTGGGGATCTCAGTTCCACTGTTACCATCTGTGGGCTCATGGGCTTGCGATTTCCAAACATCCTTCCCCGTCAGTTGTGTTCACCCACCCCATGTGTCATATTCCGCCCTGTATGCATCTTGTTTGTCTTGTCTGTTTACCACTCCAACCTACCTCCCACAACATACCTACTTCCCCTACCTCACATTCCACTCTCACCTGAAAAAAAATGGGCAATCTGCTCCCACAAAAAAATTATGCCCCATACATAGCTGCCCATTTTACACAAATGTCCGCTGGACACAGACACTGAAATTCAATTGGCACTACAACATACTTTGTTGTCCTCACCCCTCTCTCAGGGGTGGAAGGTTTCAAAATTCCCTCCAAATTACTAGTATATGCACAGCTGTTGCTGTTAAAGAAATGGGCAGCTATGGACCTTCCCTACACCCATCCTGCACATCCCAAGCTGTTTTCCCTACTGTCTTTCCCTCTTTGTGCCTCTTTTTCACCACTTTCCTATCTCCCCATTTTCTTTTCTTTCAAAGAAATTAGCGTGGGGGTTAGCGGGAGTAAGCACTTTTAAGCAGTAAGAAATGTCAAAGTGAAAGCACTCAAAAGTACCAATAATCCAAACGGAGTGCAGTAAGCCAAAAACGAAAACCCAAAAGCGTAAATTCGCTCAATTTAATAAAAAACATCCACTTTTAAGCAGTAGTTAGTGGGCTTGCATGAGTGTGCGCATGTGTGTGCTTAGCTAAGTATTGCTAAGCATCACGTAAACCCACGCAAGCCCTCTTACAACTGCTTAAAAGTGCATTAGTCACCCTGCATATGAGGGGCCTTGCTCTGCTCAGCAGCAAAATAAAACACCACTGCCAGTCTCGAACCCCGGACCTTGTTCTGTGGAACTATACCAGCAGTTGTTGTGGAATTGCATTACATGACTGTGATAACAGAACCAGACATTCTAGCAGTAAATACTGTTACAGCAGCACTTCACAACCCCACACAGTATTATAGCAGGACAATCCCCACACAAATGTACAAAATACTAGTGTGTTCAAGGTACAGCAAGGATGTAGGTAGGCATACTCAGTACTGGAATTGTCCAGTTGCATGTGCATTCTGTGATAATGTCAACAAAATAAAAAGCACAAACACTGCAGAAGTGAGTAGATTAATATCCACAGTATAGATGTACCCAAACAGTTAATGTGCCAAATGGAAACATCTCAATAACTACATATGTATGGCAGCTAATTGTAGATGTTGTAAAGAAACTCCATACTCCCATGTATCTTGTGTTAGCATTTCTAGGGGTGAGTACAATTCTACGCTGTCAACTGTGTACTGGAAGAGGCAACATTCAGATCTGAGTACAACATAGAAATAACTGGCTACACCCTTAGCAACATTTAGAAGAAGTATATCAACCTTCTGACTTACACTACGGTGTCCACAACAAACAAGCATGGGCCCCACTTTGGAAAGCTGAAAGGCCTATGCCTACCTGACCTAGTAATTTATAGCATTGGGTTGCAATGACAGTGAGTACTGCAATTACCACACAGCAGGCTGCATGCCATTACCAAATGATGGCCACCAATTGGTGCAGAGGCCATCACATGCACATGTGCAGATACCTCTAAAAGCAGGCTGTACTTGCTGTCCACACATGCAATCATTTCATTGCAGCCACCGAGAGAGAGAGAGAGCGAGAAAGCAAGGAAGCAAGCAAGAGAGCAGGAAAGAGAGACACAGAGACACACACAGACAGGCAGACAGACACCAGCAACAACAGCAACAGCCACAGCAACAGCAAAAAAAATCAACATAAAAAAAAATATATATATATGTAAAAAATATTTGTATTACTATACACACGGAACATAATAATACAAACCCATACAAAGTAAAGGTATGTAACTGATATGTATTTACTGGCATATAGTAGATGTTTTTGAAGAGTACTCTACATACTTTGAATCATCCATATGTGCTAGCAGTATGTATCTATGCACAGATGCCCTGCATAACTACTGCCATGGAGAAATCAGTGTGTAGCTGTGTGCAGTGGGATATGACTGTGATATATGTAGTTCAGCATTAAATGTCAAACATCTGATCCATGTTATCTCTGTTCTGTACAGTAGTGTGTACAATGGCTGTTTGGGGGAGTAGCGAATACAGTTATATAAATAAGGATGTGACAGAGTAACAAATGCATGATAGTCATATTAACATGTAGCTTAGCATTGGCAAGAGCTGTACCAGGCTAGTATGCTAATCTAGCATTTGCAGCTATATATACACCCTCTAATATTACTGTGTGCTCACATGTGACACCTGTTCATGTTGCAGCAAGGCCCAGCAGGTCAGCTGTGAGGTCCATGGACTTATAACAGTGTGGACCTTGTGTTTGTATGGCAAACACATATGGAGAGATCTGTCTGTGTCAGATATATTAGCATCTGTACATGTGCATAGAGCAAGGGACATACTGCAACTGTTTGTGAAGGGTGGACATATATATGTTGATGAAGTTTGTTATGTGCATACTTCTATGTAGGTTGCAGTGTGTGGCAAACAAGACAGTATACAGTGCTGGTATATGACATGTGGTGGTTAAACGCTGTGGGTATGAATTGGCAGGTTTGCAGTGTTGCAGCCAGTGAGGCCTGCTAAAGCTACATGTGCTAAGAACACCTTCAATGCATTCCGCACAACACTGTGCAATATTAGTACATAACAGTATACCTCACAACCTTCGCATAATTGATATTCCCAACATGAAAGGTGGACCGTATATGTGCCTATATGGATATCTATATGTACACCAATGTATGTTTATATTTATGTGTGTGTATATATATATATATATATATATATATATATAGAGAGAGAGAGAGAGAGGGTCATATTTACTGTGACAGATGGCTGGTGACAAAGCCATGGACTCAAGTTCAATGTTGAAACTGTATTGGCATCCCTTCTGGCAAAAACACCGTACCCATAAACTACCACATAGGTGGTAGTCTACTTAACACCGAAAGTGTGATAAGAGACCATGGGACACAGGTGGACTGTAGTCTCCCCTTCGATAATCACAGTGACACACTAGTCATGTAATCTCTCTACCTGCCACACCTCATCACAAAATTTGTGTCATCCAGGGAAATATAGGTCAGTGTTCCTCTCTACTCATCACACATAACGCCCATTATAGAGTATAATGCCCCATGTGGTATGTACCTCACAAGACATCCACAGCAACTGGAAACGACAAAGACATACCTCACAAAGAGTAATACCAGCCTCAAACAGATGCCCTATGCAGACCATCTCACAAACCCACAACTACATTGTGTCACATACCGCCTACCCAGAGGTGACTTCTGCCTAACATACTAAGCTATGTAAAAACCAGAGCTGTTGGACGTGCTGCACATAAACAGATCACAATCTCTACGTGCTACATACTCTAGGGACCCAAACCTTCTGACCACAATAAACAGCACATGCTGGAGGGATAGATTCCCATCTCAGAGACATCCCATGCTCTGTAACAAACCAACTATCCATAGCAAACAAAGCTTCTAATTAGCAGTCATCATAAATAATCATGAAGATTGTATGGGAGATAGTGAATACACCCAGGCAATCACCTCTGTGTCTCTGCTTGACAGGGCCACCTGAATGTGTGTCAAAGGCCAGGGTAGCATATGGCTAGGCTTCTATAGGCCCTAGGGCCAATAGCCTCTTACCTACCTATGAAGTGATACACACCCACATGTACTTGTTGCAATAATTGCTATGTGAGTTTGACTGAGTGTGATGGTGAATGTGTTTGTGAATGTGTCAGAGTTTGGTTTATGTGTGATAGCTTAGTGAGAAACTGTTTCTGTCATGGTATTATGTGTCCTAGCTGTGATCCCAGCAAAAGATGTGTATACAATTTCTAGGCTGAAAAAGCAGTATGCCATACGTTCTGACATAGTCCCTTGTTGTCGACTGGGGTGCCCATTGTAGGCCAAAGCAGTACATGCATGCTTATTGAGTGTTACTGCTGGCGAATCCAACCCCTGTATGAACTGTAGTACTACCTGAGGCTGTATGCCTAAACAGTACAGTATGGTGTACGTCCACATTGATTGGAACCACTGTTCCATGTGTTCCCTGTAGTCCTCACAGATTACATGCCTGAGGCATACGGTCTCATAACTACTGACACACAGTACTGTAAGGTACACAGGTAAAGGTCACCTGTGTTGCCATACCTATGTGTCTGGTATGTATGTCTGATGTGTGTGTGTGTGTATGCCTGTACCATGGCCTCTGTCATATGTGTGTTACAGGATATAGGTGCATATCTAGCAACATGTATAGTGTAGTACAGCAGTATGCCACCTATATTCATGAATGTGCACATATGTTAGGCAGGGGTCTGCCATCAGTGACTACTGTGGTATACCGGTGATACTGTCACTGGACTTTGAAATCATTGCAATGGATTAGACTTTTCATGATGCATTAGCATGATATATACCTCCTGTGTCTAGGTTGTGCATTGTGTCGCATACAGTGTGCCATGTACTGTTGTATAGTATTGCATACTGTTGTAAGTTTGTTGCTGTGTAAAACGTGGTTTGATATATAGAGTGTGCCATGCACTGTTAGGCAGTTGCGGGTTGAGTATTGACATGTGGTATTGAATGTGTGTATCATCTGACAGCCAATAGGTTGCTATATATGGCAGTTAATTGATATCTGTATATTAGAAATATACGTGTTCCTCATGACTAGCTCACACATATTGTTTCATTGTCTTCCAGGGCTATGTCCCACCATCGTAATCCCACCTATAGCACAGCGGAGGAAGATGTCATAACATCCAGCCTGGTGCAGCAGTATGCCCTGCTGTTCTCTAGAACCAGCCAGGACCAGCATGAGCAGACTGCGCTGTAGCAAGAGCTTGTCTGTCGGGTAAATGACATAGGCATGCATAACCGGACATATGAGCAGGTACACCATCACTGCAGGATTTAATTAGACATGTCTGTCAGCATGCATCTGATATCCGCAGACAGCAGCTTGCCACAGGTGGGGGGGTAGCCATCCATCCCCCCCTGACCAGAGTGGAGGAGCTGCTCCTGAGCCAAGTGGCTCCTGGCCAACAACAACCCCAACAACTAACGTGTGTCATCATGGAGCCGGAGTCACCCAGCAAGCTGACATGGAGCATGCAGGTAACATGGCATAGCTGTAGACTACTGTTACCTCAATTGTTAGAGCATGCTTATGTGAGATGTGTACTGTGTAGTTAGACTATGTGGTGCCTAGTGTTGTGCAATGGTAATAATTAGGCATGCAATCTGTAGGCCTGTGACTGTCAACCGTTGTACTATTGTAGGATTGCAAACACACATTAGCAATGCCACCGTTTTTGTCACTGACAAAGTGTCTCATATCCTTGTAGGTCCCTCTGGTGTGACAACAAGGCAGCTGACCCATGCTGGTGAGTGTGTTCTACCTTTAATACTGCTAATTAAATGTGCATGTCATAGGTGAGGTGTAGGCCATGTACACGTAACACACATACGCATAATGCATGCTGTGCATGTTTGCTGTGAGACTATGCACATCCCAGTAATGTGGGTAGCTGCCTAAAACACATACAATACACAGAGCATTTCACACAATTGTGGCAACACTGATGTGGACTTTGGATAGGCAGAGTCGATACACATGCACACAACATACACAACACTGTCATACGCAGTACATGTTAACATGCTACACATGGTGTATTCAGACACCCGCTGTAAGGTCCCACTACAGTATCCTAAACTTCATACACACAGCACACATAATATACCTGAGGGGTAGATGCCTCACATGTGGCTGTGTGACACTCTTCGACACATTACACATTCATGGTAGGCAATGCACCCATTGTGCACCTTACAAACCCATGTAACAACTGGCTGTGAAATGCAGTACATGTTAACATGCTACACATGGTGTATTCAGACACCCGCTGTAAGGTCACACTACAGTATCCTAAACTTCATACACACAGCACACATAATATACCTGAGGGGTAGATGCCTCACATGTGGCTGTGTGACACTCTTCGACACATTACACATTCATGGTAGGCAATGCACCCATTGTGCACCTTACAAACCCATGTAACAACTGGCTGTGAAATGCTGAATGTAGCCATGGTACTGTAGTTCTGGTACAGCATGGTATGTGCCGGTCTGGCACACATTAGTAGCCTTGAGTGACCACATGATGCTGCATGATGATGGCTCATGGTAGTACACCCCATCCAGTTACAGTGACCACAGTACTACACATAGCATTACCTGCTATGCACCTCAGTGTTGTGTGTGTGCAAACATAGGCACCTATACACAATATGCATAGCAATCACCATTTGTACAAAGTGACACATATATGTCTTGTAATGCTATTGAGTGTATAGGTCACATGACACACACTGTGTCTGTGTGATGTTTAATGTTGCAGTTGTGTTGTAGCATGCCATGATATGTCTGGCACTGGCATATCCACAATATGTCCTACACTCACCATAACCACTGTACACTGGCCATGTTGAGCAATGGTATTCCATCAGGTAAACATGCACCACTCATCCTGTGTGTATACATAGCATGCATGTTCTAATCCTATGTCCACAATTATCTGCTGAAGACACAGATGCTCTAATCAGAAATGGATATCTATGTGACACACAGATACACATCCAGCCATGGTATGTATACCTGTGAGAGATGGTGCACAGAACATTTCAGAGCTTATAATACTTGCACAACACTGTCATGTCCATGTACACAGTGCATTCCAGGGTGAGGCCAATCACTGAACAACAACACACATGCATCAAAGACATGTATAGTGTTATTGGCAAGGGCTGTCAACACCCGCACTGCATGCTGTTGGGAAACACATGACCTGCATGCTGACACATGTGATATAACTGTTTGCCTTGTGATACTGTACCCCACCATCACCCACTATTGACTATGTTCTGGAATGCTGGTGGTGTGTTTGTGTGTGTGTGTGTGTGTGTGTGTGTGTGTGTGTGTGTGTGTGTGTGTGTGTGTGGGTGTGTGTGTGTGTGTGTGTGTGTGTGTGTGTGTGTGTGGGTGTGTGTGTGTGTTTTAGTGATGAGTGCATTTGTGTGCATGTGTTCATGTGTTCATGTGTGCATGTGTGCATGTGTGCTTGTGTGCATGTGTGCATGTGTGCATGTGTTCATGTGTGCATGTGTGCATGTGTGCCGACATCATGTACAGGTCGTAAAGTGTGTTTCCTGTCTTCCTCTCACAGGTGCTGACCTTGGGCTGGTTCACTGCAGCAGGGAAACTGATGCCACCGAGCAAAACAGTGATACTGATGATAGGTGTGTTGAGGCACAGGCATGTTTTCCAGGGTCTGTCGTTGGGCTACCAATCGACAGTACACAGCTGTCCACCCCATCCATGCATACAATCATACTGCCAATACAGCCATCACCAATGCCCATAGCTGAGGGACAGCGTACAGTTGGCATTGGCCAGGACAGTGTGGTATCCATGGCACATGCATCCCAACACAGCAGCCATACCCAAATGTCTGGAAGGGTACCACATAGGCAGATGTCCAGGGGTTCTCGTAGTAGCACTGCTGCTCATCATGCCACTGGCAGATGTGCCACAGGTCTGACAACGTCATGCATGTTCCAGGCTGTCATGGAGGCACAGGCATGTATGGAACGGTACACCAGACAGGGACTAAGGGCACAGAGGGCACATAACACCGCCATCATTGATAGTATCCATGACCTAGCAGGTGCCATCCGTCATTACACCGATGTCACTGATAGACATTGGGGAGAGACATTAGATATCCTCCGCAATGTCATGTCCATGTGTCAGGACAGTGCGGGATGGTTGAGTCATCGACATGGACGTATGCCAGCAAAATCAGCAGCTGGCAGTCGCCGCGTATGTCCCTCAAGCCACAGCCGCTCCCATAGTGCCAGTACCAGCCCCAGCAATGTTGGGGGTGGGCTGTCCATAGAACGTCCTAGAAGAACACATGCATGTGGCTCTGGACAGTCCCAGCAGGGATCTGTGTCCAGTGTACATCCATCCACCTCTGGGGATAGTACCCAGTCTGTATAGTACCTGATAGTGTCAGTAGCACCCCTGCCAGGCACAGGTACCATATCCATGGCCAGAGATGGTGATCTGTGAAGCCTCGCAGGTACAGTCTGTGGCTGTCCCACAAATACCCGTATATGGCAGCCACATGGTGGAACTGTGTGCATGCAGACACACACACATACTCCAGACACCTAGGGCTAACACATACCCACACACATTACATCAACATTGGCCCATTCCAGTATTCTTGCCCCTCAGACACACACACACACACACACACACACACACACACACACATACATGTCGATTGGATGGCTCACTGTAGGCCTCTGGCAAACTAACAACACACCCTGTGCATATGATGAAACCTGTGCCGCCTCCTGTCATCTGTAGCATCGATGCAGGAACAGGCTACCATGGTGCTGATGCACAGGGTGGCTTTATAGCAGTATAGAAATGTTAGCATGTTGTCAGCAGTACAGTGTAATGATATGCTTGAAGGTGTAGCTGAGCAGGCATGATGCATTAATGCTATGATTGTCATTGTAGGGTTGTTTACACCAGTGTTGGTTCCAATTGTGTATTGTCTGGCCATGTGCCACTTGGCTGATGTGTGCAGTATTGGCAGCATGTGTTAGAGAGAGGACAGCATGTGTGGGATGTGTGTAGCACAGATTTGCAGGTGTACAGTTGTGAACATAATGGAGGTGCACTGTCTGCATGTACGTGCATAGTGGACACATGGCCAGGGTGACATGCTCTGTATTACACAGTAACACCCCATAGTTTCTATTGTTGGCCAGTATGCATTGTACTATGCACATTTCGGAACCTGACTACACAAGTGTGTATGACATGGTTTGACACTGTGCTGTGGGTGATACTGTTACTATCTGTCATTGTTTTGCATTCTGGTAGTATACACCACTTCCACAGCCTGACCATAACCAATCGTTAGATGATGTCTTGACAACCAACACACAGATGTAGGACACACAGCAACATTTGGATCCTTCAGGTACTATACTATGCCAGTAACCACTGGTATTCACCTGCACCCATTACTAACACCACTCCTGTTTGGCATATAGCTCTCTTAGGTACAAGCAATCACAGTAGGGATATGTCCGTCCACATCTGGTAATGCATACTGTGGCCTATATTGCATTCTCCAGATGACACACACATCCTGCATAAGGGTATCATACAGACAGATGCCTGTTGTCAAACCCATTCTGGAAAGCTATAAGCCAAACTAAGCATAGTCATCCACCTTTACGGAACATATTATCCCCACAGTACCACATAGGTAGTAGCCAACAACATGACGAACAGGTACTGATGTGTACATGCAACCAAGTGTTACGTCATCTGTCCTTTGTTAATCACATTTCCAAAGGTATTCTGAGATCCCTCGGTGGATCACATAAGCAATAAGGGGTCTGCATGCATATCCACAAAGGTTGTTCAACACCTGTTATGAATAGTCATCATTGACAGACTTTGCTGCGTTTGAACAGGTCTGACATATACCTCGGCCATAGACCCTCACACACACATTCCAATAGGAAGCGTAATGACTTTGTGTGACACAGATGACCTAGGCCAGGGATCACTGCAGTGGCTGGGCTTGTCACAAGCATACATATGTGACCTAAGGTCTGGGAAGCAGCAGCACAGTCTGGCAAGGATGACAGCTGTGTTCTTGGAGAAAGCAGGGTTCCCACACATGCAATAATTGAGGTAACATGTACGTATATGTATTTGCCACACAGCTAGCTCACATGTGCAATGCATACTGATATGTCATACAGTAGTAAAAGCAAAACCCACAACACATTGACCAACAGTGTCACACACATACATCACACACACTCACCAAGTGCAGGATTCAAACCCCTACCTAACTACTCCATGATACTAGAGAAGTATGCATTAACATGATGCACTATACATGTTACTGGGAGCTCTTTTTTCCACGGGCATATTTGTAGGATGGTGACATCATCAGACTTGACAAAGGTTAGTTTACCACTTTTGAGGTGTTTCACTACTCTCCTAAAAGGTTGCTCCTTCCCGGGGACCACACACAAACAGTTGTCCAGTGCAGGATTCAAACCCCTACCTTGCTACTTTATGATACTACAGGAGTATGCATTAACATGATGCACTATACACATTACTAGGAGTTATCCCTTCCACAGGTATATTTGTAGGATGGTGACATCATCAGACTACACGAAGTAGGTTACATTAGGTGACATTAGATGGCCTACATTGAAGGAATGTCTAAACACTTTGGCCATGTGATCATCAAAGGTGAGTTTACTATCTACCTGTGTCCCCAGGGCCATTATGACTTTCTCCGTACATGCTGGATTACCACCTATGTGGTAATTTGTGTGCACTTTGTATTACCCAAAGGGGATGACTATGCATTCTTTGCCATTCAGCTTGAGGGCATTGTTTTGACACCAGGTATCTATCGCTGTAAGACACTTCTGAAGGATGTCTGTGTCAGCTGTACAGTCAATTATGGACCACAGTTTCCAGTCATCTGCAAACCTGTTCAGTCATACACCTGCCATGCTTGCCTGTACCTCTGAGCAGTATCTACTGAACAGGTGGGGTCCCAGGACCAAGACCTGTGTGATGCCATTTGTGACTGGCTTAGAGTTGGACATGGCACCTGCAACTATGAACATGTGTGTTTGATCTGTGAGCCACTTGGCCACCCATTCTGTGACATAGCTGTTAATGTTCAAGCTGGTACACTTGTCCATGATGACAGAGTGGGGAATGGTGTGGTAAGACCTTAGTGAGGTCCAGGTGGGCTGTGTGGACTACTTTCACCTCCATCTATGTTCATGGTAACTGTTTTAAATAAGTCAACTAGGTATGGGAGCCAGGCTCTGCCTTTAACAAGGCAAAGTTGTGTAGAGTTCAGTGTCTGGAGATCTCCAATCTCTCAGTGTATGGGTTCCATGACAATTTGCTCAATAGCTCTGTAGACCCGGCTGAGTAGACATATTGGGCAATGGTTTTCAGGTTCTGTTTTGGCACACCCTTTGTGGAGCTGGATGACTGTTACTGTATGCCATTCTTTGGGTACATAGCCTGTGGTACACTTGAGTCTGGACAGTGAATGTAGGTGAGGGTGTAGTTCCTTATGGGCCTAGTGTAAGACGCAGCCTGGGACAACATACAGTCACATTGATGCTATGTTCTTAGCTTTGGTGAGGGCTGTCTTTACCTGCATGTCCATGACGTCTGGGTCTCTGCATCCTTCTGTGATGGACACAAGCCCTTTTGGGGTTGATGGGGGTGAGTTTACACTGAACATGTCCCCCTGGGTGTGGGCAGTGAAAGTTGGTTTGGTGTATGTCATTCCTTTCTTCAGTAGCCGACAGCATATTTGGAAGTTGACACCTACATGTCTGGTATAGCTACCGAAGGCTTTGTGGTTATTATTCTTATATTCCTTGGCTATTTGTCTTTAGAAACCATCCTTAGATTATTTTATGAGTGATCATTGTTTATTTCTGATAATGATCAGTGATGCCTTCACTTTAGTGAAGTTGGATCTATCCTGTGTTCATTTCCTCCTTCTCTTGTCTAGCTTATTTATGGACAACAAACACCTGCTTGTTGTCCTATTTTTGGAGGAGTGCATCTTGGTTTTATTTGTGATGTCTCATTCCATGCATCCCTGTAGATGCTCATAGGATGCACTTGTAAATGATTCTGCTGATTGCATACCATTATCCTATAGCAAGGTGTCTTCGGAACGTTCTACTTTGGTCTTGGGAAGTGTGCTGTTTGCTTTTGCAAATGTCTTCACAGTGGTTTCATTGACTGGGTGTGGGGGCGGGATGTGGATGTCCAGTGTGATTACTTAATGATCTGATATTACCAGCGGGGGGTTTATCTCTGTTGTGGAACACTGGTACCCCATGTTGGTGATGATCATGTCCAGTATGTTGTCACTTCTAGTGGGCATGCTGACCAGCTGTTCCAGGGTGTTAGAGTTTCTTACCTCTAGGACACATTGGGCAAAGGACATTGTATACGAGTAGTTCACCCACTCAATGTTTGGGTAGTTGTAATCTGCTCATATAATGGTGTTTGATAGCACCTTTATATTTGCCATTGTTCTACAGAATACTGAGTGAGGTTCCTGAGACAAGGTACATGATCTGTAGCAGGCTACAATCTGATGGGCAGCTTTGCCCAATGTTAGTTGCACTTGCATGGTCTCCAATGCCTCATGCTGTGCCAGTAACCTGAAGGTGTGGATATCCATAAGGTAAATGGCTACACGCCTTCCTTTTGTATTTCACTCGTGGTCTTGGGTCCAAAGGTCAGAGTGATTGTGAGTGTTTTACGTGGATCATATCCAACAGCTCTATGTTTGACATAACTTTGTATGTTAGGCAGTGAACACCTCTGAGTAGGCAATATGCAAGGGAGTACAGATGGAGAATTTTGCAATGGTCTGTGTATGGTATGTATTTCAGGCCACTAATGCTCTTTGTGAGGTATTGCTGCTGGCTTTCCAGTTGTTGTAGTTGTCTTATGAGGTACATAGCAGCAGTGGCATTGTACTCTTTTATAGTTCTAGTGAGTGGTGAGTAGAGGGGAACAAGGTCCTCTTCTATTCTGCATGAGACACATTTTGTGATGAGGTGTGCCACATAAGAGTGTTTCCTGACTACTGTGGGACTGTGCTTACCACAGTTGTATCCACTGTCCACCTGTGACCCAGGTTCTCTTGTCACATTTACAGTGTGAAGTATACTACCACCTATGTTGTAGTTCTTGGCTACAGTGTTTTTAACAAAGGTGATGATAATGCACCTTTTGACATTGAGCTATAGCCCATGGCTTGGACAACAGCCATCTGTCTCAGTGAGGCCCTTTTGTAAGATGTCCACATCTTTAGTGTTTACAATGATGGCTCCTAGTTTGCAGTCCTCTGGAAACTTCAGTAGCCACAGGCCTTCCATGTTAATGTTTACTTCAGGGAAGTAGATACTACACAGCCTGGGAAGTTATCTAGTCCCATGGCTGCTGTGATACTGGCTTTGGAGAGTGTTTTTTACCTGTGCAGCCATGATGACAGCTACTTTGCAGTCTTCCATTATAGACATGTGCTCTTTCATGGGTGAGAGGGGGTAAAGTTAACACTGATCCTATCTGCCAGGATGTTGGCAATATCAGTTGGCTCTGTACATTTAGTGCCATTGAGTTGTAACTCAGAACAGATCTGAGTGTATCCATGACATGGACCTGTCTGTTGGGCAGAGATCTCCTGAGTAGACAGTATGCAACAGAGTACAGATTGGGTTACATTTCAGTCTTGTTGCATGGGGCGACTATTTGAGGCCAGTAATCCTCTTGTTAAGGTACTTCATTGGTGTTTCTAGCTGAACGTGCCTAGTCACATTCATCACAAGTGTGTTGTGGTACTTTCTGACAGGTCTGATGACTGCTGAGTAGTGGCAACCTCCTTTGACCTACATGCACAGACCTTGGCAGTTTGTGTGAACACATAGCAGGATTTTCAGACCACTTTGTGAATGTGTTTCTGGAAGTAGAGATGACTATACACATTTGTCCATAGATCCATTATTATCACATCCGTATTTAGCCTAAGTGTGTGAGCATGCCCAGTATGACCTTTCAATATCTTCCTGCCTGACATTTGCTTCGTTTCTTTAAGTGTGTGGGCATGCCCAGTATGACCTTTCAGTGTGATGCTGAATGAAACCCACTACATTTGTTGGAGTGTGTGAGCACGCACAGTATACACATTTATACTATATGTGTATGGTAAATCAAGTTGTATTTGTACAGCAGGGCTCACCTTTGTGTCATAGATCAACAGGGATCATGCTGTGCCTGCAGGGCTTCCATGAGACACTTTGCATAGACTTATCAACATTTCTACATACAGGGGGGACAGCTATTCTTTGTACATTTCTACCCGTGGGCACAAAGGATTGTTACTGTGGGTGTACATAGGATGTGGGTTTCACCTGACACTTATACACATTTGCTGTGCCTGAACTGCTATGTACAGGACACTATTACAGTCTGTACTGTTGCCTATCTGACTGGCTTGAGGCATACTACTGTACTACAGATCTTAGCATCCAATGTCACGTATATTAGCTTGCGACATCATAGCCTACACAACCCACTTCACAACGCCTGGCCTGATGTTCTCTGTCTGCATAGGCTTGTGGGGAAGGTTACCCATTTGGCTCTTTAGGGGCATGATACAGCATTGCTTTGTGTTTGCATTAGTATGCAATTGTCCTGCTGTATCTGTGCCACTGAAATGCTATCATGGCTTAGTGGTTCAGTACTGTGACTATAATGCACAGTATCCTGGGTTCAAGGCCTGTCACTGCTTTTTTATTGTCATGCTGGCCAGACCAGACTGCTTAAGGAACAGTAAAGCAGATATGAGCATGTTTAACTGACTTTGCTCAACTTGCCCTGACCTTGCCCAATATTGTATGAGCAATTTTGTTTATATATACTACATATTGGTGAAAGCTGCTTAGCACTGCTTTATATTGCTTAAAACATGGCAATCATGCCTCAGGTGGTACTGCAGGGCTGCCTATGTCGGATGCACATACTACACTCCCTATACATGTTTGGAAACAGGTAGTGTCAAGTTAGGCATCCCTTGTATTTTATGTGCGAGTCACAGTGAGGTATCATTTCCATGGTTCCTACTGAACCAGTGTATGTGCTATGTGTTGCCTCTTTGCCAAGGACAAGGCATACTGGGCACACCTCCTTCTTCCTACTGGGGCAGGCTCAGGTTGTTCCTCCTCCGAGTCACGCTGTGCCTGTGCAGGCCTTGGCAATGGTCGGGGGCTGTTTGGCCCTGCCCCATGCTGTTCCTGCTGCAGCTGTTTTTGCAGGATCATATTGTGTAGCATGGCACATACCATGACAATTTGGGTACATGTAGTTGGTGAGTACTGCAAGGCTCCACCAGATGTGTCCAGGCACTGGAACCGTGACTTGAGCATCCCAAACACATGCTCGATTGCATTTCATGTTTGCACGTGTGCCTCATTATGGAGTTCTTGTTCAGGTGTGTGTGCATTTCTGATGGGTGGCATCAGCCACAGCTCCAGTGCGTATCCAGCACCCCCCACTAGGTGACCGTCAGGGATGACCCCATTGGTAAATGTCTGGTTCAGCTGCGACAGATGCCAGATATGGAAATCGTGGTAGCTTCTAGGGCAGCCAGCACACACATTCAGTATTATGCCCTGGGCATCACACACGACCTGGCAGTTGATGGAGTGGAAGCCCTTGTGGTTAATGTAGGCCCTACCCCGCTCACCAACTGGTGCTTTGATGTGTATGTGCATGCAGTCAATTGCACCCACTACCTCAGGGTATTCCGCTATTTGCTGGAAGAGATGCATACTCATGGGAATTGGGGAAATATACATGATCACTGACATGTGCAGATATAGCATTCAGGAACTGGTGCAGTACCCTTGATGCTGATGCCTGTGAAATCCGCATCATATCACCAGTTGGTCTCTGGAAGGTACCTGTTGCTAGTATTCTTAGGCCAACACATACCTTGGTTTCCACTGGGATGGGTTCCCCTCTGTTGGTTCTGTGTGTGAGGCGTGGCCTGCACAGCTCAACAATTTGCTGCAGGAGGTCTCTGTCCACCCTATAGCACTCCACTTTCTCCAGCTCATGTAGCCTCTGGTAGGTTACCCTGGGTCTGTACACTCTTCTACGTCTCCTCACTGTGGGTTGCTCAGCAGCATTCACAATAGCACCACCCTCAGCATATTGCACATGTTGCCTTATAACAGCAATGGCAGCCCCTAACATTTTTATGTCTCAGTTTAAGCTTTTTAAGTTTTCACTTCTCTTTGTTGACTGCAGTGTTGCAGTGTTTCTGAGAAAAACATGGGGGAATGTTGTTTGCAGAGTTTTAAGTGCTGGGCTGGGCTGGGCTAGTGTACTGCCTGTGCAATTGGCAGATTCTGATTGATTTCACCTGGCAGCTCTACTAGTTCTCCTTGGTTTACTTCCTACTACTTCTTTTCTTCCTTTTCCCTTTCTGTTTCCAAAGGGGGCAGCACCGCACAAACAAGCACAAACATGAGCACACGAGCACACACACACGCACACAGGCTTACACAAGCTTACACAGGCTTAGGCGGGTGCACATTCGTGTATACAAATTTAGGCAGCCTTACACAGGCTTACACGAGCACACACATGCGCACACAGGCTTAGACGGGTTTACACGCACGCACACACGAGCGCACAGTGTAGGCAGCTTTGCAAGAAACTTTAGTGATAGCCACGGTGTACACCTTCAGTTTCTGGATTTCAGTTTAGACAACTGTAGACACACCTCTTTTAGTCCTGAGTAACTCACAGTAAACACATGCCACTCTGCTCCAATAAGCTTACAGTCTTTTTGATACATACCCCCTCATTATGTCACCCATCTTCTACTCTGTTACTCCCCTTATCCTACTCTTACACTCTAGGGACATGGTTCACATAGCAGGAAAAATTGGGATTCACTATCTTTATCCTCATTTGCATAAGATTGCCTACTAATGCTTGGTTACATCTCTCAGACTGAGCTTCCCCCCTTAGCAACCTCTACTCAGTAGCCATGTTGTCTTCAGCCTGCCATTCACTTGCATGGCAGATGAATATTTTGAATAAAATCCCTATTTGTGACTTTTATTTTTTGTTTTTCTGGTTTTTAGAGCGCCACACATTTGCGCGGTGATGCGCTACGCTTAAACATCGGAGATCGAGGAAAAAAAATGTATTTTTTATAACACATAAAAATGCCAATGGCCATATATTTGGTCATTGACATGCTTCATCAACTGGATGCATCCTTTATTTGGGGCTGTCATGACTCCGTTTTGCTATTTGCAGAATGGTACTCAGTTGCCAACCGAGTACATTTCTGCAAATAACACTACTCTTACTTGGACAGGTTAGTGTTTCCTGGATCGCAAATGTACCTCATTTGCATAGCTTTCAGCAGAAAATGAGGTAATTTGCATAAACTAACCCTGTCCATGCAAGAGTAATTTTAGGAGCTCTCTTGCATGCCCCTGCCGGCTGTTCCTGGATCGCTCGGCAGACATGTTGGCTGCATGGAGTCTTACTCTACTCTTAGACTCTGGGCAAGCCTCCATGAATCCGGCCCTCTAAGTGTCAACTGAATTATTTTCCATGTTATAAATCAAACAGTTCAACAATTTAGAAAATTAATAGAAATGGAACAAGATATTCTGTCGCTCTTTCTACCCCCCCCCTCTCTCTCTCTCTCTCTATATATATATATATATATATATGTATATATATACTTAGCTAGCTGTCTATATGGATAGATAAATAGATTGAGCAGAGAGACAGATACATACTCACGCTCTCACATACACTTTCACATATATTTTTACACATTTCTGTGGCACTGAATGCAGATTGGTAGCGTTCAGATTTTTATTATTTTGGTCATAATCATGCAGTTTAATAGACCCTTATGATCTTGTGTCTAAACTTTATTGCTTTATATTATGTTTATTTCCCCTTTTCATGAAAATGCTCCCATTGGTTTATGCATTAATATCTACAGCATTTTGACACCAAACTGTGTAATACCCACTTGTACTATACTACATGTGTATTTCATTGTGTTCTGTTGGTGTATGCACTGCACACGCTATGGACATGTTTAGAAGTAATTAGTGCACAGCATTACAAGAAATAATTCGGTGAGTACCAATGTGCAGAAGGGGAACAGTATTACTGCAAAGCATATAGCACACAGTAATAACCACATAATGACATGTAAATCAGTAGCAACATGCTAATGAGAGCCACTGCATGTACAAATGACAAAACCAGATATATGTACAGATTTAACATGGCTCACTCCACACACCGTATTTGTAGACAACCCTCTTCTATCACCAACTGTCCTCCCTCTGTTTCTGCATTGTTGCCCTCTTTTTGTTTCCATACTTCCTCTTTGTCTTTGTTATATATCAGTGTGTCTGACCTTGCTACCTTTCCTATTCCCCCATTCCTTCCCACACATGATACCATCCCCCTCTATTCTTCTTGAAAAAAGAAAATGGAAATGTACACCTGTCCCTAGGAAAGAAATGCATTTGTTCCCCCTACCCTCTTCCCTTTAGGTTACCCTTGTGGGTGTTCCTCTGCTTACCAATACCCCCTCTTCTAGTAGCCCTGCCTCTCCCTTTCCTCCTCATTTCCATGATGGACTGCATTAGCACTCTGCTGTGTTGGTCCTCACAGTGCCTGTGTTGTAGCTATGAGGGAGTCCATTACACATGTGAATATGAGTAGTACCAGGCTCATCACCTTATTGTGCATCTCCTCTTGGTCATGTGACCACAGATAGAGTGGCCATTGCAGTAATGCTGCTATTCCCATTAGCATAACTGTGATTTCCCCGATACATACCCAAAGCAGCACTGGGCTGTGTCACACAAAGTCTTTGGTGATATGTTGCACACAGCTGGTCTTATTGTGGGCCTTTCTGAAAACCCACATATGTCACTCTATTTAGACTAGTTTGTTATGCTGTCATACATGGTATGAAGTCTGACAGAGGTACATGTGTCATTTTATAACCTATTATTTGCATTTCACTGATGCAGCTGTCTGGTGTTATCACTACACTATAATGTCCCTTTCTCATTCTTCATAAATCAGAACCCACAGTAGAAGGACAAATGTATCAAAAAGTAGCAGAATTTAGCTTGCGCTGATCTATTTCAGTTATGTGCCACTATGTCTACCAGTCTTCCTTTACACCAAGATTCAGTCTTTATCTTAATCCCAAACTGCCAATCGCATAGTCGTACTAAACTGATTTTATTTTTAACAAAATTATTGTGCTGAATCCCAAGCTGTATCATTCTCATTTAACAAAAATACACTAATACAAGCTTTTATTTCTTAACTATATTTTATTAAATATAAATTTTGAATTTTCTTTAGTGTTATATTCAAAACACAAAAGGCTATCACAAAGAAGTGCACTTCAAAGCAAACATATATAATATACAATCTGTTTGACAGTCCTGCATGTTTCTTGAAGATGAGAGATGCTACAGATCAAAGACAAATAGTCAATTCTTTTATCATGTTGTTCAAATGGCAGCAGCCAAGCTGATTTATTTACATTTCACAATATCAGGCTTACTGTGTACCCCATTTATTTGCATTCTTCTTATTACAGATGTACAATACATACTGATATACACATAGATTTTACACACACACACACACACACACACACACACACACACACACACACACACACACACACACACACACACACATGGTACAGGCAAGTAACCTCACTCTAAAAAGAAGAAAAATAAGACATTCTGTAAACAACACAGTTTAAGCAAAACTTAATAATAAAATATAATACAACCAAGTGCCTAATCTTAGTATAAAAATATGAACAACTAAAATATTAGAAATAAATAATCATCAAAGAAAAGCTGATTGTCAAAATAATACCTTAAAACCACCTATTTGTTATTTTTTACAATACTTCTGCTAGATGCTTTCAGAGCTGTTTATTTGCTTATTTATTTTTTTATACTTTGTTGACTGTATTGGTCCCACTTGAACAGTGTCCTTTTCTCAGGGAAGACTCAAGTTGGTATTCATATGACTAGAGCAAATTTGACTAAAGTAGCAGGGAATTTCTGATTATGTAATTTTTCAATATACAAAAAAAATCCATTGTCATAGAGGACAATGCATGTCTGTAAAAGTAATGATATATATTTGAATAGCAGCCATTATAAGACCATCTTAAATAAAAGAAAGCTGCAGCCATCAGAAAGCAAGTCATTTCCTGAATAGGGGATGGGTGATTACTGTTGCAGTGACCTCTTATGTAGACTGGAAAACCTGTCGGGTGGAAATTAGCCATGTATTAACATGTCAGGCTGGTAGGAACATTAGGGCAATGCTTCTCACAGCTGAGAGACTTATTTTAAACTAAATAATGTAATTTTCCCCTCAAGATGTGCTTAAATGGATTCATCGAACTTCTGCTATGATAAATATTAAGCAAAATGTAGGTTATTCTGAGAAGGACTAATAATGTGAAATGTCATTTTACTAGAGGCTTTTTGGAGAGCAAATATTTCCTGGAGCTTCTTAGTAGAATTCTTGTCATGACCATCAAGTTTTGTGGCTTCAGGGGTATTGATACCAAAAATTGTTAGGTAATGCTACTGCTTTACCATATGGCAGAGGCTTTATTTTTATTATTATTATTATTAATTTATAATCTTTTCATTGGGATTTTTATTCCAGAAAAGTCCACCTGCATCTTGCATACCTCTCAAATTCTTTGCTAAAGAATTCTGGGCAGTGACAAGGTTCAAGCCAAGGACATGTAAGTGTTACTCTTAACTCACTTAAAACGTTAATAGTACAACATGTTTTTTATCATTATGCATTTTATGAAAAATATGAAGTACGAAACTCTAATGACTGGCATTAATGACTGACTGCAATCTTCAGCAATGTACCAGAAAATCAAAAATTATTTCAAGGTGAAGAACAATGATATGAGCCAAATTCAGGAACAGTTGCCAGGTATGGCTTCTTGGACCGGTTAAATGATCCTAATACAGGGAATATCACTTAGCCAATAAAACTGCACATCCATCATTTTTTTGTTTTTCAGCAGTGAAGTTATAACTATGGTGGACCACACTTAGCCAGTGGCATCAGCTAGAGAATGCCACAAGGCTGAGAGTTTACATGTATGTTTTCTTTCCTATGTGAGTCATAAATGGATACGTGAGCAATCAGAATAGTTCTGATATGCCAAAGATCTATATTTGCAAAACATGCCTTACTTTGTTTATAGGTTTATAGATTAGTACTAGGCTAACTGTCTTTGTGACCATTTTAAGCCTAGTCAATTATTCCATGTGAAAATCAAAGCCTGCACCTTGTGTTTGGTAAGGTAAAAACCTTAACCATAATGCCAACCTCCCAATTGCCCTGAAATCATGCTGTAAAACTGGCCTATTATTTCATAATGTTTGATACACATGCATGTTATTTACAACATAATGAGTTCAAATATGAGAGAGAAACATAACCAAAATATTTACAATCTACAATCTATGCCACAGTGACTGCTCTGGAGATTCCACAGAACTTGAAAAAATTAGGGTAGCAAATAATATAAAACTCCACCATTCCTGTTTAGTCTAAAAGAAAAGGAGCCTAAAAAAGCAGTTATTACACTGACGTTTAAGAGTTTGTAATGCTGGTCAATGATGGAAGTAAAACAAAGAAATATTCTGATAACTATAGCAGCATCGTTTGATTGAGTCAAGTTAACAAATAACTTGTCAACTAGCAGATATTAGACTGCCTGTGGGAGTGTTTCAGGTGCGACAGCAAAAGCCACATTTCTTGTTTTTACAGCAATTGCAGCAGTAAGTGCAGATGGGAAAATGACTGTCTCTCTTCTCTCTGAGCAGTAGCGTTACCTGCAAATAACACCAGAATTATATTAGCACCTTTGAAGAAATAGGGATAAAAGTATCAAAAACAAACATTAGTCACAGCCAACACTCCTATTATAATTTTGCTTAAACCATCCATAACTACAGACGTTTAGAAGATGATTATTCGCAAATTATATCAGTCTTCTTCAGAGATGGATATGGCATGAGAAAATAGCGATACTCTACTGCATTCTTACAAAAATAATCTGTCAGATTCTGAGTAAGTGTTTCTATACTACTACAACAAAACACAGTGCAATGTACTGGAGGCATGAGGTGAAGCCAAATGCTTCACTAATTAAAACAATGATGGTGCTGTATACTAACATTTGTCCTGAATTGATTTATTGTTGTTTTACATGCCATTTGTTAAGTATTAGTATAAATTCACAAAACTGTTTATGTTTTAATAGTAGTCCAAGTAACAGAAGATAGCTCCCTCCACTTGTTTCATGGAAAAAAGGCAAACAAAAAAAAAAAAGATGAAAGCCAATGTGGTTAAACAGGAATATGAGCCTAGCAATTATGGCAAAAGGTAGGAACTACAAAAGATGGAAAGCAGGTCATTGGGAAGGTGAAAGAGGTACAGTACGAGGAGGCTAGCAAAACAGAGTTGGTGCGGGTATTAAAGGCAAAAAATGAAAGTGAGTCATCAGGCAGAAGTAGAAAACAATGACTTTTTATCTACACAGCTGAAAGACAGAAGTGAGGAACAGAACTGGAAAAGTTGTGCAAAGATAAGACAGAGGTCAAAAAAGACTGAAAAAGGGCAATTGTTTTTGTAACCCAAAGCTAAGCCAAAACATGGTCCATTGAGCTAAGAGCTCTATTCCAATTATAAATCAATAAATAAAATAGATTGAGTCCTGAGGATACATTTGGTAACATTTCTAGAACACAATATTCTCAAGGACAGCTAAATACCTTTGATTTAGCCCCATACAGAACACTGAGAAGAAAGCTGGTGGGTTTGGGGAAGGACCAACAACAAAGAACTGGACAGCTGCATTGTTAAATGAGAGGGTGCAGAGGGATGTGGTGACATGGACAGGGTCAGGTATTAGGAAAATGACTTTTGGAGTAGCAGATGTGTTTGTGCTAGGTCCAGCAATCTTCAGTGTGTTTGGCTCAGACATATTTCAGAAACCGGAGAACAGGTTCATACTCTTTGGTGATAACATGGAGATAGACATTGCATTCGAGAATGAGGAAAGTGTCTAGAGAAGCATTTAAAAATAATGACCAGAAAGGTGTCAGATGAGGTTTAGTGCGAGCAAATGCAAAGTCCTACATAGGTCACAACAACCTTAGTGTCATACTAGGGATCCATTACGCAGCTATTACCCCTCATAGCAATGAATATACCAAAACAAGCAATGGGCAACCTTTATTTATTATATATGTAATCTTTTGACTTTTTTTGGCTAAGTGACCTGATGCATGTGGGCCATTCTCAACCATGATTTAAAACAAAATTCAGAGAAATTCAGAAGAATCAAGAATTTAGATTTCAGATGACATTACCGTGTGCAGTGCAGTTGTATTACTATACAACTGTGCATGATAATGTCATCTGAAAGCTACATTAAGGGAGTAGTACAGAGCAACAACAAACCCAGTCAATAATACGGCTCTTCCAGAATGTACAGCAATGTGCCATGGAATGTTTCCTCTTAATTTGGGTAGTAAAAATAAAGTATTAAAATGGAGATCAGTGTAACATTGCACAATACCCAAACTCTAGAGACTCATGCCAGCACTAATTCTAAACAGTACCTAAAGTCTGCACCTTTGACTGAGATTTGAATTCCATTCAAATTTGTAACCCTAACAGTAAGTACCTGGCAACAAAACCCATATTATGTTTTTGGCAAGACACTTTTAAACAGCCTGTTACTACTGTGTATTCATTTGTGGCAAACAGAAAAACAGTGGCTGGCTAATTAACTAATCTCTTTAATTAGTAACACTTAAATAATGTTTAACAGATGTTAATATGGGCTTGAAATATATCATTGTTTTCTTAATTGTACAATGTACTTACCAATGAGTTTGAACTCACATCACTGTGGTCATTCTGAAGATCTGTCCAACTTAAAACTTGTTGTGAATCCACCGCCTGCAAGGAGAGAAGAACTTAGAATTCAATGCACAATATTGAGAAATGACAGAAAATCCATGCTTATCTCTTTCTAGTACTAGTTGGGACTTATTATAATTTTATATTTCATAGTTAACCTTAAAGAACAAAGAAAAAGCATCACTGCAGTCAGGATAGCTTCTTTCGACCTTCAGCAGCTAATCATAATTCAAAAGGCCCTGCTCAGGCAGCATAGTTTAATGTCTTGTGAGTTATGTATAAAGGAGGCATAATTATACTCCATCAGTAACTACTGCTTTACAATCATTATCTCTGTCACTGGAAGCAGCTGAAGAGGAAAATTAATTTAAAATAAACAGAGCAGTCTTTATATATGTGCTTGTGTGGTTCTCTCTCTCCCTCTGTAAATATA
>NC_056741.1:966712282-966844782 GCF_019279795.1 Protopterus annectens
AAACCCAATTCTTCAAATCGAAAAAAAAAAAACATACTTTAAACACTCCAACCCCCCCATCCCCTACTTGAATATACTAACTCCAAGATCGCACTACAGTGGGGAAAAGGGTATATTTCCTTATCCCCACTGTAACGTGCTTCAGTGAATCATCTTTCGCAAACGTGCACTTCCGATGTAGTGCACTTTCGCTTAAGTTGGTTTGACCTTCTGTTTCTCGACAAACTGTGTTTTCGACAAACAGGAGACCCATATATATATATATATATATATATATATATATATATATATATATATATATATATATAAAATACTTAAAATGATCTAATTCTAAAACTATCAACATGAAGAATATCTAATGAAAAACATCTAAACACAAAATATTGATAGAATCTAAATACATCCAAAACCAATGTTTTTTTGCAGAGGGGAACAAGCTCCCTGAATTTCCCATGCAGGGGGTGCACATCCACATTCCCTGCTACTTAAATATACCAACTTTGACATTCTACTGCAGAGATGAAAGGGTATATAAGCTTCCCTGCTGTAACATTGTGTTTTAGAAAATACTGCATTGTGATTCTATTACTGACCAGTTTGCAACAGAATACATCAACATATGTTTTATTTTTTTGAAGCATGTGTATGACATAAATAACAAAAACTGAAGCCGCGTGATTGCTTTCTTCTTTTCATTAATTTAAAGACTTTCAAAAGATTTTTAAAAGCCTATATACATGTCCGTGTACATAGTTATGCCCAGGGTTGGACCAATCAGGCTAAGGCATTTAAAGTAGTATACTAACTTGTGCTTTTTTTCTATCTACTAAGAAACGAGCATGATCGCTAGCTTAAAATGTACCTTCTCTTCATAGCAGCTCCGTGGTCCATGTTTTGATTCAAAAGCAGAAACTAGCAGAACATCCAGTTTTTGTGCTACATATAATCCCTCATACAGCAGATTGCAGTAAGCTGATTAATATGCATAATGTGGTTATAGTATGCTGATATCTGTCATCATGACCTCACAATATTCTCCTTCCACTGAAGAAAAATAGTCTATGGTACTGACTAAGGTATCTGACTTAAAATGTATTGCTCATGTGAATGGCTAACCAATCTACTTTTCGCTTCCAACACATTATGTTTGTCATGATTAATGGAACAAGGCATGAAAAATTCCTCTTTGCTAGTAAAAATGCAAGTAGGTTAATGTGAATCTCAATATTTCCTATACTTCAAAATTCTACGTATAAAGTTTGCAAAGACATATTATTTTTTTTTAAATCTATACTTTGAGAACTGTATTAGAAATTAAATATAATATGCTTTATTGTGAACATAAAGAAGGAATTTAACTACCACCATGTTCTACTAATTTATCAAGTCAGTCAGCATATTGTTTGGATTGACCATTTTTCAGTCCTATTAGATACTTAATTCCAGTTTTAATGCAAAGATAAAGTTCAGCAGGACTTTATACTAGTATATTAACTGAAAAAACATATTTTACACATTAAAACATCTGCAACTTCTTGGCTAAATACAGCTTTCTCAGTACAGAATAACAAAAACAATGACTTACTTTAGCCAAAGAAATGCTGCTTGTTCTGTGAAAGCAGAAAAGCAGGACAGCAACACTGAATGCAATGCAGACCTTCATGTTGTCTGGTTGATTGTTGCCTTTGATTCCCCTTTTTAACTCGTTCAGTCCTGTCTCTCGCTGTATCTGTTGTTGAATATGTTACCAGATGGCTCCTGTACTATTTTTCTCCTGTGATGTTAACTGTTGTAGCTCAGATGTGATGCTTGTGCTCTAGGAATGGCTATACTTATACTTCTGTCTGTCCTGAGTCATTGACCGAAAACGATGACCCTTTCCCATAACTGACAACAGCAAACATCATTCTCTTATCACTGATTACTTATCTGAAAAAAAGGACATCTCCATGAACAAGTGGGGAGGGGGGCAGGGGAGTATCTGAAGTTTATCATCTTGACAGAGGTTTGCATAATAAAGTATATTCCCGCAGAAGTTCCAGTATGACTCAGAACTATCAAATATGTGAAAATATATCTTACTGCCTCATCTCAATGGGTCTTCTTGTTCCCCAAGTTAACTTTGACCTCAGCCAAAATTTGAGCTTGCACATAATCTGAGCTATAGGACATACTACTTTTTTCACACTAGATATACTTTGTCTTTAGGTTCTTGAACATATCTGTCCACAATATAAATATCTTATGACTAACACATTTTTTGTGAGAGTACATTTGTAAGAAAGTATGTGAAAGGGTGTTAAAAGTCAAAAGATTAATGGACCTTGTTTGCAAGTGCATGTCACACACTAATACAGAAATTAATAAGTGCTTTGGTTTATAAGCTGAAAGAAAGGCATACAAATAAGCACCAACAAACTCACACACATGCACATACATACACGCACACACGCACACACACACACACACACACACACACACACACACACACACACACACACACACACACACCTGCACACGCGCGCGCGTGTGCGTGCACACAAATGCACATACATACATAAGTGCGCACAACTGTGTGCAAATATTTAGACTCATAGACACATCAGAATATTTCATTTTTATGCCTTTACAAGATGCACTTTTTTGCATGAGCATGTTTATAAATTCTTATTTTCAAACTTTATGTAATTTTCTAATTACATACTTCATTTATATCCATATAAGTATAATAATCTTTTTATGGTTTTATGATATAAATGGCTACAATGACTATGTGACTATTTATTGAAATGATTAACCTGATAAAAATATAAACATGTAACAAGTTTTTGTACATATTACTAAGTGATCTATCAAATTGATAAAATGAAGGTAGAAAGAGCATGCCAAACGAAGAGAAATCAAATTTATTGATTTAGATGGTGCATGTATTTTGATCAACAGACGAATCAATCTGGACAAAGAAATAAAAAGTATGTTCTGAATTAGTGCTTGTCCATGGAGTTTGAAGAAGAAGATTTTAAGCTTATTCCAGTAGATGGAATTGCCCAAGATAGAGGACTTGGAATGTAATGGTGGAACTAAAATGTGCTCTGTCCTACATGCTAAACCGATCAACACAAGCCAATATTAATAAAGACAAAAAAAAATCAGGTAAAATTAGAATCATACTGAAACAAACAATTTTAAAGCATTAAAAGGCTGAATTGATTTTCAGTTAAACAGATATGATCTAAAATACTAGGTGGGGTTTATTTGTAAAAATGTGTACTTCATTCTGCTATGAAGTTTGGGAATACATGATTTAATGCTACTTTAGTGAGAGTCAGTTATTTCCCTTTTTCAGTGAGTGTACAAGGGTATGTTTATTTGTACTGCTGCCATCTTTAACAGAGGACATACTCATATATTTAACATCTGGTAAAGTACACTACATAAGGACTGTAGAGCCACACTTTACACCATCGGATTTTTCAATTGTTTGCATTTAAAAGTTAGTATAGACATTTTCACTCACTGTTGCAGTTATGCTTTGAGACAACTTTATTGAGTATATATGTAAACCATTTTTTGAATACAAGGTACATGGAGTCTTGCATCAAAAATGTAAAAATGTACTGAAACTTGAATTCCATTGTTTGCAGGTGCTTGTGATTTGAACATTTTAATTACTTTTTTCATAATTGTATAAAGCATACCTTCACAGACCAACTCTTCAAACTATTTAACCTAAGCCTACCTAGAGGTTTTGTCACTGATATTTGGTGCACAGCAGTGATAATGCTCCTACAAAATGGTGGCTCTATAACCAAACCCAGGAATTAAGCCTCATGATGTAAAACCATGGAATGTATTATAACTGACACTGTAAACTATACCATTAAATATCCTATTAGGCTTGACGTGCAGTGGCTTGGTTTTGTCTTGGGAAGATCCCACCTAATGACTCTGTGTAACTTCTCTGAACGTGTTACACAGGTTGTCGAGAGTGGTCATACTGTTCAAACAGCATATCTTGATATGGCCAAGGGGGTTGACTCTATATCCTATGCAGACATTTTAAGTAAGCAAAATACTTCAAAACTGGATCCCTATATGGTAAGATGGATAGCAGGCTGGCTAGAAAAACAGAACACACTCAATGTTTGCTTTATCAGAAAGTAGGAAGGTAACTACTGGTGTCCCCCAGGACTTGATATTAGGACCCGTCCTTTTGGCATTTACTTTTCTGACCTCTAGACCAGGAAACAGAACCTTTGGTTAACTAAGTCAAAAGATAACTGCAAACTTGAAGAATTTGTCAAGTCTTCCTTGGATAACCAAATTATTCAGCAAGAACTTACACACATAAATACTTGACGGATTGAAAATGGGCTCATATTAAATGCAAAAAAATTACAATACTGTCATATTTGGTAGATAAACTTCCTTCAGGATGCAGTACATGCCATTTCCCTGCTAGAAGATGAAAATGTAGTTAGGAACCTCGGAGGTAACTATTTGAATGGGTAGGATTTAGAGCACTGAGTTCCATAATGTGCAAACTTGAATGGCTAAAAATGTAAAGTTACATATACCAAGTCTGGGACTGCAGTTTCACAGGATGTTGTCTTTTCTCTGAAGACTGGTAATCTCTGAGTTGGAATTTATAAAGTTGTGGAGTGTGGAGGTACAGGGGGATTGGTCATTATTCACTCTTCTTCTACATTTTTGGTCTTTTATTGTTTTGATGCATCTGTACTTAGCATTATGAATGCCAACATTTCCACAGGGAGCCAACATTAGGACATGGGCTGATAATTCCCTGTCTTTTGATGATTATATGGCAATGGTAGTCAGAAAAATCTTATTACTTGGTATAGTCAATCCAGATGTAAAGATATCATTGTTCACTTATATTCAGCATTAATTAGGCCAATTATTGAGTACAATGCCCACATTTGGGATGTACCTCACTGCATATAGTAAACAACTAGACAGACTCCCAGAGGTTTCTAAGTACAGAATTTAGGAGCTTCAAGACCATGACCTATCAAGAGAAGCTGAACATACTTTACCTTCACTTAGGCTCTTATAGATTCTGGAGGGGAGATTTATGTTTTGCCTTCTGCACCATTAGAAACACAGCTGTCCTGGATCAACTGAACTTCTAAAAGCCTTGTCACTCCGTAACTACTGGAGTCAGGGACATAAATCTCCACCAATAGTAAAACACAGTAGAGAAACAGATTCATTATAAAGTGCCTCATTCACATCTGGAGCAAACTCCATCTGCAGGTTAAGCACTGGAAACATCATCCTTCATATGATAACTGAATGATTAAATCAATAAATATACATTTACCCAGGGAATGACTGGCCTTGCCCTCCTGGAGAAAGGGATTAGGGCCTGAGGGAGAGTACTGGCAAGGCAAATATGGTAACAAGAGTCATTTGCCTTAAAATTCATATGAAATCTATGAGTTTTAAATGGCATGAAGTGCAAACAAAATGTATAAACTACACTATAATGCAATTCAGGAAGCTCATAATTCTGCCTGTAACAGTTAAATGATCAGATATATGGAATATTCTGGATATATACATGAAAATGTTTCCATTTTGTGCTTAAAGTGAATTATTTTTAATAAACAACATGCACAACATATTTATTTATTTCATTTATTAATCTGACATTTGTTAACTGGGATAGTCCGACTGAGCAAAAGCCCTTTTTCAGTAGAGGCCCAGGGAGAAAAGCTGCACAGTAAAACAATTAATTACATCACAATATCTAGTAAGGTACAATACTAGAATACATAAAAACTATGTGCAGGCATATCAGCTATAAGACAATAATACACAGATCTCAATGTCTAGCAGGAAACTATATGCAGATTTTACAGAAGTAACACAGTATTGCACACATAAATTTTACTATGATTTTTGGTCTAACCAGAGGTTCAAGGAGAGATATTAAAAAGTATTTGTTAGACAGTGAGCAGGGAAGAAATCCTGTTAGTAGAAAGTTAATTAGGAGAGGAAGGAGCTAATAGAATTGAATATAAGCGTGTATGTAAGGTTTGATGGCAGGTAGGGTAGGGGGAATGGGAATATAGGAGAGTTAAGTAAACAGTAAGAGGAAGAAAACATACAAGTAGTGAGAAGGTTAGGTAAGAAGTATAATGGAAAAGTATACAGGGAGAGCTGGGCTAAGAAAAAGCAGATACAATGAAATGTAAGAGAATTTATAGAGGCATGGTAAGAAGAGAGTGACGGCAGGAATACAGAAGAGGGAAGACAGTTCAAGTAGGACTCGACTTCAACTTATTTTTAGGTTCCCAGAGTATGCCCAAGGACAATAACTGCAGTCCTCCAAACTGTGAGAATATGTGTGGTTACAGGCATGCCTATGTAATACAAAAGAAAGGCCCAACTTTCTATTTCTATTCTTTCCCTCAAGCATTCCTAGTAAACTGTGTGGATGGTGGTAGCTTTCTCAGGGTCATTGTAAAAGTTGTCTGTAACTTGTAAGAGCAGCTGGATGGACAAGGGAATATATACTGACTCCACAAGTGCTGTATCTCAGTGTATTCCCTTTTCTTCAAGGTGCAGTGAACTTGGGGTTAATATGTGTGTGTGTGTGTGTGTGTGTGTGTGTGTGTGTGTGTGTGTGTGTGTGTGTGTGTGTGTGTGTGTGTAAGTACCATGGATGTAGGGTGCATCCCTTCATACTGGGGAGTGCAAGGGGCATCCCCTGCAAGAGATTATTTAAATGTTTAACAGCAACTTATGAGTTTACTGTTACTTGTGATAAACCACACTTAATTTTTTATTGTTTTTGGGACTTGGATTATTGAGCTTTGAAATTCCAATAGGGGACCCTATATCTTTGTTCTCAGGGAAAAAGAAGTGAAAAGTAAACAGATATTCTTATCAGTTGTAAGAATCATGCTTTTCAAGCATTATAGAATATTTTGAAATGACTAAATTAAACAATGAACCAATAAATTAACAATTCTACACCTTTTTATATGAGCTAAAAACTGACTAGTTGATTTTTAGTCATTATTTTTGCATGCTGTGGATTTGTATTTGTCAAGGCTCATTTGCAAGAACATTAAAATTAGCCAAAGCAGAAATAAAAGGAACAGTAACTGCCAGGAAATTGTATGGCTTGGTGAAGTACACAACTTATTTTGTAAGCTAAATATTACAACATAGTAGGAACAGTTAAAAATAATGGAAAAAGGCTGCAACTCAGCAACTACTATTTTCAGAACAGCTGAGTGACATAATATTAATATTATACAAACTGACATCTTTTTTTTTTTTTTTGCTGTAGATGTTAAGTGTATGTTTGTGCCAAACGTCCGCAATCTTAACAAGAATGATCATTAACTCTATTTGTCAAGTAGTATAAGCGGTTACAAAATCCAGATGACAGAATCTGGTTACAGAAGGGTTCTTAGAAAAAGCAGTCCAGTTTAAATAAAGACATTGTGAAAGAGTATTTCTTCCATCAGTATATGGAAAAGACCAATCATCTGCTCTCTGAAAAGTTTTACAAGTTTTTGCTTGACTATAATAATATGAAATATGCCTGAGATCACAAAAGTTTGCTCCAAATGTAAAAACTGTTTTAAAAATATAGTTTTGCAGAATAAATCTCACGTTTTACCAGTATTGTTTTTGCATATGAATCAAGGCTTATAGACAATAAATTTAGGCTATTGAGCTTTCTGATTCTCAGTGAATATTTGGTGGTTATTTTTACTTTACCTAATTGTTGACCAGGTAAGCCAGCTGGACAAATTGCCTCTTTTCAGGGATGACACAGGAGCAATATCTGGTTAAGTGCTTTGTGCAAAGTCACACAGTCGGCAAGAGCATTTGAACGGAAACCTGGAGCACAGGAAGAGTAGCCCATTAACAGCTCAGAGCATTAGCTCTCTGTACTAACCACAAGAGCACTACTACATCTTTATTTAAAGCTGTCAAAAGATAATGCTTTTAGAACAACAGAAATCTCATCAAAACTAGGAGACGTCACAGAAACACTGAGTCTGTTTTTATTTATTTATTTTTGAAAACCACGGTGGTACGACGGTAGCATTGTTACCTCACAGCAAGAGGTTCTCCCATTCAATTCTCGGCTTGGCTTGGGAGTGCCTTCTGTGTGGAGCCTGCATGTCCTCCCTGCGGTTGGGTAGCGTTTTGAAAGACATGCGTGAGTAAATGGGCATGCCTTCGTTGAAGGTTGGGCATCGAGCTGGCACCTTGGCATTTCGTAAAAATCTACTGCTGATCATTAGCAGACCGGAGTTCCGCTGTGGTGACCCCCTTACCGGGAAAAGCCGAAAGACATACAACAACATTTTTTGAATAATGACGCATCAAATCAAGGCATATAACTGACTGAGAGAGAGAGAGAGACGAATACAGTACACCAGCACAGAAAAAGGACATTTAACTATTCTCCTTGAGTGACTGCACTTAAAAAAACAATCAGACTACTTAAGAGTACTTTATAATAATAAAATAAAATCTGATGACCAAGATTTCTGTGTTGTCAAGAAGACCAATCAAAATTGAAAAGTCTGCACAAGATTTGTTCAGGTCCTTCCTTACTAATGAGACAAGATTCAAAGTTACCATTCTTATGCTCTTCCTGAAATTAATGTTTGGATCTTTTCTTTATATTTGTCTTTCTACCCACCTGACTGCAGAACTGGATATGACATACCATGGAATGGCTACATTTATAACAAAATCAGTGTAGCAGAGGCATAACTGTGTAGACCTAAGCAGCCTGCCTGGCTTGAATTCCACGGCAGACCTTAGCAGATGTTCCTAACCCTTCAACGTTATGTTCTCTATCACACATTTAGCCTATGCATTCCTTTCTCACTGAAATGGCATGGTCCTCCAAGGGAGCTTGAGTTTAATGGGGTCAGTTTACATAAAAGCTGTTGAGTGGCACACACAGGTATTGTCATAAATCATTTTGCTATTACCTTCCAGCTATTTGGTATATTTTTCCAGAAGCCATTATGATGGAAGACAGGCGATCAAAATTAAAATTGAGTTAATCTGGGCTTTCCTATTACTCATTGTGTGTAAACTGAATGAAGTAACAAGTGGTCAAGTTCAAAATCTGTTGATGTTGTAGTGTACTGGCTCACCTTCAGTTTCGTGCAGGAGTGGGCATGACCGGGGTGATTGATGAGCAAACCAGAATATGAAATGAAGCATGATTGGCATGCCATGCATATTAGCCACTGACATCAGGCATACAATGACTGTAGATGAGCAGCTGTGATTACTGAATGTAGCTAAGCAGCTCTGACTACTGAATGCTCCGATGCACTTGTTTAATAAGTTTTTTAAGTTGCTGAGTTCTTTGCTTAGAGTTGTGGCATGTGTTCGTTTTAGGAGTACTAACTTTGTCTAACTTCTGAGTGAAACAGACAAGATAAGTGGACCATTTAACATTGCCCAAGGACACAACAACCCTTTCTAGCAATTCCTGAATAAAATAGTGGGAGGTGGTATCATCAGGGTAGTTGATCGGCAAGCATACAGACTTTTCACACCAGTGAAAGCTTTATGTTTCACTGTTTTATGATTTTAGTGTAAGCATTTATCAGAAATTCCCATTTAGTTAACTTCTGTATTATATGTGTTGCGAGAAGGGTGATGATTCATATTTACTCAGTGCACATGGTTTTAATTGACCAGTTGAAGTCCAGAAAGACTTTCATAGAAGAAAAGTAGAATTTAAAAAGCTTTAGTTGTTCTTGTGCCATCCTTTCTAAAACCTGGGATACAGTATATAGAAGATATGTGTGAGTCATCCACCTTTTGTGAGAACAAGAGTCAGCAGTTAATTGAATCATAGTACTCTCTCCCCCAAAAAATGGATATTCGAATGTCAATATTTGTCAATGTTTGCACACTACTGTGACAAGCACAACACCAGAATGGGTATTACCTTACACAATGTGACCGTCACTTATAAATTTATTTACTCATTCAGAAATATTCTGTTTTCAGAACTGTTGGAAATGCAGCATAACAGATATAGAATGAATATTCATTCGGGTTCGGGCCACATCATAATGAATATTCATTATTAGTGACTGACGTAAACAGATTTGGGCGATGCTTGCTACTGCACATCTGGTGAGCCAGTACACTACAACATCGCCCAAAATCTCAAGTTGCTCTCTCACTGAAAATCACTGTTGGTATAGGCTCTAAGAGTGAACTGGCAAAGATTTATTTTTTCTATGCGGTCCAGTTTTCTATGTGGATGGATAACTGTGGATATGGTATATATAAGTAAGAGAATAGCGTTAAAGTCTTCTGTATGGGAATGCAGTAGGTCAAAACTTTTTGTTAACTGTCTTGGTGAGATGAAGCTTTTAATGGTTGTTTCTATCCAGTTAAACCTTCAGGCTGTAACTTGGTAAGACACTGGTGAAGTGTTAAGATTAGCTTATTTCTATCCCATGCATTATTCTTTTATTCTGCATTCTTGGGATGAAGTTTCAGATTGACATGTCTGCATTATCAGGTGGTTTCCATGTAATTCTCATTAACATTTTCTATTGGAGCACTATTTTCCAACCCATACGATTCATATCTCTCCTCCTCCCTTTTCTAATTTTTTGCTTTCCCTTATATCCTTCTTCCCCACGCCTTCTACATGGAACACACACGCTTGTGCAGACATGCATGTACAAGTAGAGGAAGCATATACATACAAACACATACTCACACATCTCTGCTCTTTCCCTTAAAGTATTACAGATGACAGCTGTGAAAATTCTGGTGACGGTTATAATATCTGTTGAAGTGATCACTGTTTTTGTGTGGCTGCAATAACGACCCTATTCCATACCATTTTCTTTTAACACCTAGCTGTAAGTCAGTTTTTAGTATTCCTGACCTGGTTATGTCTTTATTATACAAGTAGTTGTCATCATTGTGGTAAACTATATAACGTAATCTAAATCTCATTCCCTTCATCATGCCCCACTTTATGGAATTAATAAACTAGATGAATTCATCCATGTATTATTAGTGAAAACAGTTTACTGCATCAATCTACTGTAATGTTTCATTTTGTTGTTGTATAGTGATGGCTGTCAAGGTCATAAATACATTACCATTCTTCAGTGATAGATTGTTGGTAATTATTAACTTTTCCTTCTGTAATTTGTTAATTTCCTCCTTATTCATGGCACTGATGATCTATGCCAGTCATTTTCAGGATAATGGTGGAGGCTTCTATTACTGCTACTCAAAACCATATAGTATACTGTTGACCTGTTCTGATTGTTGTGCATGTTGTGCGGTAATGGAGGTTATTGTTTTCATAGGACTACTCTTTATCGTGATATTTTGATAATTGCTAGATTACTGTTACTGAATTAAGTCTGCTCTCATTTTAACAAGAGAGTCTGTCAAATGTTGTCTTTAACCTGCATTTACTCTACATAGTTCAACAAATGCAGTTTGGTTATGGTTTATTGGTGTTCAGTGTCTGTTTACCACAGAGCAATTCTCATTAACATCCACCAAAAATGGGAATGACCGAGCAGGACAAACCAACCATCAAAGTATAAATACATTATGCATTTCACTAATCCCAAATAAGGCTCACAACACAACACTTAGCACAAGTGAAATTGATGAGAAACTAGAGAAAACACAGATGAGGTAGAATTCAAGGAGAAAATGAAAAGAAAGTACTCAACTGGCAACAGGAATAGGCCACAGCGAAGACTGACTTAAAAAGTTACCCTGTCATGAAGACATTATCTGATCTCCAAATTTATTACAGGAGTGAGTTATACAGTCTAGGTCAAAAGAGGAGGTTCATTAGTGCCTGGAACAAATGGAAGGGGTGAGGGGCATTCCAGAGGTAGGAACTTCAGCATATATTTGATGACAGTGGTTTCAAGAGTGATAATGGTACCACATGATCAGACTTTAGGTAACTTTAATTAATTATAAGATATGGAAAAAAACAATTCCATTCTGTATAAGAGGAACACATTTACTAGACTCATCCATGAGATGCAGCAGAAGAATCTCTTTCAACTACCTTCTCACAAACTTTAAAACTAGCCATATCCATCATTTGGATATTCTGTAAGCTTAATTGTAATTTCCTAACCTAGCAGCAAGAAATCTGTAGGCAGACATAATCTATCAAGGTTGCCAAAAGTAGCAATGGTAGCAGCAGCTTTTAGAACATAAAGAGCATCCAGAAGGGATACAGGCCTCAGTTTGCTGAAACTGAACTCTTAGCGCCATTAGGAAGAAACAGTATTGTGGCTGAATTTGTGGAATTTGTACATGTACAAAACTTGTGTTAAAACATTTAATTTCTCAAGAAATTAAATAAGAGAAAGTAATTTGCTTTAGCAAAAATGTGCCTTGATGTCTAATATTTCATAAACATGTCTTGAAAAGGGGTCTGCTGATTCACTAACATTAAAAAATCATAGTGTTTGTTGTGTATTATTACAGAAGTCACTGAACATGTTATAAAACATGAATGAAAAATAAATAAAACAATGTAGAAACAAAAAAACAGTCCTTCACCAGTTATTTTGATTAAAGTTGGTAATTTTCAAACCATTTGAGGGCTTTCTAAAACATCCCACAGAATTTAAAGGACAACTTTGCCAATGACTGGAAAAGTCATGCAATACCTTCTACTCTATGTTCCAGGCATCTGCGTTTGACAGTGATGATCAGATAAATTATTTAAAACTGTAAGGGGAAATTTAAAGTTTACTATAACCCAAAAACATAATTGTTACCATTAAAGATGCAAATCTGACACCTATGCACAAAGCAATAAAACTGTAGTATAAATGTGGCTTGGCAACAAGCCAAGTTGTCCTGGGATATCTTCAAGGGGATGTTAGGTTGATATTAATGGGAGTTCAATGGGTTGGGGAGGTGAAAGGGTTAAATGGTGGGAGGGTTGATTGAAAGGAAATGAGATAAGCATGGGAGGTGCTTAAGGGATTTAGATGAGTGTAGCTGGGTAAGTAATCACATTTTGGCATGAACTTGCTAAGGCAAGTTTATGTCCAAGATGACCTGTAGGTACTCCTGGGGAACAGGTAGGCCTTGGGTTACTGGGGGGTTTTGATTATAGGATACAGGTAGCTTGTACAGGAGATATCATTTTTTTTTTATCTCTTTTTATTGCTTGTTACTTGAGACTGGGTGGTTGCTGCATTCTGTGACCAGTCAGGGAGGATTAGTTTATGCATGGTGGCGAAATCTTTCCTTTTCGTTTACAGTGTCCGACAGTTCAAATTTGTCCCTAAGGTGAGGTTTTGTCAATCTCCCCAGTTATTTGAGAAATAGAGGGTGGTGGTGTCCAGAATTTGGGCCAAGAGGTCGAGCACTATGGTTGCCAGTTTGTTCTCCATTGGGTTTTTTTTTTACGAGCTGTTTCCTTGGCTTAGTTGTCGTGGTCCGTTAGGATGGTTTATGGCAGCTTGTAATATTAGTGATGATTGCGGTGAGGTAGTTGTACTGGGTGGTATTAATTCCCCTTGTGAGTCCAGTCCTGTGTATTTTCCAGTCAAATATAGTTTGCTGTTCTGTAAGTCACACTATAAGTACAGTACTTCAGGGGCGGGCGCATTGGTTGATTTACTTGGAATTCAGCGTGTCAGGGGTCTCGCTGGGTGAAGGATGCTATTCGTTACACTCATGATTAGAGTCTAGCTGGATGTGCTTCCCTTGAGTAGGAAGGATAGGGAGGTTTTGTTTTCAATAGTACTGCATGCACGATTATGGCTGAGGGCTGTTTTTGCCATTCAAAGTCTTTTTTTTTCCCCGTGGGCTTTGATTGCATATGAGTGACAGCCCGGGGTGGCACATGCGCATGGTGTGCCTAACTGTCGAGGGTTACCAGAGATGAGTCCTTCCACTGGTTAGAAGGCACTGAAAACAAAGCTAGGTGCAACATTTTTAATTATTAAAATGGAAATTACATAGCAGTTTAAGTGATTAAATAAGTATTTAAATAGCTGCAGTAAAAGCAATTGGATTTGCTTAACATTTTCACTGATGATGTACCAGGCTATATCAGATAGTAACACACGTATCCCACAGGGACTGTGTATGGAATGATTGTTCACATCACAGTTATATTATTATTCAAACTATTATGCATTAATTGCTGTCTTTGGTCACTGATGTGCAAATATTATAATGAGGGGTAGTTTGTGTAAGCATCCCACTGCTCTATGCCCTTTTGTCATATGCTGTCCAAGCTCACTGAAATGTCATGAATCAGCTCAGTACAGAATCATACTGCTATGAATTATTATATTGTCTTATTTTCCATTTATGACTATACTCACAATAGAGTTTTTGACTAAGTGGCAACACTGATTTTAGTGGTTGTTTATTAAAGGAGAGTCATTTTACAACTTCTACTTTTGTGTTTTTTCTTACTTTATTTTGCTCTTGCGTCATCTTAAAAGTACTCAATTGTATTTATTACTGCTTGGTGTAACTCATTGTAAGCCTTTTAGTTTAAGCACCTGGGCTTCAGACCAGTTTTACATTAGGAAGGTTTGTGGTCTGCACTGTAGTGGCAGAACAGGTAGCTTACATCCTTCTAAGTTGGGAACTGCTGATTGAGGGCTCAGTGTCTGTTATTCTAAAAGTGTATTAATTCTGGTTTAAGCACTTGGGCTTGAGGCCAGTTATTTTACATTAAGAGGGTTCGTGTTCTGCACTCTTGTGGGAGGAGAGGCTGGACTCTGTCCTTCTGAGCTGGGAATTTCTGGTTAAAGCTTATAGTGCCTGCATATTTGAACTGCTTCTTACTGAAATTGGTACACCTTGTTTGCTGTAGCATAGACTAGATCCAGACCTGCTGAATCTAGCTTTGTTTGTATAACTTGAGCACTAATCCAGGCATTTTTTAAAGTATTCAGTTGTATTTATTACTGCTGGTAGTAACCTGATTAAAGTGTAGCTATCATTTCTAAGTCTTTTGGATTAAGCACTTGGGCTTCAGACCAGTTGTTTTACATTAGGAAGGTTTGTGGCCTGCACTGTGGTGGCAGGATAGGCAGCTTACATCCTTCTAAGTTAGGAACTGCTGATTGAGAGCTCAGTGTCTGTTATTCTAAAAGTGTATTAGTTCTGGTTTAAGCACTTGGGCTTCAGGCCAGTTATTTTACGTTAGGAAGGATTGCGGTCTGCACTCTTGTGGGAGGAGAGGCTGGACTCTGCCCTTCTGAGCAAGGAATATCTGGTTAAAGGCTTATAGTGCCTGCATATTCTAACTGTTTCTTACTGAAATTGGTACACCTTGTTTGCTGTAGCATAGACTAGATCCAGGCCTGCTGAATCTAGCTTTATTTGTATGCTTGTTTGTTTATTTCCCTGAAACGCTAATTCCACCTAAAACGCGGCCTTTTAGCACTTCTGTGGATCCCTAGTGATATCTGCATTGCTTACTGTATTTATTTCCTTGTTTCACTTGTAAGAAAGTTACTGTTTGTTGTTTTTGCATTTAGGTTACCTGTAACACATTGCATTTAAGTTACCTGGCACTTGCTCACTAAAGCAATTATATAAGTCAGGTCTAAAAAATTAAAAGCACTACACCCTCACAAACTCCCCTTGAGTACCTTGTTCCCCATTGGCCCTTTTTTTCAATTATAAAGGAATTCCCAATACTATTCTAGCATGTCCAAAGGTCAGTTGTCAATCTCCTCTCCGGTCCAGCAGGTGAATCTGGGAATCTTGAGGCAATGTTACAACTGCCTCATGTACACAGACAACCTTCTCCTCCTCCCAACAAATTCCAACACATGTGAGAGATGCAACCATATAGCCAAACTGGAGGCTAAGCTCTCTCAACTCAGTACTGGCGTAACCAGTCAGGAGGAGAAGGAAACCACACTCACTACAATTCCAGTCTCACATAGACCTACCACGACAACAAACCAAACACATAAACACACAAAAACATACTCGGAGGCTCTAAATAAAAATCTGCCTAAGCAGCAGAGACCTCCAAAGCAGACACCCAAGCAACCGCTACCCCAAAACAAAACACGTGCAACACATAACTCACAAAGCCAGTGTGCCGAACAGTCACAGCCCTTAAGGCTAAACAACACACCTGATACACTTGTAATAGGTGACTCTATCGTCAGGCACACTGACGTCCCACTCACCAGGCTGAACAAGGAGAGGGTCACGGTGAGCTGCCTGTCGGGCGCTAGGATCTGCCACATAACACAAGCACTCAGGTCACTCCAAGGCAAGTACAAATATGACTCAGTCATTGTCCATGCTGGTGTGAATGACCTGAGACGTACCTCCCTGGACTACATGAAAAGACACATAGAGGAGCTCTCTGAGCATGTAGCCCAGGCCGGTATGACCCTGACCTTGAGTAGCATCTTACCCTCACCAAGAATGATGCCACAATATGAAGACAAGATGATCAATTTCAACAATTGGCTTAAGTGTTGGTGTCATTCAAAGGGGATCCAATGCCTGTCAGCCTGGGATGACATGCTCAACAAGCCACGATGCTTCGCTAGGGACGGCTTGCACCTGTCACCCCTGGGCTTTCAGATATTGGCAAAGGCTCTTGCTACCCCCATAGTGCCTTTTTTAGGCAAGGCTCAAAAGACAAACTCACCTCCATAGGTATCACAAGGGATAAGAAACTAAGAGTAATGCTACTCAATGCCAGAAGTCTAAACCTCAAGATGCACGCACTCGAAACTCTTCTTAGCATGGAGAACATCGATATCTGTGCAGTAACAGAAACCTGGTTCAAGGCTCCTGAGAGCACCCCAGCACTACCAGGTTATACCTCATACCATACTTTTCGGCCCCAAAACTTGGACCAAACCACAAAAGGAGGGGGAGTATCAATATTCGTCAAAGATACCCACACCTCCAGGTTGGTGGCACAGCACGAAGCATCAGAGACTATCCATGTGCAACTAACTGTGGGTAAAACTGCCTTCCAGTTTATAGCCTGTTACAGACCACCCTCCCAAACACAGGAACCCCACTTGGCCTTCCTGAGAATACTGGAAAATATGAAGGTCTCTCCAAACACCATTATATTGGGCGACTTCAACTACCCAAACATAGACTGGGAGCATTACTCTAGCTCCAACACCCTAGCCCAAAGGTTCCTAGAATTTATAAACTCAAATGCTATGGAACAACATGTTACCACTCCCACAAGAGGGGAAAACATACTGGACCTGATCATCACCAACATGGGGATACTATGCTCCAGACCAGAAGTGTATCCCTCACTGGTAAGATCAGACCATAAACTAATCTCACTGGATATTCACATCCCGACCCCACCCCCTGCCCAGAAAACCACAGTGAAAAACTTCTCTAAAGCAAATTTCACACGCCTCAAAACCGGAGCGAAATCCTTCAAAGCCCCGGGCCTGTGGAAAATATGGCCCAGACCGCAGAATCCTTTATAAATGCATTCTATGAACACCTTCAGGAATGCATGGATCATGCAATCCCAAATAAAACCAAGACCCAATCCTCCAAAGGCAGACGTCCTGTCTGGTGGACCCCAGCCATAAACAAACTATACAATAGAAGGAGGAAGCTACTACATGATAGAGCAAAATCCCAAAAGGGAAGGCATCTCTGATCAGTATTAGCAAAAAACTACGGGCACTCATAAAATCGTCTAAGGCCAGCTTCGAGAGAAAAATTGCACAGGACACTAAGGATAATCACAAGGTTTTCTTTAGTTATGTTGGGAACCTGGGTGGGAATTCCCAGATATGCTCAGAATTAGTCCAAAATGACAAAAAATACACCAAGCCCACAGACATTGCCAACATCCTAGCTGACAGGTTCAGTGCAAACTTCTCCCCCCTCTCCCCACCAAAAGGGCAAATATCTATCCCAACAGATCTCAGATGCTCAGGTAAGAGCCGCCCTCTCCAAAGCAAAAAACACAGCATCAATGGGACCAGATGGTATCCCGGGCTGCATCCTACATGAACTCCAAGAAGAGCTAAACCCAAACATAAAACTACTGTTCAATCTTAGCCTTACTACAGGATATGTACCCAAAGAGTGGCGTACAGCAACAGTGGTCCCTCTCCACAAAGGTGGTGCCTCAACGGATCCTGGAAACTATCGCCCCATAAGCCTGCCTAGCTTGGTCTACAAAGCTATGGAAAGGATCATCATGGACCTCATAAATAAAGATATTGGGGACCTACAGACACTGGATCCTACCCAGTTTGGCTTTGTTAAGGGCAGATCCTGCCTCTTAAACCTGGTTGATTTCTTTGAAACAGTCACCAAGGCCATTGACGAGGGGAAGGTGGTCCACACAGCCTACCTGGACCTCGCAAAAGCCTTCGATACAACACCCCACTCGGGCATTATAGATAAGCTCACCAGCTTAAATATAAACCCCTATGTCAATATTTGGGTTGCAAACTGGCTCAAGGACAGAACCCACATGGTTAGAATTGCTGGAGCCATGTCAGACTCCAAACCAGTTACAAGTGGCGTCCCACAAGGCTCAGTCCTGGGACCTCTCTTGTTCGGTATATATTTCTCGGCGGTACAGGCCAACACAGAAGGACTGTGGCTGACCAAGTTCGCTGATGACTGCAAACTGGGTGCCATAATCAACTCTCCAGCCGACACAAGCATCCTCCAAAAGGGCCTCATAGAAACAGACAACTGGTGCCAGAGCCATGGCCTCAAGCTAAACGCCAAAAAGTGTATAGTCATCCCCTTTGGCAAAAACAAAGTGCCCACAAATTACCACATAGGTGGTAATCCATTAAGTACAGAAGAAGTCATTAGGGACCTGGGGACCCAAGTTGATAGCAATCTCTCATTTGACAACCACGTGGCCAAAGTGGTTAGAAAAACATTTTATATAGCCCACCTAATCATGAAGGGATTCACATCTAGATCAGGGGAGGTCATCGTACCTCTTTACTCATCCCTCATCAGGCCCATAATTGAGTATAATGCCCCTTTTGGGATGTAGCTTACCAGACACCTGCAGCAACTGGAAAGACCCCAAAAGTACCTCACCAAGAGGATCAAAGGGCAAAAACAGATGCCATATGCTGCCCGGTTAAAGAAACTCCAGCTCTACTCAGTGGCATACCGCCTGCTCAGAGGCGATCTGTGCCTGATGTATAAAGCCATGTCCAACCCAGAATTAATGGACATGCTGCACCTCAGAAAATCCAAATCCCATCGAGCTACGCGCTCGAGAGACTTGAACCTCATCACTGAAATAAATAGGACATGCTGGAGGGACAGATTCATAACCCAGAGGCTCCCTTCACTCTGGAATAAAATCCCAGTCCAGGTTAGGCAGAGTCCCACATTGACTCGCTTCAAGAGGAATCTTGATGAGTGGATGGGAGATCGTAGGTTTTCCCCGGCTATCTCTTCTGTGTCACTGTTAGACAGAGGCACAGTATACTAACCTCAAAAAACACATAGCAAAATTAATTTAAAATGGGTGGCGAAAGCCAAACACACTCTGGCTAGGCTTATAAATGCCCTAGGGCAGATAGCCTAGTATGAACCTATGAACCTATGAACCTATGAACTGGATGTGTTGTTTTTTATGGCCATTTTTTAGAATATGCCTGAAACTACTGCATTTACAGTGACACTTTCACCATAAGAGTTTAAACCAGATTCATGCTGTGGACAGAGCATCAGAATTTGACATATTCATTTTCAGCTTCCTTGCATGGATCACTGCACCTAGTTTCCACTGATGAATGTGAACTGGTGTGGGTGATTTAGCTACATACCTCACTTAAGTGAATCACACAGTATGGCAATTAGCTATTCCTTTTTCTACTGTTAGCAGTTAAAAGCTGTGGTTAGAAACTGCAAATGCTTTGTCATTCTGTTCCTCTGTATCTATCTATATATCCTTCTATCTAATCTGTTGTGTGTGTGTGTGTGTGTGTGTGTGTGTGTGTGTGTGTGTGTGTGTGTGTGTGTGTGTGCGTGCAAAAGCATGTGTTTGTTTATGCCTATCTATGTTCTTTAAGAAAGTAAGAATATAAAGGTGCTCTACCTAGTGGTATCATGAAGGCTTACTTGCATGCAGATTTCATCAAGACTTGGTCCTTGTCACACAGCACTCCCCTTCTTATTGTGTGATATCATGCTGCCTGGTTAAATGCTTCTGCAGTGTACTTAGCTGTCAGCATAGCAGTGCACTCTTGCACTGTCTCAGTTACACATGTGATGTTTCCAGTCATCCTTACCTGGGATGCCCACTCATCTCTAAGTAACAACTGACATTGACAGAACAATATTGCCAGAAGTTGCACTGAGAATCAAATGGCAGGGCAAATTTAATGGTTAGTATTATAAGGTTTTAAAGGATAGTGATGAGACTTCAAAAATAGATGCAGGCAAGGCATAGATGCAGAACTACTTAAATTCAGCTCCCTTTTACGCATGTCTTAGGATGAATAAAAAGGTGGGGAGCACACTGTCTTTTGAGATAAGTTTGCTGCTTTGGTGCAGTTTTTCAATATGATTGGATGCATGCTGAAGGAATATAGTAGAATAAAATGTTAAAAGGTCACTGTTGCTTTTCTGATGCTTGACACGCCACAGGTATGAATTTACCTTGATTACTGAATACTCTGTCATAGGCAGTTCTGATAAAAATGATGTCAACAGAGTACAGAGGATGATTCCAATGCAAAAGGAGCATGTAAACAGAGTGTGAGGGGCAAGCAGAGTGCTTTTGCCATGGACCATCAGGGGGTCAAAATCAAAGTCCTTTTGGGTCTGTGGATAAATCTGATTTTCATCGCATAGCACTCAGTTTTGCCATGGAGTTGTACCAGGGAGATAAAAACACTGACTATGGAGCAGGACATCAGGATATCCAAAATCAGATATGTTGGTTAGTGTGCCTCGTTTGGATATGGAAAGTTAAGAGCTAGGCAGATGGTTGTGATTGATAGTTCCCATCATGTGGGGGTTTAGTTTTAACATACTTCACTGGTTGTTAACTTTATATTCGGTAATTGATAGGGTCATTATAAAAATGTACATGCAGTACAGCAATAAAATAAATACATTATGACATTCTCTCCCATTAAAGCATGAAAGGTTTGCACTGGTTGATTCAGAATTATATGATTACCCTGGAAGTTCGTGCCATATGGTTTAATTGAATGCCTGCAGTTCTGAAGGCTGGTATTATGAATGCAGTAAACACATGACAAAGCCTTGAAATTAGTATATTAAGTTCTATAGCTGGGTGACACAGCACTCTGAATAATATTATACTTTAATTTTCATTCTGGCATTTGTGTTTAGTTAATAATATTGTCAGAGTCACATCTCATTCTCAAAATGGTGGTTTCTCACAAATCACTAGCAAATCTTTGAGGACTGAAGTTCAAATAATGACAGACATTTGAGTTTCACACTTCATACATTGACATGATCCCCGGGGTGAATTTTCTATCTCCCATCCAATCATCAAGGTTCCTTTGAAGAGGGCCAGAGAGGCTTGACATGTATGGGCAGTCTATTCCAGTGTCTAGGGAGTCTCTGAGTTAGGAACCTATCCCTTCAGCATGGTTTGTTCATGTTGATAACAAGGTTTAGATCCTTGGACCGTGTGGCTCTGATACTTTTAATATATTCCACTGGTAGTTAAATTTATCTTGGGGTATTTGATAGGTTCATAGGAAGCATTGCTTCAGTTATGGCTGCTTTGTCATAGATTAGAGTGTCGGTGGTACATTCCTTCCCAGGTTGTCAGGATAGGTTCTCCTTGAAGATGTTTTGGAATGTGTTATGTATTTTGGATGTTTTACATGTCTTTTATTTCTTGCAGAATGGGTCCTGGAACGCTGTGGCTGTAGTTTGGACTAGGCGGGTATAAGGTGGAGCCTTCTTGTTCCTATTTAAAGGTTTAATTTTGTCTTTTTTTTTTTGTAGATGATGGTGTGCCGAGTTCCAGTGGTGAAATGCAGTGAGTTCACAGATGATCATGCTTTGGTGTCGAATAAGCGTTGGGGTCATTGGGTGAGTAATCAGAAATGGATAGGTTAAAAGGCAAGCACAGTGATTCGGAAGAAGAAAGAAGCACAACCAACTTTTTGTTTACTCTAGAATAAGTATTATGTTTTATGATCTCATTTGATTTGTGATACAGGATAATGTAAAATCCATGGTAGAATTAAGAGTTTTAATATTTAAATATCATGGGATGCAGTGGTGCAGCAGTTTGTGTCATTTCACAGCTAGAGGTTCTCCAATTTTGATTCTCGGACAGTTTTGTGGGCCTTGCTTGCCCTCCTTGTGTTTGTGTGGTTTTCGTTGGGTACTCCTGGGTTTTCTTCCATGCTGCTAAGTTGCTAGTTACTTAATATTGGATATATTTGTTTGGGAAGACATATAGATTACATACGTTAGATGGTCATCATAGTGAGAATGGTTTTGCTGCATGTTTAAATCTGAATGCATATTTCAATAGAAGTCCTGACCACTTGGGTGGGCACATTGAGGTTACAGATGGAGTGCTGAGTGAGTAACAGGCAATGCTCTGAGGGAAATGGACTTGGAAGGTAATGGGTTTTGTTTTGCGGATGTTTTGAGTGCTGGAGATGCTATAGGGTAGTAAGTAATTTTATTCAATGGTCATTAAGGCACATTACATTTGGGGCAGTGGTGATTTCTTGCAGATGTAGGACATGTTTATTTTGCCAGTTTGACTGGGTTACTTTGGTAGAGTTAATAGTTGATGTGGTTTAATTTATACATGCGGGATGGGGTGGCATGTCACTAATCTTGTGTTGACCAGGTGGCATAGGACATTTTCATTCTGGTATAATCTGTTTTGACCTGTGGCATAAGGCATTTTCAGTTTGGTATATTGTTGGTGGCATTCAAGGGTATTGATTGAGTAAAGAGGGGTCAGACTGCTAAAGCCATCATGGGGTTTAGGTGCCTTGCTTTTGATATAGGGAGTTGGTATTGGCAAGGCAGTTGTTAAATGGCATTTTGAAGTTTTTCAGGTTCTGCATGTCATTGGGCAAGTAAAAGGAATTGTTTGGGAAGGGTGATATGCAATTGCTTGAATTTGGTGGTTGGGGTTGAGTATTCTTGCTCCAATGGCAAGTGATGCTTTGGTAAGCATTAGGTAATTGCCATGTGCTGGTAATGTCCTGGTAATTATTGCACACTGAATGATGTTTGGCCTTATCCCCTAAGGGTGGCTAGCTGATGGAAGTTGGTGGTGAGGGGGAACAGCCTGGGCAGGCTGGTGGTGGAGAAGAGGGACAGGCTTTCCCTCTTCTGTTCCCCTCTGGTGTCTGGGGGTGCATTTCAAGGAGTTTTGTTGAATGGATAAGCAAGCAGAGGTAAGGTCACTGTTTATTGGTATGAAGGTAATTCAGTGAATAGTTTATGAAGTTTCATAAGTAAAGTAAGTGAGCAAAGGTATGGATGCTGCTTACTGGGTCAGATGAGCAGGTATGCTGTCATGATTAATATTATAAGGATGTTTATAAGTAAAGTAAGCAAGCAAAGGTATGGACGCTGCTTACTGGACAGGATGAGTAGGTACGCTGTCCTGATTAAGTAAGTGAGCAAAGGTATGGGCGCTGCTTACTGGGCAGGATGAGCAGGTACACTGTCCTGAGCAACATTGCAAAGTTGTTTATGCTGTGTTTAGAATTGATTACACTATGTCCAGTTGTATTTAACAAATTTTGGTAATCAAAGTTAAGTTTTAATAAAGGTCATCAAATGTCATTCATTGTGTTGTGTTTATTGAAGGGGACTGCGACAATGTATGATTTACAAGGATTTTTCAGATTTACAAGATTTTTAATAGCCATGGAACCCAGAGTACTAATAAATTTAGTCTCACTTCAGAGAGGGAATTTTCCAGCCAAATCTCTACTAAGGCCTGGGGTAATATCTTGTTTATCCCTGGGTGTGCTGCTAAATCCAGAAGTTACTGTTTTTTGATTAACAGTATTTGTTTAAATATTCTTATTATGAAAGAATCAGGTATAGATTGTAAATGTGACAGTTTAGAAAAATAACCAAAAAGCAATATGAGTATTCATGTCACGACTACTGAAACCTCAGGAGTTTGCAGCAATTTGACTGTAGAAAAAGCATTTGATATCTGTACAGAAACATAATGCCTATAGGAAAATTGTGAAAGAACTGTGCAAAACTAAATCATTTTGCAAAGATATATAAATAAAAATAAACTAATGATACAGTTAAGTAAAAAATAAACTATATGGGCTACTAAGCAAGTGCAAACTTTCAGAAACAAACCAGATTTTATTGGTGATGTCAGTTATTTTCAATGTAACACACACCATTAGTGGCATATTAAAGTGATGACAGATTAAGCTAGACATTGTGATATTGGCAAGTATAATTCCTTACAGCATATTTCAAGAGTTTGTGTAGGAAACAGTGAACTGCAAAAGACTGAGGTTTATATGTATGGTCAGAAACAAGCAAAGGCAAGTTATATCATGTAACATTTATGGTGAGTACAATAGCAACATCACATCTTGTTACTGATGCTATAGAAACATGAAGACAATTAAAACCATCTAAAGATTTCCCAAATTACTTGTTTATAGCACTGGTTGTCTAGAGGGAGAACTCACTATCCAGAATAACAAGACTGTGAGCTAAAGCTCTTTTTTACCAGTTGCCCTGAGATATAATCTAAATATGATATTATTCAAAGAACTGTTGTAATAAACCATCTGGATTAGGGTTAGTATGGGGAATACAAAACAATAGCACAACAACTTTTCAGAACATTCATAAAACACTGATTCTTAAACTCCAAGTTTCTTTTGTAATGAAATAGTAGTAAAAACAGTGTAAAAACTACTTTCAGAAATGCAGAGGACAGAAAAAAGGAAGCCAAAGACTGATTTCTTTCCAGCATACCTGGAACTTCACCAAACTGACAGACTTTGATTACAATAGCATTATGTAATCTTAAATGTAAGTCCCATGTACATAAACAGAAAATAACATTCAAAGCTAGTTACAACAAATAAAAATTGCAACAAATAAAATACATATAGAAGACAGTAAAGTCAATGTACTACATTAACGATTAATAACCTCATTCAGTCAAGTTTTTAGTGGCTACAAAAATTTATGCCAGTAATATTTCCAACAATCTAAAATACTTTGTAAATCTACCCATTTTGACACTACATCAATTCTTTCTAAAATGTAAGAAAAATATTTTAATCTATATATTCAATTAAAATCATTTTAGTTGCAGTCTACATTAAAAATAGCCTTGTTAATCAATTGTTTTGTTTCTACATGCACAATTATTGATTTAATTCTGTAATTCCTATTGACTTTCAATGATGCTGGCTTGTTTATTTTTAAAAAAGACGGATTTACTTTCTCTCTCTCTCTCTCTCTCTCTCTCTCTCTCTCTCTGTGTCATTTATATTCATTCCAAAGAAGGATTTACCTGTCCCAGAGCAATGGTAAGCCTGGAATATTTCATTTATTTCCCTGTTTTGTCTCTCATATAGCTCCGAAAAAAAAAAAAAAACAGAAAATATTTAGCACTGATCAGAGCATTAGAAGGTGATGTATGAAAATAGTGCTTAAGTGGGACAAAATCTCTGAATTCTGTATTGAATTTTTCCACACCATGCTTCTTAATATAATTGCCTTCAATGTCAGTATTTCTTGCTAGTGAATTCAAACCTTTCAAAAATGTCTCATTTTATTCCTCTGGAAATTTAGACAACGGGGAATAGATTATCTCATAGTCTGTACAGTTAGACAATGCTAGATTGGAGTTACAATCAGTTCCACCCTCCTTAGGAAAAGCGTTCTGGAGAAAGATCCTAGATTTCCCAACTCATTCTCCCTATTTCAGTTTTAAACCATAATTATAAGTTACTTGTGGCTATATTGCCTAGAAGACTTTCAGTTTTCTCTTCCAACACTGATTCATGTGATCCAAACTGGGTTTATATGGCAATGCTCAACCTTTGAAAACTGACTAAAACCTTGCATGTCTTAGAACATGCAAATATAGCATGCACACCGCCTCACAGTAAGACGTTGTCCCATTTGATTCTCAGCGTCTTCTGTGTGGAGACATGTGTGAATGGGTGTACCTTCGTTGAAGGTTGTGCATCAGGGCTGGCAACTCGGCATGTAAAAATCTGCTGCCAATTATTAGCGGACCAGAGTACCGCTGTGGTGACCCCTAACCGGGAAAAGCCAAAAGACACAACAACAACAACACCATCTTTCCTTACCTGTTTAGATATGGAAATAGCTTTTGACAGTGTCTCCTGGAATGTCCTGTTCTCTACTTTGAAGCAGTATGGATTTCTGGAGAAATTCCTCTTAGTAATTAAAACCAGTTATGCACCTTGATCTGTACAAATAAAAGTGGTTATAAGGATGTTGTTCCACATATCTGACTAGAAGAATTAGACAGGGTTGCCACTTATTCCCTTTATTGTTGCACTTATGCACTGAACCTTTGGTTCTAAAAATAAGGAGTTTCTGAGTCAGGGGTCACCAAATAGAGACTCAACAAATGAAACTCTCTCTTTAAACTTGCCAGCTATATGATCAATCAGGGCAAAACTGAAATGTCAAAAATAAAATTTACTCCAGGAAAACTAGTTCAGGTGAAGTATAAATTATTGTGGAAAGACAATCTCACAACATACCTTGGCCTACAGTTCTCAGATACATTACTGCAATTGATGCAGAACTTGTATAATCATGCACTGAAAACAAAGCTAACGAAAGCTTTAGAAAATGGGAAGGCTTATGCTCTGACCTTCTTCAGAAAATATGGGCAGCAACTGTTTTTTTTTTTTGCCCTTTACTAATTTATGCTGCCCAGAGGTAACCCCTTCCTCGATAATGTATTTTCCCCAGCTTTTAAAAGACTCATTAATATTTTTTTTCTGGAATACAAGCAAATCTAAAACGGGATGGGACATTATTACTTTACCTTCCTTACATAGTAGGTTAGACATCTTACATCCAGAGTTGTTCAGCAATGCCACTGAACTAAAATCTCTTGGGTTTGATATCTGGTTTTCTATATGCAATATAGAGTCATGTACTGCTTGATCTCTTTGAAGAGGAGAGTTGAATAAAATATATGAAACATGCAGAGAGAAGAGGCTTTTGTGCAAGGAAATTGCACCTGAATCCATGTATTTATTGTACTGGGCATTCCGGGGAACTAATGCAAATAACTATGTGGGAGTTGTAGCTGTTGTTTGGATGAAGAAAATAGAAAGGATGAAACACGGAGAGTAGCTTGATCTTTAAGTAGATTATCAACCATTTAGTAATGGGCTGAGTTAAAAGCATGAGACACAGGAAACACCCATGACGACTACCAGAGAAAATTCGGGGCAACAATAGATGATATAGACCTGTACCATAACTTAACACAGAGGTTTAATTATAGGAAAATGGGCAGGTTTCAGAAGAGACAGTGGCCCTCTGGATCCAATCATGTTCTGATTTAAGGGATTCACTGAATGGAAGTAAAGGAAGGATTGCTCATATTTATAATATTTTAATAGGCTTGAAAACCCAGTACTGTATGCCATTAAATTCAGGTTTATGTGGGAGAGTGAACTTTCCACCCAAAATCTTGTTTTTCACTTAGTATGCCATTAAGTCTAGATGGTACTGCTTTTTTGGTTAGAAGTGGGAAATAAGAAGCATATCCTTTGTGAATGCCCAGCTTTAACTACATTTAAAAATTTCTTCATGAATACTGAAATACAATATGCCAACAACAAATATTTCTTTCCGCTATTGTTCCTGTTGGATTATCCACTATGCTGAAGTTTGATAAGACACAGGAAACCATAATGCACATATTGCTTTTAGTTAGTGAAAAGGCCGTAACTAAATCCTGGAAGAAGTGAGGTCCTGTAGTCTCTGTACCTCTATATACACTGATGACTGATCTATATGAGGAAGAGATTAGGTTATTTTGTACAGTCATGCCACTACATGTTAAAGATTCTAGAATACTATTATAAATTCATGTCACAAGTTGTTGATAGTTGCCATAGATTTTCAAGATTTTTGATCTATTTTTAGCTTCTTCAGAGAATGTAGTTAAACTATCATGTTAAGTTAAGGATTTTAGTTTGGAGTTGGACTCTTTACAGAAGCAAAGTAATTATTATTTTGTTACAAGTTATGCAGTAAATCTCTACACATATATAATAACTACATCAAATAAGTCTGGAAGCCTTATTGTTTTACTCAGGTGATTTTTCTTTGCCTCTTTATGATTGTGAGATAGTATGATAGTTTTACCTATCAATTGTTTTGTGTTTTATATGCAATTTTATTTACAAAAACAAGGCACAGCTGTGAAATCCCCCCATAGCACACACAGCAGCATGTGGTAACCTGCTCAAGTTATAAAAACTCACATGTGGGTTTTCTATCTGATTCTCTACAGAAATTATATAATGTTTGTATGGAATCTGTTTTACTATGCTATGGTCACATATATGTAATTCACTGTGATACATAATATATTCAAATGCTTGTTAACTTGTATGTATTATGTACAGCTTTTCTCCCTGGGTCTCCACTGAAAAAGGACCTGTATCCAGTTGGACTGGTAATCAAATGTAAAATAAAATAAATAAAATAATAAATAAATGTCACTTTAAAAATGAGTATATGTTTAGTTTAACAAAGTGTCTATTTCACTGAGCAAAAATACTGTTTTATTATGCATTGTATCGTATATATTAGGGCAAAAGCCTAGTAGTTGCACATATAATCAGTGAAATATAGTAGAAGAAGCAGGTAACAGCAGTGGTAATGTGGAACTCCTAAAAGCTGTGTTTAAAGATGGGCTGAAAATCCATCACATTCCAGCCTACCACAACATAGGGAATTATGGATATAAGCTGTTAACAAGCTACTTCCATACCTCTCAAGTCTACCTCATTATGAGAAACGTACTTCATTTGGGGTCTTAAAAAGTTCATGTTCCCCAAAGTTCCACATTGAAAGGGTCTGTAACACATTCAGTGTTAGGAAATTTTTAGGTGAAATCCATAGTAAATAGAAATAAATCATATTAATTCATTGAATGATCTGCTTTATAAGTAAAACCAGCGTATTTTAACCATCCTATGACCTTCCTAGCTGCGGTTGTTAGTAAGCCATTAGTACATGTTCCACATTTTGTCCATTTGTTCCACATTATGAGAGCTAGTGTTCCTCATTTTGGAGATGGAAGGTTGAGAGTTATGGTTGCTTCCTGTAGTCCAGGATTTTGTTCCCTCAGCCTCTATTTGCCCTGTGCTCTGGAATAGTTGGGAAATTAGAATATGCTTCTCAATGGCCTGTCAGACTGCATACCTAGTAACCACCTATAAATCGTTATACAATGAACATTAGAGATATTTGCATCTCTCTCTTTCTCTCTGTCATAGAGAGATATTTTTATCCAAGAGTGAAAACTTCTGGGAAAATCTTGATCAGAACAAGCTGCAAAATACCAATAACCTATTTGTAGATATCCTTAAAAGGATATCAAGAACCTGCCTACAGTTTCATTCAAAGGAATACCAGGAGTTAATTAGTTGATGTGCCTGTACTTAAGGAGAAACAGACCTGTTTGTGGCTGAACCTGAGAGTTACAAGCCAGTTTGACCTTAGCTAGAGAAGCAAGTCTGCATGCTGTAAGAAAGCATCATATTCTTTTGAGAGACTTTGGATTTTTAACTGTAAGCAACTTAATATAGTTTAAATCAGAAGAATGTTTGTTCCTGATTTTAAGTTAAGATAATTAATTTTGAAGTCCTCACTGAAAATAAGCTGCATTTGAATGAAACCAAGTTACATTTGAATGAAATAATTTTCTGTAGTGTATTCATCTTGAGACAGTAAGTATTTTTATCTAAATCTAGTTGTTGTTAATCATTCCACTGATGTCATTTCTGGTGTACAAGGAGACCCTCCATTTTATAATATAAAACTGCAAATCAATGTGCCTCAAGTTTCCTCTCATACCCTTACTGTATTACCTAGTCTTGAATTAATTAGCATAAAAAAATACCATAAGAGAAAAGATGTTCTACAAGAAGCAAAAAATGTAGTTTCTTTATTTTTATCTGCAGATTATGACAGAAATACTGTTATGCCAGCATATTGGAGAATACATATAAGGAGAGTATTTTAAATGTATTATATTGTGATAAATATGTGAGAAACACCAAGTAGATTAAGTGCAAGAATAATTAAGCAATAACCCATGTCTGGGTGTGGGTAATGCTAGATTTACCCACGGTTGGTGTGGTTTGGTCATGAGGGCGAAGCCCGAGTGACCAAACAGAGACTCCCATATGTGGTTTATTGCTATTATGCAATGACATTATTTAAGAAAAAAAAAAAAACTTATTTTCTTAAATAATGCCTTTGTATAATACCTGCGTGGTGCCCTTCCCACAGTTTTCTGCTATCCTGGGGCTTTTTCTTATGTACTGCGCATGTGTGTGCTTACACAGTACATCAGAGCTGTGTAGAGGAATCAAGGGAGAAAGGAAGATCTCCGTTGCTTTTTTTAAAGGTGTCTCGCTATGTTAAATGAGTTTAACATAGCGAGATATCTTTAAAAAAAGCAACGGAGAAAGGAAAATCTATGTTGCTTTTTTTTTAAGATATGTCATTATGTTAAACATATAACATAGCGAGATTACAGCAACGGAGATATTCCATTCTCTGTTGCTACCTAACACAAACAAAAAAAAATCAAGACTTATACTAATGGAAAAAGTCCGGGCGACCGGACCTTTTTCATTAGTATATGTCGGATTTACAACGGGCACGCTGGTTGGGCTGGCCAATCAGCATGCACATTTTGGAATACTAATCGGCAGTCATTGTATAATATAGCAATATCTCATGGCTGGGTGTGGGTAAATCTAGCATTACTCATACCCAGCCACAGGTTATAGCTATTATACAATGACATTGTTTAAGAGAGAACTGACTTGCTTTTGTTAAACAATGTCTTTGTATAATGGTGCCATGGTGCTCTTCCATGCTGATTCCAGATTCTGAGCTTTGATGATATACTGCACATAGGTATGGGACTTACATTGCCATGCTTATATAGCACTTCAGTGCTTTGGAAAGCAAGTAACAGAGAAAGGAAGATCTCCATTGCTATGTTGTTTTGAAAAAAAAACTGTTACCTTCAGACAGTTTAGAGGTAGGAGAGAAACAGGGGCTAAAATACAAGTAAAATCAGGTATGTTTCTTCAGTTTTGCAGAATGTACCTGATTTTCTTTGTATTTTACCTGCTCTTGTACTTATCTCTCAACCTCATTTCAAGAAATGTGAAGAAAGCCATAAATAAAGGAGGGAACCAGTTGTTAATGTTGCTCTTATAAACCTAGAAAGCTGTGAAAATAATTGTGCATTGTCTGAAAGAAAAAGTCTGAAACTGAAATGCTTGTCATTATTTAGTGACTTTGTTCCACTGTGATTTGTAGGAAAGCCACACATTTTATGAGAAACAAAGTCACTAAATAATTACATGCTTTTCAGTTTCAGACTTTCTTTCCTTCAGACTTATTGTCTGTCTGCCATATACCAATAGAAAAAAAGTCTGGCCACTCAATGGTACTTTAGCAATCTGATTTTCTTCTGTTGGTATATACTCAATTTACAACAGGCACGCTGGTTGGGCTGTCCAATCACTGTGCTTGTTTTTGAATATTATTGGCCAGTGATTCTATAATATTCATTTTGCCACAGACTTTAGTAATGTATCACAATATTTGTTTAAATGTTTATGTCACTGTTGGATGATCTTACAAGAAGAGAGGTTATAGTCTTTTTGATATGGTGGTTCACAGTTTCTTTATGAGACCACAAAAGCATATGTTGGCTCTCACTCAATCACATGGAACAATACATTGTCACAACTGTTAATGTTTCTTTTATGATAAATCTATCCATTCAGTACTGTCAGGTCACACCTGACTCCTGTAGCAAACCTATCAACAGCCAACACCATCCACAGAGTTTATTAGGCAAGGAGAAAACAGTAGTAGACTGCTAAGTCTTTGACTGATGTCTTTTGACAGTATTCACTTTTTCCACCAACAGAGAACTTCAGGCTGCTCAGCAATTCTTTGAATCACTTAGCATAAATTAGGAATCAGTGGCATTTCCAGGGGAGAGCACATATATAGCTGCATTGCATTAGCCGCTCTCCTGGATTACCACATTAGAAAGCAGCTCTGCCTGTGAGACCACACTCTGCTCTAAGGCCTCTGCTAGCAGGAATCCTCAGCATTGGGGCAGTCTAAGAATACAGCCATTCTCCAACTTGAGTTAAGCATTTCTGAATCTCAGACTGAAATTTTTCAATTATTCTTGTATCTCAGGTGTCTCCCAAAAAATAAAAAAAAACATAAAGCATCCTGATCAGAAGAAAAACAGATGAAGTCTGAGTTTAGTGTTTAAGGTAAAGCTCCAAGAAAGGCCCAGTCAAGCTAGAGTCTTCACTGCGTAAAACCTTAAACCTCCTGCAAATGACCCCTTAATTGCAGCTACATGACTTTTGAATGCCCATGACTTTTTACTTTACAATGTTTAAGTCTTTATGGGTACATTCAGGTCAATAAAACCAAACCACACTAGCTGTAGACATGCATGTTTTAGTCTGTATTTTTTTTATCTCATCAGTATAACATAAGTGAATTATTTGACTCTACTTTAGAAACACAGAGCTGATGTCCACAACATTACAGCACTGCAAAATATTGTAAATAACCTCCAAAACAAAAGGTTAAAAGATCAAGTAGACAAAGCACTCAGTGAAAACTTCAAGAACAATGTATCCAAGCTACTGTCTTCACTGTGTAAAACCTTAAAGCTCTTGTTGAGGAGGCCCATAGGACATATGCAAATGATCCTTTAAGACATTCCAGTGTTTCACCTACATTGCTTCTGAATGCCCATGACTTTTTACTTTATACTTTTTTAGTCTTTATGGATGCATTCAGGCCAATAAAGCTATACCCCACTTATCTGTAGCCAGGCATGTTTCAGCCTTTTCTTAACCTCATCAGTACAGCATAAGTGGATTGTTTGGCTATACTTTAGAAATACAGCCTGATGTCCATATATATTGGGGTACCTACAAAATATACCAAATAACATACAAACCAAAGGTTAAAAAGGTCAGAAAACCTTAAGTTCATAATTAGTTGCTATGCTTGTGGTTCAGAAGACCATTGAGAAGCCTAGCTCAATATTCCAATTGCCTCAGATCAGTGCCCGGTTAAGGGGTTTAGACAGAGTCATACAGTAGGCAAATGGAAGATGAGGGGATCAAACCTCAGATTACAGGATTCAGCTCATTAACAACTCATAGCCTTAATCTTGTGCCATACTATCTTTACTAATGACTGTAGATGGATCTAGGTTTACAAACCCTAAAGGCATTGAGTTGAAAACTATTGACATGTGAATGTGAAAATATAAGATCTTACTCTATTCTGTTACACTTACTTATTTATTATTATTTATTTTACATTTGTTGACCGGGCTAGTCTAACTGGATATATGTCCATTTTCAGTAGAGGCCCGGGGAGATAAGCTCCAGAACAAAACTGTTAACATAAAAAATTACAAAGAGAATATATAACAAGAATGAAATTATAGTAATATATACACTGACAAAATACGGTTAATAGGAAATCATTTGAAGAAGAGGTAACAAATACAATGAAAACTGGAATTTCAAAAAAGACATGGAGGTACATTCCATAAATGCAAAAGGAGGCATACAGGCTAGTTCAATTTATAGGTAAAGTAAATCTCTTAATGGCAAAGAAAAAAGAAAACAAGGAGTTAATACAGTCTGATGCCATATACCGTACATTACACAAAGAAAGAGACTGTTTATGATCAGCAATAGTAACAACGAGTTTCAAAGAAAAAAATTAATAATTAAATAGTTTTACTAAATTTTTTTTTTTTTCTCACAGATAAGTGAGAGAGAGAAGGAAAAATAATGAGATACAGAGCATAGAGGTCATATATTGTAAAAAAGGAAATGACAGAAGAATTAATTATAAGAAAAAAAGGGGAGACAGGGCATAAATTGGGTAGGGGAGAGGATTAGGCAAGTTTAGTACAGTTGCATGACCAGTGTGTTCTGAGGAAAAGTTTCAGTCTTTTTTTGTAGAATGATAAAGAGGAAATAGAGGAAAGGTCACAGGGGAGAAGATTCCAGAATTTTCCCACAGTATTTGAGAAAAGAGAATCCCCAGCCCTGTTGTTAGATTTAGATGTACTGACTAGAAGTTTCTGAGATGAACGTAAGGACTTCAGATTATTATAGGGGATGATGATGGTAAAGAGACTAGGAGTATTGGAAGGTTGGTAGAGAGTTTTATGTGCAATGATTAGTTGGTGGTAAGTGATTAGATTCTGTAGTTCCAGCCAATCAAGCTGCTTTAAGTTAACACAGTGGTGAGTTTTAAATGGGTTACCAGTAGCAAATATGGCTATACTATTGTAGGAGCTTTCCAACTTACTGAGGTTGCTCTTAGACAGTTTGGTGAAAATGGAAGAGGTATAGAGGAGTGTAGAGATTAGATATGTGCAATCGTAGTTCTAGCTGTGGGTGATAGAAAGGGTTTTATTCTGTACGGAGAGCCAAGTTTTTTGTTGATTGATTTAATAGTGTTGTTAATGTGTGTGTCAAAGGAAAGATTGTTGTCTATGGTGACACCAAGTAGCTTGGTAGTTAGGCCAGGTGATATACTTGTGCCATTAGTGGAGGAAATAGAAAATTCTAAGGGGGTGGATTTCAGATTAGGATTGAAAAGGAGGAGTTTTGTTTTTTGGGGTTTAAGAGTAGGCAACGATGGTTGAACCATTGTTCCACAGTGTTGAAGACATTTTGGATAGTGGAGTGAAGGTCAGAGATAGATTTAGCGGAGCATATAAGTGTGGAGTCATCAGCATATTGTATGGAAGTAGACTTTCCAGATACTAGGGATGTAGCCTTCATTAATAGTTCTACTGATAAAAATGGAGATGGGGTAAGCAGTTGATTTGGCAGATTTCTGTAGGTATTCAGCAGGTATTTGGTCTGCTGAGGGAGAGCATGGTTTCAATTTTTGGATTAGGGCAAGAATATGGGTTGTTGGGACTGGTTGGAGAAGAAATGGTGGGGGGTGGAGTTTTGTTGTAGGTAGGTAAAGTAAAATTACCAGATGATAATTGACTGGCTAGTGTTTGGATAGCGTCAATAAAAAAGGAATTGAAGGCATTGGCAGTAAAGATGGGATTTTCATGATCAGTATTTTGTGGGTTTGGTGTACTGGATTGACCTGGATGTAGTAATTGGTTGACGCTTGCCCAGAACTTTTGTGGGTTATTGTGCTTAGCCTTCTGAAATTGAAGGTAGTAGTTTCTTTTATCTGATTGTATAGCTTTCTTAGTGTTATTTCTTAATTCTCTGAACATTTGTTGGTCAACAGGGATTTTGGTCATTCTCCATTTAGCCCAGTATTTATTTCTGAGATGCATTTTCTATTACTTTACTTCTGTACTTTACTTGGTAAAGCAGTTCTGACTAATATCTAAGTATTTTGTCTTGTTAGAAGCTGGATATGGTGATACATATTCACAGTGTGCAATCATAACCTAAATGAGTACAGAAATATTCACAGGTGCAGGGCCATCTTCAGACAGAAATATTAATATGACAACTCACTGTTTGCAGTGAGGTATAAGTCTTAATTAAGGTAAATGTTAACTTGCTTTAAGTACTAGGTGTGAAAGAGAGATTGTAGCATACATAGCTAGAATAATAAAGCTGCAAACTGTTTACTTTTAATACATTAGTAGGTATATATAGATTATTAAGACTCTCTAGATATTTTATAGATATTTTGAGAATTACTTCTGAGGTTTCTAACCTAGTTAGGAAAGGCTTTCTCATTAACTTTTCCCTGGGTGGCTATTTATATCTAGCTTTCATAGATTTGATCGCGGACTGGAGTTCCCTGTTAAGTTTGGCAAGAGCATTTTTGACATTTTGAGGGTTGCATTTGATTTTACATGCAATGAGCTTTTTCCTTTTATTGTAGAGCCTGTTTATATTTGAGTTTCATCACAAAGGGCTATTTTTAAATTTGGCATATTTGATACATTTATATAGGAGGGAGTCAGTTGCTTCTATACAACTATTTATATGTGCATAGAATTTGGCAGTGAAATATTTTGCCTTTGTGGATGGGTCACTAGGGTGGAAGTGAATGTTGAATTTTGCCAGTTTTAAAAGATCACCTTTAGCATAATATCTGAATACTGTGTTAATGGAGTTTTCTGACAACCCTCTAATGGACCAGTAATCAAGGAGCCTGAATCCTCAACAATGGCACCTGTGGGGGATGTACACTGAGAGAATGATAGATGCACACACAGTATTTCCAGATGCAGCTGTCTGCATCAAGTGCAATTTCCCTTAAGAGCACACAGAGATCACAGTCAATCTGAGGCTGGTTTCTCACTCTTTCTCCAGATCCCCAATAAGACTCCCCACTGGCACAGCTATAGAGTTGAGTCCTCAGCCAGGATTCCAAGTCAAGTCCTCCAGCACTCTCTCTGTCCAACCAGTGTTTCATGTCCTTGCTGAAGTAGCTGATACACACACTCTTGGAGATTTGTTTTACACACATACACCTGGGAAAGGATGGCACAGGTTTACTAGCTATGCCCCCTTCTGCCCATATTATAAGGTAGTTACCACTGCCACCAGAACCCCTTAACAGCTACTTTAAGGACCTTAACAAAGGGTGTCCAATGTTTCTGTGTAATATTAATACTAATACAAATTATAGCTTGCAAAAGAGCAAGGCTGATCCAAGTCACTACAAGTGAGAACCTAGAAGTTCGAGTCATACTGGTACACAAACAACTTTATTGGGGGATATTCTTGTTGGGTCTTCTCCCTGTGGTCACTTTAGTCACTGCAATAGAATTATGAAGTCTAAACAATTTACCAGTCAAAATTCTGGAAATGTTTTTGATGTCACATTTTTTGCTAACTGCAGTAGTGATTGGGTAATTTATTTGGCTACATGCAGTTGCTCAGCACTCTATGTGGGTCAGACTTCGAGACCACTGAGAATAAGAATATCTGAACATATTAGTGACATGAGGATTAGGAATCCAACTACTGCATTATACAAACACTCCCTAATACATTCTACAGCTGTTTTCAGATTCATGGTAATAGATAAAATTGGGGGCAACAGATTAAATAAAGCAGGATGGCATAATATTCTTGATGCCAAAGAAAAGAAGTGGATAATTAAATTGGGTGGACTTTTTCCACCAGGTCTTAATGAGCATCTATAATTTGACCAATCAGTTTGTCTTTTGTGGATGATATGCATAAAAGGAATTTTTTTTTGTCCTTCTTTAACACTGAGGAAGGCTATGCAACCATATTAGCCAAAACCAGTCTGTTTTTTTTTTCCTTTTTCCTTTTGCTGACATGTATTAAATATTGATTTTGTTCAGCATCACAGTTTGCTGGCTTATTTTGCTATATTTCTAGTTCCCAGGCCAAAACCCCCATTGCTGGCAACATTTAGCAACTACCTAAAAAATATACAGACAAGGGCTTTTGCTCAGATCTTTGGCAGATGCTAGAAGTCATAAAGCAATTGCATTCCCTCATGCTTCAAAAGTAGCAATTAGTTCACTCCAAGGACAATACAGAAAGCTTCCTATTACAGATGCATACATTTCACAGTCAATGAAGGGGTATTTGAAGTCCCCTAATAGAATGGTGTTTGAATGCTCAGGTCTTTCAAACCAGTCAGGTAGGACATGGAGGGTGTCCTATAGTTACCTATAATGTGATATGGAGTTTTGTTAATGGTAAGTGGAGCATGGAGGAGTTCCAGGTAATTATCCTGCCTAATGATTCTGGAAGTGAACTTTTGTTTTATGAGTACAGAGACACAGCCACCTTTAGGGCCTTCATTTGATGTGGTGAGTCTGAGTGACAGGAGGCATTTAAACCTTGCACAGATAGGGAGCTTTCAATATTCCTGAACCAGGTCTCTGAGATAATGCATATAACAATGCATTCCAGGGTTAGAAGTGCTGGTAGGAAGTATATTTTTTTGTTAAACCTCCTGGCATTGAGCAGCAATACCTTTATGTTATCTGAATTTTGTTCTTTCTCTTAGACTGTTAAAGTTCAGGTTACCTTTCACACCTTCCTACTTGCCTAGTCCATTGTTTACTTTCTAGAATGCTTACCCTTTTCCCTATTTCTTTTTACATTTGCCCATCCTAGTGTGGTAGTACTAGTACATAGACCCTTCCTAAAAATTCACTTAATTAGCACTGAATTAGAACCTCTTTTCCACTGTATACACATTTATTGTGATCCAAGTCAAAACTGCTCAGATCACAATATTATAATGAATGTGTCTGAGTCAATGTCTGACACTTTGACACAAATGTATAAGGCTCCAATAAAAACCTGGATGGCCCATCTTTGGTTACGTACTGGAATAGCCATGCAGGAGAAATAGGACTGAGCTTTAAATGCTAGCCTACTTACTGTCCAGGAAAAGACTGGTTACCAGAAGGGATTTTGCCACATGTAAGAGGAAGCTTGCTGAAAAAAACAGCCATAACCAAAGCCTACAAGTTAGTGGTTGCAGCCCACATTAGCATTTGAGTGGGTGCAATGCATGCAGGGAGAAAGCAGAGTAGGCCATCACTCTGACTCGAGTGCCATGTCAGCCACCAAGGGGATGGCTTATGGCCTAAATATGTTATAGTACATATATATATATATATATATATATATATATATATATATATATATATATACACACACACACACACACACACACACACACACACACACACACACACACACACACACACACACACACACACATATATATATATATATATATATATATATATATATATATATATAGTGAGAGACTGATATATATATATATATATATATATATATATATATATATTATATATATATATATATATATATATATATATATATATATATATATATATATACATACATATACATATAGAGGATCATAGGTAGGTACTAGGCTATTGGCCCTAGGGCCTATATAAGCCTAGCCAAAAAGGTACCCTGGCTTTCGCCACCCAAGAAAATTATTTTCCTGTATCCCTGTCGAGCAGAGCCACAGAAGTGATTCCTGGGCTGAATATCCTATCTCCCATCCAATCATCAAGATTTTTCTTGAAGAGTGCTAATCAGGAGCTTTGTTTGATATAGATAGATAGTTTGTTCCAGAGTATGGGGAGTCTCTGGGACAGGAATCTATCCCTCCAGCATGTTCTGTTTATTGTTGTGTCAAGGTTTAGGTCCCTAGAGCATGTAGCTTGGGAGGATTGGGATTTCTTTAAGTGGAGCATGTCCAACAGCTCCGGATTTGACATAGCTTTGTATGTTAGGCAGAGATCGTCTCTGAGTAGGCGATATGCGATGGAGTAAAGCTGGAGTTGTTTGAGACTGTCTGCATGGGGCATCTGTTTGAGGCCAGTAATCCTCTTTGTGAGGTATTTCTGCAGCCTTTCCAGCTGTTGCAGATGTCTTGTGAAGTACATACCAAAAGGGGCGCTGTATTCTATAATGGGTCTAATGAGTGATGAGTGGAGGGGAACAATGACCTCTTTTTTCCTGGATGAGAAACCTTTTTTGATGAGGTGTGCCACATAGAAGGATTTCTTGACTATTGTGGCGATGTGATTATCAAAGTAGAGACTACTGTCCACCTGTGTCCCAAGGTCTCTTATCACACTTTCAGTGTTAAGTAGACTACTGCCTATGTGGTAGTTCATGGATACAGAGTTTTTACCAAAAGGGATGACAATTCACTTTTTGGCATTGAGCTTGAGGCCATGGCTTTGGCACCAGGCATCTGTCTACGCGAGGCCCTTTTGTAGGATGTTCACATTGTTAGGAGTTTTGATTATGGCTCCTAGTTGCAGTCATCTGCAAACTTCATTAGCCAAAGACCTTCTGTGTTAGACTGTACTTCAGAGAAGTAGATACCAAACAGAGAGGACCCAGGACTGAACCCTGTGGTAATCTACTTGTCATTGGTCTGAAGACGGATTTAGAGTCTGCTACTTTCACAGTGTGGGTTCGGTCAGTGATCCATTTGGCAATACCTAGGTTAGTGAGTTTATCTATAATTCCAAAGTGGGGGATGGTGTCGAAAGCATTGGCAAGATCTAGATAGGCTGCGTGAACCACCTTACCCTCATCTATGGCTTTGGTGACCACTTCAAAGAAGTCTATCAGGTTTAGGAGACATGATCTGCCTTTTACAAACCCGAACTGGGTGGGTTCCAGAGTTTTGAGATTACCTATGTCATTGTTTATAAGTTCCATGATGATACGTTCCATAGCCTTGCAGACCAGGCTCATGAGGCTAATGCGGTGGTAGTTCCCGGGGTCCGTGGTGGCTCCCCCTTTGTGGAGTGGGATGACCCTCTCTGTGTGTCATTCAGTGGGCACAAAGTTGAAGTAAGGCTATGATTGAACATGGTACTTAGGTGGGGTGCCAGTATGTTCTGTAGCTCATGTAGAATGCAGCCTGGGATGTTGTCAAGTCCCATGGATGCTGTGTTCTTGGCTTTGGAGAGTGTGGTTTTTACCTGTGCAACGGTGATTACAGGAACTTTGCATTCTTCCAGTATAGAGATGGACCCTTTAGGAGGTGAGAGGGGGGTAAAGTTAGCACTAAACCTATCTGCCAGGATGTTGGCAATATCAGTTGGTTCTGTATATTTAGTGTCATTGTGCTGTAACTCAGAACAGATCTGGGTGTTGCCATTGAGATTCTTGACATTGTTATAGAATGCTTTGTGGTTGTCTTTAGAATCGGTGGCAATTTTGTTTTCATAACTAGCTTTGGTGGATTTTATGAGGGATCTCAGCTTCTTACTGAGGCTGACCAGGGAGTTCCTCCAGTCATGGAATTTTACTCTTTTTTGCAACAGTTTCTTTCTTCTGTTGTAGAGTTTGTTTATGGCAGGGAACCACCAGATTGGCTTCCTTTTTTTGGAGGATAGCATCTTGTTTCTGTTAGGGATTGCATGATCCATGCACTTGTGTAAGTGCTTATAAAGTGCATTTGTGTAGGGTTCTAGGATATGGCTGCCCCTGGTGGAGTTGTGGATAAGCTGATCCAAGGCATTGGAATTTATGAATTCCAGAAAGCATTGAACAAAAGAGTTGGTACATGAGTAGTTTTCCCAGTTAATGGTGGAGTAGTTGAAGTCACCCATCATTAGAGTGTTAGGTTGTACCCTAATATTTTCCAGTATATCAAGAAATGAGGAGTGGGAATCCTGGGGCAAGGTGAGGGATCTGTAGCAAGCTATAATTTGGATTGCGGTCTTGCCCAGAGTTAATTGCACTTAGATAATCTTGGATGCATTATGCTGAGCAACTAGCCTGGAGGTGTGGATATCCTTTATAAATATGGACACACCTCGGCCTTTAGTGCTTCGGTCCAAGTTAGGTGGCCAAAACGTGTGGTATGAATTATAGCCTGTTAATGGGGTGGTGCTCTCTGGGGCCTTGAACCAGGTCTCTATCACTGCACAGATGTCGATATTCTCCATTTTAAGGAGTGCCTCGAGTGAGTGCATTTTGAGGTTTAGACTTCTAGCACTGAGTAGCATTACCCTCAGATTTTGCTTGCTTGTACCTGTTATGGTGGTGAATTTGACATTTGAACCTTGCCTAAAATAGGCACTATAGGGGTGGCAAGAGCCTTAGCCAGTATCCAGAATCCCAAGGGTGACAAGTGCAGGCCACCTCTGGCAAAGCATCGTGGTCTGTCGATCATGTCATCCCAGGCAAACAGATACTGGATCCCCTTAGAATGACACCAGAAGCTTAGCCAATTGTTGAAGTCAATCATTTTGTCCTTGTACTGTGGTATCATTCTGGTTGATGGCAGGATGCTACTCAGGGCTAGGGCCATACCTTCCTGGGCTACAAGATTGGACATCTCCTCCATGTCTCTTTCCATGTAGTCCAGGGATGTATGTCTCAGATCATTCACACCAACATGGACAATGACAGAGTTATATTTGTACTTGTTGTGGAGTGATCTGAGTGCACGCATTATGAGGCAGATCCTGGTACCCGACAGGCAACTGACAGTAACTTTCTCCTTGTTTAGCTTGGTGAGTGGAACATCAGTGTGCCTGACTATAGAGTCACCTATGACTAGAATGTTGGGTACGTTGTTATGCCTTATGGGCTGTGGTTGAGTGGCACACTGAGTTTGTGGGCTATGTGTCATTTGGGTTGTGTTGGGGGGTGAAGGTTGCTAGCATTTCTGCTTTGGAGGTCGCTGTTGCTTGAGGAGACTTTTATTGAGAGCCTCCATGAATGTAGGTGTGTGTTTTGTGTTTCTATATGTGTGTTTGGTGGTTCAGGTTTTCAGGGACTATGTGATGAGTGTGGTGTGGTGCAAGTGTTTACCTTCTCCCCTTGACTGTCTAGTCCAGTCTTGGGTGACCCAAGACTGGACTAGACAGTCAAGAGGAGAAGGTTAACACTTGCACCACACCACACACATCACATAGTGACTCAAAACCTACACCACCAAAACAGACACATAGAAACACAAAACACATGCCTACATTCACGGAGGCTCTCAATAAAAATCTGCCCAAGCAACAGGGACCGCCAAAGCAGAAACACAAGCAACCTCCACCCCCCCCAACACAACCCAAATGACACACAACCCACAAACTCAGTGTGCCACTCAACCACACCCCATAAGGCATAACAATGTACAGAACACTCTAGTCATAGTTTACTATATATATATATATATATATATATATATATATATATATATATATATATATATATATATATATAAACCACATCTGTCTCTCACTATCCCTAACACCCTATATATATATATATATATATATATATATATATATATATATATATATAATGTGTTTGTGTGTGTGTGTGTGTGTGTGTGTGTGTGTGTGTGTATACATATATATATATATATATATATATATATATATATATATATATATATATATAATAGATACATATATATATATATATATATATATATATATATATATATAAATAGATACATATCTATATAGATATGTTATAGCTATATATATATATATATATATATAGAGAGAGAGAGATAGGCATACAAACATGCATCTCTGTCTCTCCCCATATATATATATAGAAAACACACATACACACACACACACATACACACACACACACACACACACACACACACACACACACACACACACACACACACACACACACACACATATATATATAGATTCACTTCATAATCTTGAAATACTGAAATATTGAATTTCAGTATCTCAAGACCATGAAGCCGAAAATCCATATCACTGAAACCACAAAACTGAGACACACAAAACCACAAAAACACAAAGCACACACTACAAAACACATACAAACACAAACACCCATACATACCGACACTTTAAAAAAAGCAACACAACACACACGCACACAACTAAACAAACACACACCTATACTTACTATATGCAGGGGGGCAAGCCCCCCTGCACCCCCCCACACACACCCTACTAATATATGCTAACTCCGAGGTCACACTACACTCCATAACACAGACAACCCAGTACCACATATTCCACACCCACCCCTGCAAAAACACACATCACATACACACAAACACCACCACCCCCAACACTAACACACTCACATTCTTACCTACCTACCCTAACCCATACGTAGAACTCCTCAACACACTCAAAAACTTACAAACTCTCCCCAAAACCCTAAAAAACCCAAGACTTACATAGCGCGCTATCCACACCACGGACCCGACATTTCAGATTCAACATTTCCTGGTTCGCGGTTTTCGTCCATTCGACTTTATAGGTTCAAGATTCTGAAATTTGATATTTCAGGATTTCGAGCTTATAAAGTGTTTATATATATATATATATATATATATATATATATATATATATATATATATATATATATCAGGCACACACAAAAAAATATATATATATATATATATATCAGACACACACAATAGATATATATATATATATATATATATATATATATATATATATATATATATATATATATATATGGTTTACTATCAAAATGTTGAAGGTTGGTTCGGCGAACATGGAAAGACGAACAGCAGTTGGCCGTCTTCTGTGTTGCCAAATTTTAGGAAAGCAAGAGAGTAAATATCAGCGAATGCAACTCTGCATTCGCTGATATTTACTCAATGTTGTGCGTAGAGTCACGGTACAGTGCGGATTATGAAATGTACCCTTTCCTCAATGCAGTGCGATCTTGGAGTTGGAATATTTAGTTAGCAGGAGGTGTGGGGTGCAGAGGGGATTGCTCCCCTGCTAAAACATGAATGCCAGTGTAGGTGTTTAACTTCTGTTTGCACCTACACTGACATCACGTTCTACATTCAACATAAATGTCAGATCTACTGAATTTGCTTAACAGATTCAACATTTTAACCTAATTAGTATGCAAGAAGTAGCAGCTCCTGTTTGGTGATTTTTTTTTTTTTTTTTTTTTAGCTTTGATGTTTTGATAGTAAACCTATAGATAGATAGATAGATAGATATTTAGATAGATAGATAGATAGATAGATAGATAGATAGATAGATAGATAGATAGATAGATAGATAGAGATATACAGTGGATATATTAAAAGTGTAAACACCCCTGTTAAAATGCCAGGTTTTTGTGATATATAAAAATGAGACCACAATAAATCATTTCAAAACTTTTCCCACTTTTAATGTGACCTATAACCTGTATTGAAAAACAAACAAATCTGTTAGGGGAAAAATATAAAAAATAAAAACGTACAATATGCTGGTTGCATAAGTGTGCACACCCTTACTAATACTTTGTTGAAGCAGCTTTTGATTTTCATCTGTAACTGGAGCTTTTCTCCCCGGGCCTCCTCTGAAAATGAGTTTCTGACCCATTGGACTTTCCTGATCAACAAATGTCAATAAATAAATAAATAAATGCATAAACAAATGTAAATGTAGGGAAGTAAATATTGTGGGAAGAAATAACCTGGGAATTGTTATGGCTAGGCTCTTATAGGCCCTAGGCCCACTAGCCTAGTGCCAACCTATGAACCTATATACAGAACAGATTAATGACATGGTAGCATAGTAAAAAAAAATTCCATTTCTAAGTATATAATCAGTAACTATGCTCATGTTGTAATATACTATTTTTTATGTTTTGTAAAAAAATATCTGGTATATAGTGGTACTGCTTTGAAAATGGGTGCTGATTCTATTGGATGTTCAAATTACATGACCATCCTAGCAGCAGTTGGCAGCCAGAGTAAAAACCTCACAAAAGTTGGCCATTCATCTGTTATGAGTCTTATTAAAAAGCATTACAAATGTTACACCAGAATCCAATATACAGTTATTTATGCCATACTTAATACAAGAACAATTATATTGTTTAACTGAAAGCGCTACACATCTAAGAAGATAAAATATCAGTAGTATAGAAGGAAGTTCTGAGAATAACAAAAGCACAAGGAACTATTTTGAGATCTTATATATACAATACCATTTATAGGTGTAGATATACTAAACATCCCCTGGGATTCAAAAACATGCTGGGTATGGCGGCATCATGCTGGTTGCTGTTTACCTATCAGGCACAATGAGGACTGAAGCTCATTAATGATTAACATCATCAAAAAGCAGTGTGAACATAGCGGCTAATTAAAATTCCTGCTTGCAGACAGATCAAGGGGTTGTGATGAAGGCACGTATCCTGCACTAGCATCCACTGCGTGCAACAAAAAAAGATTGAGAACTTGGTATGTGACTGCCCATCAATGTGAATCAAAGCACTCACACCCACAGAAAAGTATCAAGATGTAACAGGCAGCTATGCACTTTAAAGAGGCAATATGGAGTATTTCCATTTACTTTTTTAACCAAGTTAAAGGGGTGGAAAGGGGAGTATAGAAAAGTTATGAAAAGGGGGAATCAAGCATAGGGAAACATGTAAGGAATGAGCAGAACAGACAGGTGCCCATTTTACATATATCAAAAAAGTAAGGTGAAGAAGGAAGGAAAGTTGAATGAATGAAAGAAGGTCAGGGTAGGTAGTAGGAGTACATAAACAAACATAGAAGACAGACAAAACTGACAGGAGATTTGATGGCTAAATGATGGTGAGGGACCACTGCGGACAAATAGAGGAATGTAGTGGTAAATGGGAAGACTGGCAACAGACAAGGTTGAGCATAGACACAAAATGGATGACAATGCTTGGATGGAGGGATAGGGTGGCTATAGCCAATAATATCACCTTTCTTATGTTGAACCCAGCAGAAGATCACAGCACACCCTATGTACCTTCACCACTGGACCTTGGCTGTGATGGTGGTTCCAATACAGGGCAGATACTATCTCTGTAAGATGTAAAGAAGAGACTTTCTAGTTGTTAAAAGTGGGTATCTAGATGCAGGTCCTCCACCTCTTCAACCAATTCAGTTAGCTGGCTCTGTCTTATGAAGGCACCCATACCCCTAGAAGATCTATTAGCAAGGACAATAGTGGACCTAGCCAGAGAAGCCCCATCATAGGCAAGGGATGAGGGCTTATCAGCCTCCTGTTGTGCAAATGTTTCTAGGAAGCAGCCCTGTTAGCCTGCTCATGGGATAGGGGATGTGCTGCTGGTCACTAGAGACTGCTGGTCCATGGTGGGGCCACAAGTGATCTGTGGGTGTTGCTGTATAAAAAAGAAAGATAAATGGTGAGAAACAACAAAGCAAACCCAGAATCAAATTTAATAAACTGAAAAGATAATGATGGGGGGAGTACAAGCATACAATTAAGTACCATAGTGCATAACGATTAAAATATATTATCTTGAGGGCAAATGCATTACATTTGGAAAATTCATTGTTGACAATAAAAGGTGTGTACTACAATTGGAAACACATTTCTTTTGTAATCTCTGTGTCCCCCAGTAGTGTAATGTATGTGTTTCATGTACACGGAATGGAAGTATCAGCTGTGTGAATAGAACCTAAAATGTACTGACTTTGAGACATGAAAGGCAAGTGTCCTACCTGTTAAGCCACAGTGGTGGCATTAGTACGGGCAAACATATGCAGACCCTTGTTGAGGCAAAGTAAATGAGTACATTGAAAGTACTGCTCACACATTCATATGAGTGTATGGAAGTATATGTATGAAGAATTGGTTCCCTAGCTGCAATATGTTACCCACCTGTGGTATGCAGCTACCGCAGAGTTAGTCAGATTGGGCCCCACAGAGAGCTTATGCACAGGACAGCAGTTCCTGTAACCACCAAAGGTGCAATGTACTGTGGTTCATACAGATAAGAGAAGAACATCTGCTGTAGGATCAGAACACAGATCTTTCCAACTGTCACACATGAAAGACAAGTGCATTACCTGTTGATCCATCCCACTATCACTGCTACCACCAAACATTAAGCAACTAAGAAGCACATATGTTAACAAGGCAGTACAATGGCTAACTACCAAAAGTAGCATATAGGTAATATGTTTGATCCCAGTCCCCACAGTGAAGCTAACAATGGTGTTCAGATACATGAGCTACACATCGTAGAGTACAAAACAGGTGAACTCACCCCTACACGTAGAAAGACGGTCTAGCCTCACTTAATACTGTAGAAGATTCTCCACTATGACCTCCAGAGCTATGAGTGAAGAAAAAGACAGATGATAGTAGTCAGAAATGACACTGTTAAATATACTTACAGTACATCTCAGGAGCTCTAACTCTGACTTTGTCTTCTTCACATCAGCAAAGAATCTTTGGATGGTGCCTCTTGAGGTCATTGTATTGGTGCCTGCATTGCTCACTAGTTTGGGGGATGCTAGTGGCTGCAGTAACTGCCCTGGCAAGACAGAGTAGCTGACTTACCTAGTGCCATGTGCCAGTCCCTGAACTAGTGCCCCACCCCTTTGCTCATACTGAAGTGCAAAAAAAAAAAAAGGGAACACTCTGATAGCACACATACCCTCATAGGCACACCCTGTCACTACCAGCCATTTGTTGGAAAAGCAAAAACTGTTCACAGCAGTCTGAAGCACATACTTCCTCCCAGGCATGCTCCATCCCTACCAGTTGTTCAATGGAAGAATAAAAACAAAAACACTCTAAAAGACTGCTCATGACAGTCTAAAGAACATGCTCTCTTCCCAGGTGCATCCCCTCACTACCAGCAACAGCACAAGAAGGTTGCTTTCTGTACCAGAATTTCTGAAATGCCAGTGCAGAAAGAAGGCAGGAAGAACACTCAGCTTGCACCCTCTAACAGGTTGCTTCCAGGGCACATGCACCCTTCACCCCCATCCCTTGCTATGCAACTGGTGCCAGGTATCTACTTTATATTGGGGTCTCTGGCTTCCAAAAACCTGTACCAGTACAAATGTTTGGACTGGTGATTTTGGGCCTGTTTCTACTGGAGGGTATTGAAGTGTACCTCTATGTATAATATTACACGTAATGGAATATTCAATAAGGGTGGTATACTGTAATAGAGTAAATGAACATACATGCAGGAATGTGTCTGTCAAGGAGGAGCATGGGAAGAAGAGGAAGAGTAGAAAGAATACATTTTTGGATGCAGACAATGAAGTATTACTGCAGACCCTTAATTTCAATGACTAATGGCTTTTCAGGTTGGAGGCTTCTGACTGACCCTACATTGAATGTGCTTGGCAGGATCTTGTCAATGACATCAGTACTGTCAGTGGCTAGGACCAAAACTATGAGCAAGTCAGACATAAGGACACCAACATGACCCTTGCTGCTGAAAAACAGGCTCTCCAACTTGCATGGGAAGGTAGAGAGAGAGAGAGAGAGAGAGAGACAGGAGAGAGAGTGAGAGACAGGATGATGTAATTCAAGCCACCTTTGACTGAGACAGATACGTTTCTGAAGTCTGTTAGAAGGGAAACAGACTCCTGTAAATCCCACTGTGTGGTGTTGGACCTTGGTGATGAGCTGCAATGTGCCCCAAGAGAATCCTACATTGCCAATAGCCTATCAGATAACATTCCTCAACAATCCCCTCCAAGACAATATCTAACACACACTGCAGAAGGTAAATTTCATTTGGTACATCACTCAAATATTTCCATGTGAAAAACATTCCACACTTGTGCTCCCTTCCCAACCTGTGCAAAAGAAAATAACTGTGCCCTGCCCTTTGTACTGTGTTACCTGGGTTGCCTATGTCCAATGCACAGACTGGTCAGCCTCTGCATGGGTAAATACAGTCTGGTGTTGAATTTGCAAGCATCACTTTTACTGCAGTGTATATGTTGTGCTACAGGATGAAGCTGTGTGCAAGTTGCTGCCTTTTTGTGCCAGTGCCACAGCGCCTGTCTCTGTCTTGCATGCTCATTCTCTGCTACTGATGCCTCATTTAGCATAGCCACCACTTCCTGGTATGTTGAGAGATGCTCCTCTTAAAATTGTCTCCCTGCTGTAATTGTCTCTCAAATATCATATTGTACAGCAGTATGGACATTGAAAATATTTCAGCACATATGCCAGAGTCATACCTGAGGTCAACGCCATTCACATCCAAGCAGGAAAGGCATGCCTTCAACAGCCCAATCACATGCTCCACAATGACTTTGGTATGTGATAGGGCTTAGATGCATCCCTATTTTGCTCATTCTGTGGATTTCTGATGTGTAGCTTTGGCCAGAGCTCCACAGCATGTCCAACATCTCCCATAAGACGCCTATGATGGAAGTCACCCCCCAAAAGACAGTAAAGATCACGTGTACCATATATGTGAGTCATGATAACTGGCTAAGTGGCCTGTAGACACATTGTAGATGTTGCTCTGTGCATTGCAGACTACCTGGAAATTCATGGACTGATACCCTTTACCAGAACCAAAGCTAACTATTCTGGTGCCTTGTGCCATTCACCAGTCTGAAGCTCTGACTGCAAATACAGAACCAGCATTCAGTTCAAAATGACAACTTTGCACTATCACTCTATCAGTATCTGCTGATCATGTCCCCTAACATTTTTGTGCCTGGAAAGTTAAAAAGGCAGTACAAAGAGCAGGGCACAGTTTCACCCTTCATTCTACTCCAGCTATGCCTCTGCTCTTTGTGTTTGACAAACCTTCTTCCCAGATCACCAGGTGGGAGCCTTTATTTTGATGTGGTTGCAGTCTGTGGTCCCCAGTACCTCAAGGAAAAGGGCTATATCATAGAACTCTTGCATGTTTTTGGTTCTCTCCTCTGTGGTATGTATGCTGCCCCACATGTTCACTGTGGCACTGAGAAACTGATTAATAACTTAGAATTAGATGCCTTATATATACCTTCATTGCATCCCCAGTTTGTCAGAGAAAGGTCCCTGCAGCTAGTATACACAAATCCAACCACACACACACACATACACACACACACACACACACACACACACACACACACACACACACACACACACACACACACACACACACACACACCTCGGTATGCTATGGGATAGTTAGTTAATGACTCCCACATGTCTGCAGATAAGGCCAATACATGTTTACTGACTCCTGCACAGTGTCCTGATCCACAAGATACTGGTCCACAAGCTACAGCTATAGAGTCCATGAAATGATAAGCATGGTCAGATGACACAGTGTTGACGAGAGCAACAAAGTGCACCACTGTGGCTCATAGTGGCAATAATATACTGCTGCATATGCATATTTACTCCTAGCATTTTTCCACAATTTCCCAACATGGATATGAGGATTTGGCTGTGGTCATTACCATTACTGTTAGAGTATCATGTTGTACTCTTTATACATTTCTGAATTGCTCTGCCATCTGGTTTTACCTCAGTTGCATACACAGAGCTTCTCATTTTAATACTGTTCTAGTTAGCATCAACTTATATAGCCATTAGTATGTACTACAAGCAGTTGTGCAGCATAGCCAGCACCACTCATACTGAGCTTATCTCACCTGTGTAGCTACTTGTCACAAGCAGTTATGCAGCATAGCCACTCATACTGAGCTTATCTCACTGGCGTGTGGCTACTTGTTGCTCACAGCTGCCTGCTGCATTATGGCTATTGTTTCTGAATCCTAGGCAATACACAGCATTTTTCTCCAAAAGAGATACTTCCAGACTACAGAAACTACTCCTTTTATAGCCACTGAATATTTTTTTTTATTTTAGGATTAGCATCTAACATTTCACTTAAATGTGCAATGTTGAATTTAATTTCACTGCTAAAATAATACCACAATCTGCTTTGTTAAAAAACACTTCTAAAATGAGATTTATGAGATTTGCATACTTGCATACTGCTGTGGTGGTGCTGCGGTAGCATTGTCGCCTCACAGTAAGATGTTGCTCTGTTCGATTCTGTTAGAGTGTCTTCTGTGTGGTGACATGTGTGAATGGGTGTTCCTTCATTGAAGGTTGTGCGTCAGGCCTGGCAAGCCGGCATGTAAAAATCTACTGCCAATCATTAGCGGACCGGAGTTCTGCTGTGGCGACCCCTAACCGGGAAAAGCTGAAAGACACAGCATACTTGCAAAAGGAAGAACAAAAGATGGTCTTAGCAGAATGCAGTTAACAGTTATCATAAGAATGATTTTCAGGGCTCACCCCATGTTTAGCACCAATATTTTTTAAGTTCAAAGTAGCCTTTAACACAGACATCTCCCTTAAAATTGCAGCACTCTCACTGTAACACCAGTACACTGCACAGAGGGACAAGTTTCATTTGCTGAGAACTCATCTAGGGAGAAAACATTAAATGTCACACTAGAGGGTATCCTTCTCATGGTTGGATTAGAACCTCACGCTGCTACTTAACACAGCTGTGGCACACAGATGGACTCAACCAATATTCTAATTCTCCTGAAGTGTTAGAATATTTGGCCAAAAACAGCATGTGTAACTTTGATGTTTTTTTTAATTTATTTGAATTTCTTTTCTGGGATAATTCACTGACTCAAAACTACAGATTACATTCACTGTTTGGAAGTTATACTCGACTACAAAAGGGGAAGTAGTACAGTAAAGTAAATCTGAAATAGTTGGATATGGTTAACATTCTAAAAAGTATTTATGAACTTTAACATTCTTTTAAAATATTTGTTAACATTTATACTTACAAAGTATTTACAAACTTAAACTTATACAACATGTATGTTAAACATCTATTAATACATACCATTTTAGATACCGCAAAGATAATCTTAATTCATATTTACAAAGTATTTGCAAAGTTAAAGTTGCACACCATATAACTATGCTAAAAATCTATTAATATATAGCATTTTAGATAGAACAACATTTTTTTTAATTGATATGTTTTATGCAGGAGAGCTGATAGATCAACGTTTAGAAACCTCCAGCTTTATGTTAGAAACACTAAATTATTGTGCCTGTTTTGTAAAAAAAAAAAAAAGATATTTCTTCTTAAGCCACCCACCCCCACTGCAGTGCTATTACCTGCAGCAAATGTTGACCCAGGCAGTATTTACTTCTGGGAATACTACATGAAATACATAGGCTCAGGGAGTGAAGCATGGCCGCTAATAAACATTGCTGTGTCAAAGTATAACTAATCACTATGGACTGCGGTTTCCAGGACACTGGGATGCATCAAAGTGAAAAGGAAATCCCACACTTACTCCTATGAAAATTTCATAGGCATTTCTTCATTATTTTTCCACAGGGCAAAAGCTGGAATTTCCCAGCTTTGTGCTCAGTCTCCCATCAGAACCCTGATAGCATATTTTCACACACATGACTTTCCCTTGATTGTTAGCAAATGCAGTGATGTATAGATCTTGCTTTTAGATTACTTAATCTGCAGTTTTATGCTTTATCTCATCTTACCTTTTTCATAACAGACATACCTCCACAGAATCAGTTGCAAAAGTTATTCTTCAGCATTTTGTAATTAATGAAATGTAGTTTACCAATAACAATACAGCAGAAATAGTTCAATTAACACTTATTTCACATAATGAATGTTGTAACAGCATTTACAACTATGGTCATCTAAATTCCAGAATAATTACAAAAGGGTACTTTTAACTATGGTGTGGCCTCTACAGATTACAGATGAGCTACATTGCAACTAATCCTGAGTTTGCAAGCCCTGCATTTTTGGAATGCAAGACATTTGTGTAAACCAAAAAGGTACACATTTGAAATGTCGGGACCTGCTAAAGCTGGTTCTGAAATGCAGAGACTGAATGTCTAAAAGATGAGACTTACATATATAAAGTCCCAAAATGCCATCTGAGAATATTCCCTTTCCTCCAAAGTATGTCAATCTCGGAGTTGGTACATAGGTTTGGGGGTGTGGGGGTTTAGGGGGCTTGCATCCCCCCTCCCCGCAAAAAGAAGTTTTAATGAGAAGAGTGATTTTCGAGATTTGCTGTTCTCTTCTGCTTTCTGTCATTTTTTTTTTTTACGGCTTATTGGCACTCTGCATTTTGAGTGTCAACATTTCAAATAGGTAACAATTAAAAATTGGGCCTAGTAAGGTTCAGTGCATACAAAGCATTTGTATATATAAAATCATGTACTATTTTGTTTAACAAAAGTCTAAAATAAGCAATGTACCTTAGAGAAGATGACAACAAGCTGTATATGACATGGTAAATACAACAAAGCTGGCAATGCATGCAGTACAACCTTCCAGTCACAAATAATGAGTCACATAGTATTACTTTAACATTCCTTGTGGTCACTCTCACTTCATACAACTGAGCTTATTAAATGTCTTGTTATAAGACCATTAGCCACAGTGGTGGTGCTGCGGTAGCGCTGTCACCTCACAGTAAGACGCTGTCCAGTTCAGCTCTCAGCTAGAGCGTCTTCTGCATGGAGACATGCATAAATGGGCATACCTTCGTTGAAGGTTGTGCGTTAGGGCTGGCAACTCAACATGTAAAAATCAACTGCCAATCATTAGCGGACCGGAGTTCCGCTGTGGCAACCCCTAACCAGGAAAAGCCAAAAGACACAACAAGCTGTTATAAGACCATTAAAAGAAAACCAGGACAGCAGATGAATATGTGTGCACCAAAGTGATGTGCTCATTTCAGATAGCTAACTGTAAAGAATTTGAAAGTCAGAGTAATAAACATTATTATTTATGGTCCCACTAGACTGTCTGTTAATCTATAGAGAGAAAAAAAAGAGACAGAGAGATAGATGAAAAATTAGAAATTAATGTAGTTCAGTTTGCTAAGAATTAAGTTTAACTGAGTCAAACCCTTCTACTGCAGATACCAGGGGAGAGAATATCCCCTTTAGAATACAGTACACAAGTACAAGAACACAGATCAACAGTTATTTATTTATTTATTTATTTATTTGACATTTGTTTACCGGGAAAGTCTAATTGGACACAGGTCCTTTTTCAGCAGAGGCCCGGGGAGAAAAGCTCCATGAGTAACAGTAAATTTTCATGCACACATTACAATAATCAATAAAGTATAAAGTAAACAAAATGTAGTATACATAACATACAAATTTGTTACATCTTGACAACAAAACCTAGGCTTTGAACATAGCTAGTACTATTTGTAGGTATGACTTATTTCAAGATATAAGGTTAAGACAGGTCGGTAGGAAAAAAGGATTAAACACCGGGGGGGGAGTTGGATATGTTTTGGGTATACTGTGATTTATCATATCTAGGCTTTCATTCAGCTGCTGAGATCATAGAACATGAAATCATAGTTGTACACTTGCTCAAACAATCCAATTTCAAATCCAAGTCACTCAAGCATATTGTAAATGATGTGTCAGTTGAAAGTATGATATGACTTGCATCAGATTGGAGCAGGATCCCTACTGCTCATATTAGTTTTTGTGGATGGTGCAATCTCACAGTCCTGTCAAGGAAAATTGTGACAGGTGTTACATTGCAACTAATAAAGTAATGGCACTACAAGGGACAATGTCCCCCACAAGGGGAGTACAAGAGGCATCCAGCAAAAAAAAAAAAATAGTGTTTATATGTGTCACATTTGTTTGTACTGTGATGAACTGGAGTACATGCATCATGAGAATGCAAGAACTGGAGCTGTCATTGATTTAGGAGCTCTTGTAAACAAACTAATATGATGCAAATTCTGATGAATTAAGATGCAGAGGACTCAGTCATCTTATAGCACATTAGTACTGTAGATTCAAACTGGGATGTTTATAGAAAAAAAGGATATTCCAGTTTATATAGAGAAAAATACAGATAGTAGTAATCTACTTTATATGTATTACTGAGCATCTCTTTTTACTCATTTTGAATTATATTAGGGGGTAGGCAAATAGGAAGATAACTTCGAAGGCATTGTACAAAGTAGAAAATTTAGCAACATTTGCTGATTAAAACTTGCACAGAATTAAGAGAACAGGAAGAGAAACAGTAGAAAAAATCATCAGCAATTATAACATAGGTTCAGCTTTACAATGCCTGAGTAGCAAAACAGTGCATAGTCTAAGCTGCTAATCCCAGTAATTGGCCTAAGTAATACATTTTATAGAACAGCTTTTGTGCACTATCTTTTGGAAGATGAAGAAAGTTCAGTGACTAGTGAGAACAGTTTGTTTGCTGTGTAAATTGTTTAAGTTAATAAGCTTTAACAACAGAATTTACAAGAAAGCTAAAACATTGCAAGGAAGGAAACTCAGCACTAAGCTTATGACTTAATTGAACCGCATGTCCCTGTATTTCTAATTGATAGGAGGATTCACAAGCCACAAGCCATATGGATGTATACAAACACAAATCAAAGCATCATGCAGCCTACAAAAGCCATCTTATAGAATAACATAAGGATATTTTGTCTGAGGAGTCTGTTGAACAGCTCTACTACTGTTTCTTGTATTCCACTCTGAGGTAGTGTTTTAGCATTACCCTGAGATGCTGTAACATATTGCAGTACTGTTTTATGTAACTATTAACACAAAACAGAAAGCTGGTTCTTGTGGGATAACTATACTTCTAGGTGCATGCCAAGACATAAGGCAGAGGGGGCGTGGCCAGGATGCCAAAGAGATAACACTTTTTAGATGCTCTGCCTAATAGAAGTCTTTTCTGACAGGATTTTTTCTTAATATTATTTTCAAAACATTTAATTTTTCTCTCACTTATACTTTTGGATATTGTGGTTTATTATTTCCACAAATAATTCAATTTTGCTGAACAGAAATTGAGTTTTTTCTGGTCAGAAGTACTGCTGCTGATTACAACAGACACTGTCAGTCATGAGTCATTCAAAAGCTTCTCTCCAGGAAAGTTCTATGAAGAAAGAACTACAAACAATAATCTCTAGTATTCAAGATCTTTCCATGAAAAGGGACAATTTAGAAAAAATAATGGAAAACATGAAGAAAGAAAATAAAAAACAGATTGATGAGTTGAAAGAGATAATTACAAGACACACAGATCAGATAGTAGAAATCGAAGAATCTATAAATGAAATAGATGGAAGACAACATGAAAATGATAACCAAATTGACTTCTTATTAAAGCAAAATACCCTACTTTCAGACAAGCTGAAAGACTTAGAGTCAAGATCACGAAGAAATAATATTAGAATATATGGTATACCAGAAAAAATGGAAGGAAGCAACATAATACAATTTTTAAATGACTGGTTACCCAAAAACTCTAAACTTGCCTGAATCTCTTTCTTTTGGGATAGAGAGAGCTCTCTCAAATATGTCACTGTCAAAAAATCCTAATGCTTCAAGATCCATCATCGTCAAATTTTTATCATCCCAGGACAAGGACTTAATTCTGAGGTCAGCCTGGTCAGGTAATCCTATACAAATAAATGGTTGAAACATAAGATTTGAGAATGACTACACCTCTACTATAATAACCAAAAGAAAAGCCTGCATTCCTCTCATTAAAAGTCTGAAGAAAGCAGAAATTAAAGCACAAATCATTTTTCCTGCCAGAATCAAGATGAATCTTTCTGAAGGAGCAAAAATATTTAATAACCTCGAAGATGCCTCTGAATATGTGAAAAAAAATAAGATACTGGAAAATGTTGAAGATATGGACATCTCCTTACCTAGCTTAAAAAGGCAGGCAACAACCGGTAAAATGTCTGCAAATGATAAAATAAGTAAGAAGCTTAAAGGGAAATAATATAAATGAAAAACTTCTATAATTCCTTCAGCCATCGGAATATCCCTTTTTTTGCTGCATATTACCCTCTTCAGGGAAAAATAAATACTTTAAGGTAAAGTCATTACAACTTTTTTTTTTAATTTCTTTTTATTTATTTATTTATTTATTTATTTATCTTTTTAATTATTTGTTAAACTAAATATTTTAATCCTAGCACATTACATATTAGAAAATAGGTACAAAGAAAACCTTTTATTATTTGATTTATATGAATGCTTATTAGTTTTGTCTGTTGTAAAAGCACAGTAAAGAGAACCGGGAGTCCTTCTCGTTAGTGCGTTATATGAGATAACACAATTTGTTTTCTGTCCGTTATCTGTATTCTTCTTATATGATAGTGATTAAGTCTTTTTAGACGTAAAATGGTAATGGTTAGTAAAGTTTATGTTAGATACCTTAAAATTATTTGTAATGATTTATGGTCATGTTAAATCAAATGTGTCCTTACTGGGAATGCTTCCGGCTGTGTTGGGGTGGTTTCATGTATATTTGGGAACTTTGCGTCGCTGATAGATGTGATGTGCAGACACATATGATGTTAATGACTAATTTTCTTTGAAACCTTTGGGATGTCTATTTTCAAAAGAGTTGTGTTTCATGCGTTTAGTTCTGAGTTGATGATTTGGGGAAGCTTATAGATATGGAGGTCTGTGATTTAGAGAGAGAAATTGATTTGTCTTGTCAAATATATGAACATTGTTTAATATCTCTTGTTTTATTCTTCTTTTTGCTTGGTTTCTCTCAGGAGTATCTCATGAACCTTTAGCATAATGTTCAACTGATCTCACAGATCAAGCTTTTAACCGCCAAATTTCAAAGGGCAAAATAATGTCTCCACGAGAACTCTCAGTGATGCTCTCACCACACAGCAACAAGATGCTCTAATATGTATTTTAAAGAAACCTTTTATTGACCGTTAAAATCCCGTTGCATATTCATGAATCCAGAATCTGCCAGTTGGTCAAAAAACAGAACAACGGAACATTTAATGTCAGTATATATTTAGTAATTAATATGAATAAGCACAATTTGTTTTGTAAATAACTTGTAAAGTTAATAAGTTAAAAACTGAAAAATGGGGTGGTAAGCATTACATTTCTGCATAAAATGCTTGGTGCTTGTGTACTGTTGCAGCCAGATTTTCGGGATTACGAAAGGCACATAGTTGCATACAGATGGCTGCCTGAAAAATTTCAGCCGGCTGATGATAGTTGCTGATAATGTCCGGAAGGTGTGTGGGGTTTCAGAAGCAGCAGACTTTTTTAAATTGCATGAAGTACCACCCTGGCATCAGCTGTTGGCATCTTGATAGTAAGGAACATGTTAGTCATGTCTGTCTTGTTGTGAGTCACCATTGAGAAACATGGTTTCACACGTGTTTTTGAACTGTATCAACTTGTGGTATATGCCATTTCCAGAAGTCCCGTTAATTGTTTTGGTCATTGGGTGGAATTATGATTGGCATTTATAGTTAAACATAAGGACCTGTCATTAAAACACAATGGCTTATACAACGGAACAAAAGTGGTTGCGGTAGTGCTTAGGTACGAAATATTTCTTAAAGGCATGCCATATATGCACACACAGAATAGCAGAATACTTTATATGTGTATGTGTGTGTCTGTGTATGTGTATGTATGTGTGTCTGTGTGTGTGTATATGCGTATGTGTGAGATATCTGAATATTGGTATATGTTCACATTGTCAAATGATTTGCATGGAGCAGATGTCTCATATAATATACCTGCTGATTGGCTTTTAATGAAAATAATTATATAAATGGGTACAGAAATGGAGTGCTATATCTTTTCTGTTCTTCATGTCTGCTCATTCGTGAAGTTATTACACCACTCTATAGTTGGTAAAGGCGCTGTTTCTCTTTGGATTTCAGCACACTGGCTACGATTCATTCTGTGACTCTTACGGTACTATTTAGGTATGCAAATAGTATGAATGAATAATATTCTAAAGCATAAAGTCTAATAAAAGTGCTTATTCATAATTAATTGATGTTTATGTTGCTTTTCTATGTAACAATACTTCAAGAAGCATATCCCCTACAGTAGCGCACTTTGGACACTAGATGGAAACAGCTGCAAAGGGACACAGCTAAAACACTGGCTGGTTTATTTTGTAACTGTTTATGTCAAAAGATAATCAGAGGATAATACATTAACAATGTGATGTTTAAAAGTGTATTGCTTTAGAATGTCAGAGCGCAGTGACTTCATTTTTCAACGTTTTTTATCAAATCATCTATGGAGTCAATATTAATGTTCATTATTTAAAAATGTAATCTTCCTGTTGCTGGAAAGAAAAGTAATTTTTTTATGTAAATTCTGCCAGCTTTGCATAACTGCAAGTTTCACTAAACCAACTCTTTCTATTCTAGGAATTTTTCTAATATGAAGAAGTTATAATTAAAACAGGTGATTATATGTGCTGTGCAGGAAAGCAATGAGTTTGTGGGCTAAATATCAATATGTTGGTTTCATCCAGAACACATTGTCATAACATTTTTTTGTCATAAGCAAATGTTTTATTTTGAACTCCATTGGTTCTCTAGATGCCTTTCTTTCTCTTATTAAGATATGTGATTATTTTGGTGTTCATTTATATCTTGACTATCTATCTAGTTATCATAACACACATTTTACTATTGTTTTTGCAAGCAAATATTGATGTTGTTGTGATACTACTGAAAAGTTCTTACATAATTTTATGTTTCATGACAGGTTTTTATGCATATATATATATATATATATATATATATATATATATATATATATATATACAGTTTGGATTCTTAGTTAGGTAAGTTATGATTTCATGCAGTGTGATAGCTAAATGTTTGTATTATTTAGTCTTGACATAAGGAGAGATGAAATAATATATCAAAATATATGCTCTGAGAAGTTTCCTTATTAATTTGAAAATTACAATACCTATGGTAGTTGATACTCTGCCCATCTTACAAAAGTCTAACACAATACTTCAGCTGCCCAAGAGATGCTTATGATAAGGAAATGTTTAGATAAGCTTTGAGCATAACTTGAAGAAAAGACTAGAAGAAAAGAAAATAGATCTATCGGTTATATAATAGTTATCTTCTACATAATTTTAGAAGTAGGTAAAATAATATCTAAATGAAGGTTTGTTTTTGTTTTTGTTTTAATAGATTTGAAATATAACAAAAAGATAAAAAAGAAGAAAAATTATAAGATAAAATAATTCTCAAAGATATCTCATTATTATTAATATCTTTTAGAAATATAACCCATAACTTTTCTGGTATATTTATCCCTATCTATTTATTAATTTTTAACTTTTAAAATTTTATTTTTATTTTATTTTATATGTACAAGTACTCTAGTAATAGAAATGTTTGAACTCTAAGGTTGTGGTCTTAATTTAATTACTTAATAGACCCATAGTAACATTTATACATCTTGGAGAGTTAATAAGTTCCTAGTTTGTTGGTCTAATATTAGGTAGCTGCATTGGTGAATAGTAGTCTTGTACACTAATGATGATAGCGGGTGGAATTGATGATTTATTCATCAATCCAGGAACTAGATGTTTCATGGTTAGTTTTGTATATAGTTATGTTTTTATGTTCTCTGAATTTTATCCATTGTATAAGTCCAAAATAGTATATATTTGTCAAAACTATAACTTAATTAATGTCTGTGTTTAAATGTTTATCTTTGAATGTAAATGGTCTTAACAACCCTACTAAGAGAGGAAAATTGGCTAAATGTCTGGCTTCTAATAAAGCTGATATTGTATTTATGCAGGAAACACATATTATTCAGAAAGACTTAGGCAAAATATCTTTTAATGGATATAATATTCTAACCGAATCTCATTTCCAAACTAAGAGAAGAGGAACAATGATTTTATGGAAGAAATCTTTACCAATGCCTAAAATAATTGATACTTTTACTGATAAAAATGGCATGTTATGTTTAGTAGTATTGGAATTAAACAAGAAATATTTAACTTTAGCATATGTCTATTGGTTAACTGGTATTGATGCTAAATCGGCAAATAAATACTTGGAAATAATATTAGCAAAATCCAAAGGAGATATCATCATGGAAGGTGATTTTAATTGTATCTTATCAGTTAAAGATACTACTAAAAGTAGTAATGTTAAGATACAAGTCCCAGCTAAAAAAATTGATTAGTTTTGTCTCGTTATATAATCTTAAAGATATATATGTGATCAAAGAACAGAGTTCTCTTAATTTTACACATTTCTCTTATAGATATGGCACTCAGACAACCATTGATAAAGTGTTTATATCTGATAACTTAATACCTAAGACACATGATGTTTTCATCACTTCCTGCCCTCTGTCAGACCACAATGCCATAATATTTAAAATGAATATTAAACCAAATGATCTTATTCATTGGCAGAGACTACCAGCTTATATTATTAAGGTAAAGGGATTTAAGGAATGGTGTATTAATGAATTGAATTATTTCCTTGAAATTAATAATAATATTGATACAAATAAAAATAATTATTTGGGATTCTTTAAAGTCTTATCTATATGGGAAAATAAAAACCTGGTATCTTCATAAGAGGAAAGAATGGGACAAAGAATTATTCGCCATACAATTGAAAATTGACACTTTAAAATTGAAACTACACCCTAAAGATATTGGTTCTAACTTGGAATTAAAACAACTAAACCTTGACTATTTAGAAATCCTTAGTCATAAAGTAGCAATTAATCTAGAGAGATTAAAATTGCAAACATATTCCTCCAACCCCAAACATATGCGCAGATTAGCAGTAAAAGCAAAAAAATTACTAAAAATAGACATATAACAGAGATAATAGATACTTCTAAACACAAATCAAAACACTTTTCAGATCTAAAAGAAATTTTGGAGATTTTTCATTCCTATCATGAATCCATGAATAAAACAAATCTAAAATTTACTAAAAGTAATTCAAAAGTAGAATTTTTAAGAAATAATATCAATAACAAACTTTCTAAGGAACAAAACAATAGATTACTTAAATCAATATCATTGTTAGAAGTTAAAGACAGAATACAAAACCTTAAAAATAATAAAGCCCCTGGTCTTGATGGTATAATAGGCGAATTATATAAAATCTTCCCTGATAATGTTTTGAAAATATTAGTAATAGCACTTGAAGAATTTCAAACATGTGGTAAACTTTTTCCTTCATAGAAATATTCATTAATTTCTCCCATTCTAAAGCAGGGTAAAGATTCAAAACTTGTTTCATCATATTGCCCCATTTCCTTGTTAAATATTGACTATAAAATATTCACTTCTATATTAGCTAATAGACTAAATCAAATGATGCCGAATTTAATAAACAATGATCAGGCAGGTTTTATATTAAACAGAAAAGTTCATGATAATATTTTTAGACTCCTAACATTAATAGATTTTGCAAATAATAAAAAAAAGAACTTTTAGTCATTAGCCTAGACCTAGATAAAGCATTTGATTCTATTAATTGGACATATTTATACATGGTACTAGAAGAATTAAATTTTTCTTCTGATTTTATAGATTTATTAAAGAAACTATACAAATGTTCTATAGCTTATATTAAAATCGGTGCCTTTTTATCTGGCCCACTTAAAATACTAAAAGGCACTAGACAAGGTTGCTCTTTGTCTCCTTTATTATTTGCATTATCAATAGAACCCTTTGCCAATTTTATAAGAAACAATGTCTATATAAGAAGTTTTGAAGTGGATGCAAACTATTCCTCTAAAATTCTACTTTTTCTGACAACATCTTATTAACAATTGGCAATATTGATTTATCGATTGACCATGTTATTAGATCATTAAAAGTCTTCAAAGAGATCTCAAGTCTTAGTTTTAATCAGAATAAAACAGAAACTATTCTTATAAATAAAAAATTAAGTAACACATTATCTATTCATAATAATTTTAATTGGACCAATGACAAATTGAAATATCTAGGGATTTACATTCATACTAAATGGAAAGGTCCTTTAAAAACAAATTATAACATTTTGTTAGAGCAAATTAGAGAGCATATTATTAAATGGAATAAAATGCTCCTTACCATGGAAGAAAGATTATCCCTGATAAAGATGATTTTATTACTAAAAATTCTATTTTTTTCTTCAAGTGCTAGTAGCTCCTCCTTCTAGGAAGCAACTAAAATATTTAAATTCTTTATTAATTAAATTTCTATGGCATCTTCAAAAACCGAGAATTAAATATGACTGGCACTATAAAAATTGGACTGAAGGAGGAATTGCTTTTCCTAATTTTGAACTTTATGCAGATGCCATTATTCTTAATATAACACGTTTATTGTTAAGCACGAAATACTCTTCAAATTGGAAATATTTACATAAAGCAATCCTATTAAGTAATATTGAATCTGTAACTAAGGGTATAGACTGCTCTGAAAATATTAAGTTTTTCATAGTAATTAAAGAATTCTTTTTTTAATAGTGAGGTGAAAAATTTTAAATGTATTCCTATAATTAATTATGTCTTGCAAAATTTAAAAAAAGTAATAAATAAAAATCTACTAAGTAAGAATTTGTCCATCTTAATGTTCCCAATAATCTTAACCAATGGTTGTTTGGACTCCTTTAACATGGCGAAAATAAAAATTATGGAAGAAAATGGTTTAGTATTTTGGCACCAATTTTTAGCAGACAATAATATTCATGACATCACTTATTTCTTAGCTAGATGTAATGCCTCCCATAATAATTGGTTAAATATACAAATCTTTAGAGAGTTTATCTTAGCAGAATCCAAGAGATATCACTTTTCTGGTATAACAGACCTTCCCAAAAAGTTATCTATCCTGTTTGAATTTTCCCATTTAGGATATAATGTAGGTATTTCAATATCTAGATGTTATAGTATTCTTAGATCTGATTCAATAATATCAGAAAACAATTTATGGAACTACATGATTAATTTCAATAACACACAATTATCAGAAAATGATAAAATATTAATTCTTAAATCTGTACATTATACATCTTCATCTACATATTGGAAAATTTTCACTTGGAAATTTATCCATAGAAGTTTTATTACACCACAAAAAGCCACTAGAATAAACAAGAAGGACTCTTGTAGATGTTGGAGATGTGATGAACTATTGGATGCTGATTGGGCACATATATTTCTAGAATGTAGAACAGTAGCACCATTTTAGACTGAGTTTAAAAACTTTATTAAAGCTTTGTGGTCAGACAGATGTGAAATTTCTAATTCTTTGTTGCTTTTTAATGCACCAATGCCAAGGTATGTTCCATTAAATCAAATGAAACTTCTTTGGACCCTTCTTGCTATAGCAAGAAAAATCATTACCAGAAACTGGAAATGTAGAAATACACTCTCTTTTAATGAATTTATATCTCTTACTAAGATTATTTGTAGTAGGGGAATTACAAACAGCTTTGTTACGTACTTCAAATGTGACTCATAAACAAATTGCAAGGATAAAGCTCAAAAGATTATTAGACAAAATGTAATCTTTATTGAAGACTTAACTATTTTGGACTCTGTATATAGTTTGTATATAGTTTGCATTAATACACTGTGTTTCATTACTTGTGAAATATGTAATTGTTTTTACTATTTGAAAACCAATAAAAACAATTAAAAAAAAAGACATAAGGCAGAGTGTCCTGTATACAAGTATACACTTACAAAAACAAACAAACCAAAAATATTGATGACATCTTCATATCACAAAGTACATTTACAGTTCTGATAAGGAATTCAATGCAATCAGACAAAAGGAGTCCCATTGAAAGATTAACTCAACATAGCACATAAGCACTACATGGCATTATTTTTTTTCTCGGGGGATTGTGATGACTTACTGTATCATAAAATCATAATGATGCTTATCTGCATGTTTTATCTTTTATAAACATTATCCATCCTTTTTGACTTGCAGCCTTACAAAAATGCAATATTGCTCACCAGCATGATTTACATTATGTGAATAAAATCACAGCTTTTGTTATTACATATCCAGGCACTGCTGCTGTTAATACTTCAGACATTTCCGATTGAGAAAGGTACATGCTACATAACATCAATAAATTCTTCATCAATACTCTAGCATTTATTGATTCATTTACTTATTTAATGGCCATTCCCCACCCTGCTCATCATGCCCCTCTTCATCGGCTGACCCATTCATTCCCCATTTGGTTAGTTACTGGGTAGTATATTCACAAAGGTCAGCATTTATCAACTTTTGCCTTTTACTGGGTATAAAGTGTTTTGCACTTGTAGTATGTCAACGTACTGGCTATAAATTCTCCCTGCTGCAGTGTTTTGGGTTTTTGACAGTTTATATAACTGTTTGTACTTTAGAGGAAGAGAAACAACCTTGTTTCTTTCTCCTATCAGTTTGACAAAGTGTGAATATACTGAACGGAATTGGATCTGACCTGTCTCGTGTAATGACACATGCATCCTAATTGCAAATCCTAATGTTATGCAAAGTGTTTGTTATCTAGTATCTATACTGGGTATCTGATATATTCATCATGCAGGTGGTGCAACAGTTAGCGTTGTCGCCTCACAGCAAAAGGCTTGCCGGTTCAATCTTCGGCTGGGGTGTCTTCTGTGCGGAGTCTGCATGTCCTCCCTGTGGTGATGTGGGTTTCCTTCAGGTGCTCCGGTTTCCTCCCACACCCCCAAAGACATGCTGCAAGTGGATTGGACACACTAAAATTGGCCCTAGGCATGAGTGCGTGCATGTGTGTGCCTTCTGTGGAAGGTTGGGCGCCGGGATGGCAACTCGACATTGTAAAAACTCCACTGCCAATCATGAGCGGACATGGTGGTCCGCTATGGCGACCCTTAACCGGGAAAAGCCGAGAGAGAGAGATTAAATCAAGGGTAGTTGTGCAACTGCTACTATATTTTTGTAATGAGGTACTTCTGCAGTGCTAAACATGTTACAGCTGGTCATTAACTGCTTCTTTGAAAAGATAATAAGAATAGATATTCTAAGTCTCAGTAATACTGTATCACTATACTGCTTTTAACCCTTTTTCAGTTACTTCTGATTTTATCTCACTGTTCCTTCACTTCTTCTTGAAATACTTGCTGTTTATGTACTCATAGTAACTGCACGACTTAATATCTGTATCTCCACTGGACTGTTATTGCACACCACTTTAAGGAAAGAATGAAGCCCTGTAGACAAGTGTAAAAAAAAAATCACCTATTGAAACACACCTGCTTACTTCTTACCTTCTGCTGCTGTGTGCATAACGTAAAGGGAAACCCCTCTGTAAGAAGACCTGCAAGTAGATATCATACTGTACTAAAGAGTGAAGTCACAAGCAAGCAGGCTTACCAGCTGCAATTCTCAACTGCTTTCATTTCCCTTTATAGGCAAATATTTGGTAAGCAATATCTCCCAGTTGCAGGGTATATGAGTGTTCTGTTCTCTCATGCCCTTTCCCCTTTGACAATTTACATTTTCTGAGTTCTGCAGACCTTCTCGTCTCACTCCTTAAACTCACAAAACTACATCATAACAACACACTCATAATATTCCCTACACACACTCACACACTCATACACACACACAAACACACACCCAACACACACAGGGCCATGCACGTGCATGTGCACATACACACACACACACACACACACACACACACACACACACACACACACACACACACACACACACACACACACACACACACACACACACACACGCACACACGCACACACGCACACACACACACACACACACACACACACAGATATATAACATACTTTAACATGTGACCATTGCAGTACACAAACACTTACTTCACCATATGCTCTATCCGTCTTTTTCAGTAACTTTATATAACCGTCTCTATTCTGAGCAGCTGTTCCAATCTGCTTCTTGTTCCATTAATTGTTATCTCACTACTGTCTCACTCATACCTAACATCCTGCCTCTCTGTCCATTCATTTACACAAGACACCAAAGACTACACAATAACGATTCCCCCCACCCTGTACAACTACACTGATATTCACCTTTTCGAGGTTAGCTACCCAAAAGTGTTTCAAACATAACCCACACTGCTATGTGACAAGTACAAACATTTTCTCTCCCCACACATTCCACCATGCGCCATACTTCTGTGTGAGGAAATTCACCCTATCCCTGGTTCAGGAAACATCCTAACCTGATCACACTCAAACCACAAAGTAAAGGCTCTCTAAAACTTATCAATATTAGTCTACGAAGCATTTGCAATAAAATCATAGACCTAAATGCGTGAAGTACTCCCAGGTATCCTATCCATAACTGAAACTTAGCTCAAACTTAAAACATTGGTGAGGAAATATTTATTTCCGGCTATAGTATATGACACGCTGATATGAAAGGTAAAAAAAGGAGGTATAGTAGACATTTTCAACTCTGACATATTTTACCATAGCCCATGCAAGCACACCATTTCCCACATCAGTAATGCTAAACTAAGTATCTCTTTCCACAAACTTAACAACCATAAAATCATTTACTTAACTGCTCTATATGTTTCCCCTGGCAATACTATCTCTACAATTGAAGATATACTCTCCGTGGTAGTTAATAATATCTCCAAAAGGCAGTTATTTTAGGTGAATTTAACATAGGTTGAGACTCAATCACAATGAGCAAATTTACTAATTGATTTATTTACGTGTTTATTTATTTATTTATTTATTGCTTTTTGTTTTTTGGGATGGTCCGACTCAGTACTCAGACCCATTTTCAGTGGCAGCCCAGGGAGAAAAGCTCCATTAGAGTTACAAGAAAAATTACAAAAAATTGCAAAGAATTTACAGGGAAAAAAGAATCAGTATCTTAATAGTAGAAATGGGATTTTAGAATCATCCAATGAATAATACAGTCAAGACAGAGGTTAATACAGTTTGATTTCTGTAGGAATATTATACAAAAAAAGCAGGTTACATTTATATATACAACAATATACAAATTTCATCTACAAAGGAGCAATGAAATGCAGTATACAGTTATAAATATATTTACGATTTATTTACATTTATATAATAAGGTAGGAGAGCTGGAAAGTTAGGGCTTGGTGATAGTCTGGAGATCTGAGAGAAAGAGAGAGAGAGAGAGAGAGACAGTCTGTCAAAATGCGAGCAAAAACAGAGCCAGGAGAAATCTAGGTGCTGTTTTAGATTCTGCTTAAAGCTAGATGCACAGCTGTCCTGTTTTAGTGGGATGGGCAGGAAGTTCCACTGTTTAGTGACATGGGATTAATATAGTGAGTCTTCAGCTGTATTACAGGATTTGGAAGTTATGAGTAGGTTCTGATTACCTGGCCAAAAGCAACGTGGTGGGGAGTAGTGCTTGAGAATGTTTTGTAGATAAGGCCATGTGTTTGCTTTGTGTATTTTGTGGGCAATTTGAAGTTGAGTGAATGTAAGGTGATTGGGTAGCTCTAGGCAGCTGAGCTTCTTTAGTGAGAAACAGTAGTGTGTATGGTAGGACACATTAGTGTTAAGCAGTAGTGAGTATGGTAGGACGCATTAGTGTTAAGCAGTAGTGTGTACAGTAGGACGCATTAGCGTTAAGCAGTAATGTGTACAGTAGGATGCATTAGCTGCAAACTTGGCTATTTTATTAAGATATGCCTCTAATTTATTTAGTTGGGTGGTTTGAATGTTGGTTAATATGGGTGATGCATAGAAAAGGGAGGGGAGAAGGTGGGATGATGCTAAGCATTTTCTTAAGGAGTCTGAAAGGCGGGGTTTGCTTTGGTAGAAGAAACCCAGTTTTTGATGAGTTTTCTTGATGGCCTGGGTGATATGCAGGTCAAATTTTAGGTTATTGCATATTATGACTCCTATTAGTTTGGCATTTGCTACAGTTTCTATGGTGGTGGTGTTTGTTGAAGTAATATTAAAGGGAGTACAGGTTGTTGAAAGAGATCTAGCTTGAAAAGCATTCATTTTGTTTTGTTGGTATTTAGGATTAGTTGATGAGCCTTTAGCCATTATTCTATAGAAGTGAAGGAGTCTTGAGTCATTTGTTAAAGTAGTGGAAGGGTTGAGTATCAGCAGATGATGCTGGCATCATCTGCATATTGTATTAAGGTGGCAGGTTTGCTGGTTTTGTGCAGGTTGATAGTGAAAATATTAAAAAGTACTGGACCTACAGCAGACCCTTGAGGTACACCAGTGGAAAGAGGGAGGAAGGTGGATAGGTCATGATTCCATTTTATTGCCTGTTGTCTGTTGGAGAGATAGCTGCAGAACCAAGTAAGAGCTAAATGATACAGTAACAGGGAAGACAGCTCATTGTTAGGGAGTTGGTGGGACACTGTGCGAAATGCTTTTGACAGATCGAGGAACAGGGAGGATATTAGGTTGCCATTTTTCTTTGTCTGTATTTATGGTTTCTGAGTAATTATGAAGTGCAGGCTGCCAGCAAGAGTATGGTGTAGCTCATTAATTAGAAGGAAAAAGAGGGGAAAGATTAAGGTGCAGTGGAGGTTAATTTTGGTTCTAGTTAAAACAGCCAAAAACACAGACCACTATGTACTGGCCAAGCAGAGAAGAGACATTAAACCTGGCACCTGTTTCAACAGAGTTTGACTAGGATAACAGAATGAGCAAGTAAATTCCCCTTACATGGAATAAAAGACAAGTCTGTGCCTGTCTGCAGAGCTGGATGCAGTATTTATTCAGTTGTAGTGTTTGGGGTGGGGTGCAGTCCATGGCCATACCAAATAAAAGGCAAATCTATATATGGTTGCATGGCTGGATGCTGTATTTATTCTGCTCTAGTCTTTGTGGTGGTGGGGTGCAGTCCACAACTATACTGAATAAAAGACAAGTCTGTATGTGTTTGCGGGGCTGGACGATGTATTTATACTGCTGTACTTTTGTAGTCGTGGGGTACATTCCATGACTATACTGAATAAAAAGACAAGTCTGTATTCATTTGCAGGACTGGATGCTGCATTTATTCTACTGTAGTCTTTGGGGTGGGGGCTGCAGTCCATGACTATACTGAATAAAAGACAAGTCTGTATATATTTGCAGGGCTGGATGCTGTATTTATTCTTCTGTTGTCTTTTTGGTGTGGGGGTGCAGTCCACAACTATACTGAATAAAAGACAAGTCTGTATTCGCTTGCAAGGCTGGATGCTGTATTTATTCTGCTGTAGTATTTGTGGTGTGGATAGTGCAGTCTATGACTATACTAAATAAAAGTCGAGTATATATGTGTTAGCAAATTAAAGTCAATTCTGTAGGAGTTTGCTGAGCTGGATGCTGTATTTATTCTGCTGTAGATTTTGGGTTGATGGGGTACAGTCCATGACCATACTGAATAAAAGGCAAGTCTGTATATGTTTGAAGGGCTGATTAATGTGTTTATTCTACTGCAGTCTTTGGGGCGGGGTGGGTACAGTCCACAACTATCTGGCTAGTACAAATGGCCAAGCATGGACAGTTGTTGGGGGCTAACTCTCCAAATCATAACACTCAATAGACTTACATGAATTCATACAAACTTACTACTCTCCCACCAAGCAAAATTAATCACACAATAACTCATCAATAAGAGTCTGGATTCTAGCATCTGTTCCCAATAAAATTGCACCCACCAGCACTCTCTCAGATACTCATAGTGAACAGCTAACAACTTATGCGTCTAGACCCCCATTATGTATCCCGAAACTACACAAGTGTAGCATATTTTACAACATCACAAAATTGAATAAACAAGCATTCACATCTTCCCTAAAATCATGAAAGACTTCTCCTGTGACACTTGCAACTAATACAATGCTGTCTTAATTGTAAAACTAGACAGGCAGGAGGTTCAGTACTCAACATGGTAGGTGTGTGTGTGTGTGTGTGTGTGTGTGTGTGTGTGTGTGTGTGTGTGTGTGTGTGTGTGTGTGTGCGCGTGTGTGTGTGTGTGTGTGTGTGTGTGTGTGTGTGTGTGTGTGTGTGTGTGTGTGTGTGTGTGTGTGTGTGTGTGTGTGTTTGTGTGCATGTGTGTGTGTGGTTGTTTACAGTTAGATGAGCATGAACTCATTCAATCTGTACTCTGCAAACTTTTTATAGTTGAGGGCTGGTATAATGGTTAAGGTGTTCATCTCACAGATACAAGGTACAGGGTTTGATTCTTACATCTGAAAACTGATATTGGCTAAGCTTAAAATAGCAGCTAACCTAGTACCTACCTATGAAAACAATTTGCATTATTCATAAAGTTTCTTCTACAGAATAGTGTTCAGATACTCTAAGTGTATGTAAGTACATTAAAGGGGGTTGGAGCTTGGCATAATGGTTAAGGTGTTTATCTCACTATCACAAGGTATAAGGTTTGATTATCACCCTGGAAAAAGATTGAGTAGACTTAAAATAGCCTGCAAGGGCAGCCAGCCTAGTACTTACCTATGAACTTATTCATAACTGAAACACATTAAAATACTTATCATTAGATGATACAACACTGGAATTTAATCAGATCTGTTCTGTATGCCCAACAAAATGCCCCCATGAAAAAATGAGAGCTGAATTAAACCCTGCTCCTTGGCTAACACAAACAACTAAAGAATTAATCCATAAAAGAGATAAAGCCTAGAAAATTATCTTGACTAAAACAGAAAACAAAACAGAGCCACCATACATTCAAGCAACTACAGAACCTAATTTCTCAGTAAGGCAGATGATACTGTTGAGAATTCCTTACCAAGCAGCTACAGCTGAATGTTTCAAATTTACCAGGCTTACATGCAATGTAAAGTTTAAATCTTGTACCAAAATCTAAGAATTTAAGCCGCTGGTGTTCCCTTAATGGAATTGTGGCTTCATGTGATTTTATGTTTTAAATATCCCTCAGAAACAGCAAGACTTTTAAATAAATAGGGAAAGCACTGTTGTGAGCACTTATTTACACTTGTTTTTTTTGCTTAAATAAAGGCTACTTTTATGTTGTCTGGTTCAATGTTCATCTTTGGAACTGTTGCTGTTGTGTATTTCAACTATGGTTTAATTGCTGCTCTTGAAAACATTTTGGCTGCAGTCATATATAAACTGTTCCAACTTAATATAAACCTCCATGTAGTCTATTAGATGGCCAACTGGCTCTCTGACAGAATCTACACTGTTAAGGTAAAGGGATCTTCTCTAGTCAAAGAAGTCTCCCCAGTATGGTTCCACAAGGCTTTGTCCTCGGCCCCCTGCTGTTCATCATCTACATCTCATTAATGAAAGCACATGTTATGCGACTGTGGCTAACTAAATATTCTGATGACTGTAAACTGGCTACAACTATCAAAGCCTCCATGGTCACTCATATATTCTGTTTGTACCTAAACCAGTCAACTTTGTAGAGCGCAAGTCAATGGGGTTTAGATTAAATGACACAAAATGCTGCAATGTTATATGTAGGAATGACAGCACCCTCTCCTTTTACCATATTTCCTCTCAAAACAGATTTATCAGAGATGTGCTGCTAATCTTGTGTGATCACCTTGTCTCAGTTTTGATTAGGAAATCCATCTACCTTGTACAGTTGAGATGTAGAGGTATCTCCACTAGATCCTATGCAGTCTTGGTCCCTGTATACGCTTCCTTTATTAATGCTATCCTTGAATGCAATGACCTTTCTGCAATATACCTCAGAGACCACCATGAACAATCTGAAATACCCCAAAGATTTATGACCAAGAAAATTTCTAGACTACACAATCAAAGCTTCCCCAAAGGACTAAAAGCCTTTTCCATTTAGTCTGTCATTTTAAGAGTTCTGAGTCAGAAACTGGTGTGTGTGATAGAGGAAGTACCTTAAACTGTCAGACTGGAGAGCTTGTTTCATGGCTTGTATCACTATCACATATCACAAAACTCATTCTCAAAGCAGCAATGCACAATGTACTTTATGCATCACATACCAGACTCAAACATGCAGTAACACAAAATATGCATTTACAGTAAAGACAGACAGTGACAGAATGACAAAGAAACAGCTCTGTATTTTTTTTTTGGTGCAATTGGCTGTTTCTGGCATTCATGTGTCAGTTTTATGAGCCATATAGTATCTGTCATCCTAACCTTAAATAGGTTTGGACATGGCCCTGTTAACTGAGTCCTCACCAAGTTAATCAGCATTGAAATGTTAAATTTAATGCAGTGACTTGAAGAAACAATAAATAAAACGCAATGCAACACAAATATATCTGGTGTTGTTTTTGTTACTCGTATCTTCTGAAATGATGATATCACAAGCCTCTGTTGCAGGTGTGTGTGTTAGCTGGTTATTCCCCATTGTGACTTCACTACCTGCTCATCTCCAGTCCTACCTGCATTTAACTGCATGTACACAAGGTACTGTATCACCTAGTCATTTTCAAAACCTGTGGTATCTTTGCTTCTTCATCCACTTCCCAGTCCAAATTAACCCTGGCCAATGGGACCCAAAAAGTGTCCCTACCATTGTCCAAACAAGAGTAGACTGCATAAATACATAATGTGTCTAACAAGGCAGACGTAAGAATAACTACATCTGATACAGTATCTCTCTCTGAAATAGTTTCTTTTTCCTCTTTTGGGATAGGTTACAGCCCCTTATGATAATCTGGAGCAACTGCAGTCTTAAGATAAAGCATACTACAATGGTACTACCTTTGTTAGTTCCTTCACATGACTTTTGTTCACCTTCCTATCTCTGTAGAGATTTGAACCATACATGTCCCACTAAGTGCCACTGGATGCTTTTACACCCAGGACCCTGAAATTACTGGAAACAGTGAATTTCTCTATCTTCTGTGGACCTTAGTGTGATAGTTTAGATTGCCTATCATCGGTTCCTTTATACTCATTTGTAGTGATGGGTAAACTTCTCTTTGCAGCTCTACCCAGCTGCCTAAACAGAGGTCACCTTTTTACCCATCTCTTCAGCTAAAGCACATCACTGGACAGACAAACAGAACCTCACATCCTCAGATAAAGAAGTGAGAGCTTGCTCTCTAATTAAAAGATCTCCCAACATTTCAAGCATGGTAAAGTGAAATCCACTCACCCACCGGTGAAAGTAAAAGCTTGTTGATACGTTGAAATCTGACATGATCTTCTGACTTTCTTCTGTGCCCTCTAAAATTATATTTCTATAACTTACAAGTGTGAGTTTAAATCATTCTACACTGACACACGACTGCAGTTCACATAATTAGACTCCAACATGTTATTAACAGCATTCATAGTTTTATTCGTGAGCAAAGGAGTTAAACATCTAACCCATTGCTCTTACTAAATTTGGTTCAAATTAAATGCTTATTCAAATGCCCAAATGAATGAGGAAATGATATAGAACTAGTCTTGGCAACTAAGGCTGAGTGATCATCCGTGTGACTCACATCATGTTTAGCAAAGGGTCCTTTTCATGCTGGCACTCCCTCTCTCTCTCTCTCTCTCTCTCTCTCTCTCTGTCTTTCTCTTACTCTCTATTGCTCAGTGATGTCAGACTGTTTCATCTTTCACTGTCTTCCTCTTATGCTGAAGTTCCTTACATCTCCTGGCTGTTCAAGATCTGTCATCTCTGGACTCCACCTCTAGTCCCTTTAATTCAAGCTTCGTGTTAAAATCATAAAAGGAAAAATGAATTGTCCTTTCCCTGCATGCTACGTACCAGGGTGCTTGCATATCTGATGGACAGACCACTGACCATATCTAATGGCCGTGATCAATGTGCACTTGTTCAAACCAGTTTGTTGTCATTCTTTAAATTTGTATTCTTTAACGAATTGGGTTGCTGACATCTTGAAATTTGAAATATTCCCCAGAGTTAATCTTGCCAGTGTCTAAAAAATAAAATAAATTCTATGCAGTGTATACTGCTGTATGTTTTATCATGTGTCTATAAGGCGTCACATACTTCTTGGTGACAAGACGTCAGGAACAGGATGGAGTTTGAATTACCACATTGCCCCAAACATGTAGCTAACATGAGTAAGGGCCTTAAATTCTGCACCTCTGTTAGTAGTGTTTGTGATTTTTTGGATGGAGTTTGAATCCAGTCCCTGCTGCAATATTATGTGAGATGTAGGAATTACAAAGCCTAAATCTACACTACTAGCATCTTACGTATATGCAAAGGGAGACCGGCCTTAAGAGCTTATGGCAAATATCTACTACTGCCCTGGTTTATGATTGATATTTAGCACACACAAATCAGCTTTAGAGCACTAGCTGCAGAACAGTTATGATCACTGGCTCCCCAGGATTTCAATCAGTTCAACCTGAGCCCAGTGCCTTCTTGTGCTATTTTACATTAATTGAGACTTAACAAAACTATTTTCATAGAGACACACACACACACACACACACACACACACACACACACACACACACACACACACACACACACACACAGGCAAACACACATACACTCACACACATGCACATGCACACACATGCATATGCACACACACTCACATGCACACATATGTGCATTTCCTTTCAGAGGCTGCAGAAATCTTTCCATTGGTAGTACCCCTTTCCAGTATAGGTGCCTAGATGTTTAATAGGCTAATGACCAGATGGGCCTTTTTAAGCCTAGCCATGCATCCCAAATCTCTGACAAGTTCTGATACCCTCGATAAGTATAAGCATGGGCCTGGGAGATGAATCATTTACAGGTTACCTGTGTCCATTAGAGACATAGGTGCTAAACTAGGGATGAATTTCTGGTTTCCCATCCAATTGTCCAAGTTGCACTTAAATTGGGTTAGGGAGGAACTCTGCTTCACGTGGATGGGGAGTCTGTACCATAGATGGGGTAGTCTCTAGTATACATACCTATCTCTCCAGCAGGTCCTATTTATATCACAGGCAATGTTTAAGTGTTAAGAATGGGTAATTCTGGTGCTGTTTTGTTTGTGGATATGCAGGAAGTCCATCAGGGAGGGGTCTGACAATGCCCTGTATGCCAGGCATGGATCTCCCCTCAAAAGCCTGTAGGAGACAGAATACAGGGATAGGGCCTTGAGGTGATCTGCATAGGAGATTTTACTTACGCCCTGTATTCATTTAGTGAGGAACCTCTGTGGATGTTCTAATTGTTGGATATGCTTGATTAGGTACATACCAAAGGGGGCATTGTACTTAATGATTGGTCTGATGAATGCTGAATACAGTGGAACAATGATTTCCTTGGATTTAGATGCCATACCTTTGTTTATAAGTTGAGCAACATAGAATGATTTCTTCACCACTGTAGACATGTAATGGTCAAAGGCTAGATTACTATCTATATGTGCCCATAGGACCCTGACTACTGGGTCAACTCTAAGGGGTGTATTGTCAATATTATAGTTACCAGGGATGGATGACTTCCCAAAAGATATTATAATGCATTTCTTGGCATTTAGTTGTAGTCCATGGCTCTGACACTAGTTATTTTTCTGTGTCAGCCTCTCCTGGAGAATATTTGTGTCATTGTGAGATTCAATAACAGCTTGTAATTTGCAATCATCTGCAAATTCAGTCAGCCAGAGACCACTGACACTGGCCTTGATTTCTGAGAAATAAATGTCAAAAAGGAGCAGTCCAAGGATTGACCCCTGAGGGACTCTACTACTGCATGGCCTCTTTGTAGAGATGGACACCCCAGTTCTAACTTATTTTGTCCTGTCTGTGAGCCAGTTGGCTATCACCTGATGAAATGCATGATAATTATTTCCATGGCTTTACATATAAGACAAGTGAGACTTACGGGTCTGTAGATTTTACAGGGTCTGTAGATGGCCCACCTTTTACAGGGTACACACTACCACTAATCAAATTACTAATTAGATACCCAGGATCTTAGTTACTGAACACTTTTCTATTGACTCACCCACCATTAAATTATAATAGCTGATAGTGACAGACTTCCTCCTCAAGTGTAGATTCCAACAGTTATACCAAAGTAATGAGAGTAAACTTCACTAATAAAGTAAGACATCAGCCATAAGCTTTTATGATTGAACAAATGGAAACTCTTTACTTAAAAAAAATCGATCACACATGCAAGTCAGTATGGCAGTCGTACAGGGAAAAGAAAATAAAGTGTTTCCTAAAACTCTAACTGCACCTGTTACTGTTGTTACTGTAGATGACTGAAGCCTCAGGATGGAAATAAAGTTCAAGTCAACTTAATCCTAAGAAAACTAAACTTTTTTTAGTCCTCCCTAAATCTCTCCAATATCATAAAACTACCTTTACTATCTCCTCCCTTATCAACACTATCATCACTGTTGAACATCACACAAAACTTCTAGGAGTTATTATAGATGACCAATCTCCATATTCATCAGTGCATGAAAAAGATGCATCAAGAGTTAGGCCTGCTATACAGACATAAAAAATTCCTCACAAATGCTTCTAGGCTCTCTCTTGCACAAGTTTTTCTACTCCCAGCCCTACTCTATGCAGCCCTATTCTCACAAACCTCCAATCCAATCTTCTGTCTAAATTGGAACTCACTTATAAGAAAATTGCAAGATTTGCACTAACCAGTGCTACCACTGTCACCACTCCCTAGCCTTGAAAAACCTGCAGTGGCTGGAATTTTATCATCAAATCCTACTACCTCAGCTTCTCATGGTAGATTCTGTATTACATAAACCCTCCTCCTGCCCCTGTCTCTCTACCCTCATCCAGCCCTATACTCCCAACCATGCTCTCTGTAGCTCTCAACAGCATTTTCTGCACGTTTATGTGCCCAACAATAATATTGGCAAACTCTTCTACAGCTACTCAGTGGCAAACACTTGGAATAAACTGGGAAAAAAACAAAGACACGTAAAACTAATAAAACCAACTAAGGCCGTATGTCGTAGGCTGGTTTAATGAAATCACTTGCTCAATATAAAACTGCAGCAAAATAAAATAAAATACATAAACTGTAACAATACAATGATACTAAGCGCTTTCACCCCTGCATATGTGGGGTTTCATCAGAGTATCCATTGTAACGTTCCAAATCCATATAAATATCAAACACTCATGCCAATTAACCAATCACTTAAGACACACAATTCCTTATGACAACATTTTAACATTTTAAAACCTTGCATTGTGTACTAAATATGTTACCATAACATGAGAAACATAAATTGAATACATAAATTGTATCGTAAAAATATATAATGTATAAAAATGCATTAATTGTTAAATATTAATTTCTTTTATTTTATTTGTATTTGTACCAAAACGTCTCGCTAATAGATTACCTTCTCTCCTAACTAAATACTTTTGTTTTTAGTGTATGTAAAAATACTAAAAATATAAAAAATGTATTATAGTTATTAGTTTTGTACAAGTTATGTACTATAAATATAATCTTAAAAATATGACATATTTTATTGAAATTTTGTATGTATTGATAATGTGTATTTAAAAATATTTATATAAAATGATTATATATATATGACATAATTTAGTATAAATAAATAAATAAGTACATATATAAATACAAATATAAATATAAATAAATAAGTACATATTGTAAAATATATATGCATATATATACTTGTCAGTTACTATGTATAAAAAAATACTTAAGTCTAAAAATCACAAAAATATTACTTAATTAATTGTGCTTTGTGCTTTAGGATGCTAGTAATGGAGATCTGTTCATTAATCCCTGGAGGTCTATTGGCATTTAGCCTTAACTGCCATAAACACTCTTTGACCTCCAAAAAGGTATTGTCATCACCTCCTTTACTGAGGTTGTACGGAACCTTGTCAATAATAAAAAATATAAATCTCTTAAAATCTTTGCACCTAGTACTATGATTATATAATGAATTAGTACATTTTTTGTTCTTGATGTCCCTATTGTGTTCCATAATACGATCTCTTAACCTCCTGATGGTTTTGCCTATATAATATGCCTGACAAGATAGACAAGAGGCCAGGTATGCAACCATCTTTGTGTTGCAGTTACATGACCCAGGGCATCTAATTGATCTACTATAGTTTTGTATTGCCACATATGGACCATCGTTTATAAACTTGCATGTTTTACAAAATCCACATTTGCTCATTCTGGAATTTTGGTAAATAGTGTTGTAACTAGTAATTTCGAAGTATTCTTTTAAGTTCCTTCCTCTACTATATGTCACATTTGGGTGTTCTCCAATAATATTCAATATATCTGATGCATTCATAAATGCTGTTAACCATGTCTCATTTAATATATTTAAAATAGATTGTGCTTCATGATTATATGGTAGAATATATGCATCAATTTTGTTGTTTTCTACTCTATCTTTCCTGTTTGTTGTACTATCTCATCCTGATGTTAAAATAGGTTGATAATGAGTATGTCTCTTCTGTAAAATCTCTTTCTTGACAGTATTTAGTAATGTAAATGGGTAGTTTCTATCCTGAAACATCCCTACTAATTTATCGATCTCAATAGAGAATTTATTGTCTTCTGAGATAATACGTGATAACCGTACCATTTGTCCTTTTACTAAATTCTTTTTTTGGAATTGTGGATGGCTACTATTAAAATGCAAAAAAGAATTGGAGTAAGTTTTCTTTCTGTAAATATTAGTTTGTACACCCACGTCATTCCTGTAAAACAAAATATCCAAATATTTACACTCATCATAACAAATTTTGTGTGTGAATCTTAAAAAGGTAGATGTGGTGTTTAAAAACAATATGAATTCCATTAACTCATCCTTGGTTCCTTTCCAAAAAGTCAGTATGTCATCAAGAAATCTACAATAAAATAGAATTTTTGAAAAGTAACTTGAAGTAAAAATGTTCTCTGTCTCCCAGTTGGCCAGTACAAGGTTGGCATATATGGGTGCACATTTTGCACCCATAGCCACCCCAGCCTTTTGTCTGTAATATCTATTATCCATAAACATGAAATTGTTGTTTAAAACTAACTCCATCATATCCACAAGCAGTTTACGTTTTACGGTATGTAAATCACTGTATTTGAATAAACTCATCTCAAACATACTGAGGCCTTGTGTATGAGGTATGACTGAAAATAAGTTTACTATATCTATAGTGACCATTATGGTTTCTTTCTTTATAAGGGTTGTATGTTCCTTCACTACCTCCAAACAATGCCATGAATCTCTGAGAATGTGTGGTAATTTGTTTAGAGTATCTCTACAGTTGAAGTCTATATAGCGGGCCATAGCCTCTAACTTAGACCTTTTGGCAGAGATGATTGGTCTAAAAGGTGGATTGTTAACATTTTTGTGAATCTTTGGTATACCAAAAATTGATGGGGTGACTGGAAAATCAACCAAAAGGTATTCATATTCACTCCTGTTAATCAACCCCTCAATCATGTATTCATATAATAACCAATCCACCTTAGTGTAGGCTTTGCACATCTCATACCTAGATACTTCCTCGTAGGTACTGTCATCACTTAACATATGAGTCATTTTGTTAAAATAATCTTTTTTGGTCATAACTACAACTCCCCCACCTTTATCTGGTTTCATAACTCTGTATCTATCATCCTTTGTCAATTCCTTTAAACAAAATCTCACAGCAGAAGTTAGATTATCATTCACTTTTTGTGAATTAACTATAATCCTACGTAACTGTACCTCACATAACGTCTCAAATATGTGTACAGCTGGATTTTGTGGGGGTATAAATGTACTACTTCTCTTCAGTCCTGCTTGAAAAATCTTATGATTAGACACAATATTTTGACTCGTTGCAAAAAATATTTTCAAATTTAGTAATCTCGTATACATTTTTAGATAGACCAGTATTTTACCTATGTCCATACTGAAAGTGGGCACATAGAAAAACCCTTTACTGAAAAGAGAAATGTAGTCATCCCCAAATTTTGTGCTGGTGTAGTTATATAAGGAAAAACAACCATCAGTAATCATAAAACACCCTTCATTGGGTTCATTACTGTCAGTGTTCACTTCATGACTCATTTCTGTAGTGTTTTCTATAAGAACATACCCTTTGTTGGTGTTCTTGAAAAAGCTGTTACTAAGGTGGATTGGTTATTATATGAATACATGATTGAGGGGTTGATTAACAGGAGTGAATATGAATACCTTTTGGTTGATTTTCCAGTCACCCCATCAATTTTTGGTATACCAAAGATTCACAAAAATGTTAACAATCCACCTTTTAGACCAATCGTCTCTGCCAAAAGGTCTAAGTTAGAGGCTATGGCCCACTATATAGACTTCAACTGTAGAGATACTCTAAACAAATTACCACACATTCTCAGAGATTCATGGCATTGTTTGGAGGTAGTGAAGGAACATACAACCCTTATAAAGAAAGAAACCATAATGGTCACTATAGATATAGTAAACTTATTTTCAGTCATACCTCATACACAAGGCCTCAGTATGTTTGAGATGAGTTTATTCAAATACAGTGATTTACATACCGTAAAACGTAAACTGCTTGTGGATATGATGGAGTTAGTTTTAAACAACAATTTCATGTTTATGGATAATAGATATTACAGACAAAAGGCTGGGGTGGCTATGGGTGCAAGATGTGCACCCATATATGCCAACCTTGTACTGGCCAACTGGGAGACAGAGAACATTTTTACTTCAAGTTACTTTTCAAAAATTCTACTTTATTGTAGATTTCTTGATGACATACTGATTTTTTGGAAAGGAACCAAGGATGAGTTAATGGAATTCATATTGTTTTTAAACACCACATCTACCTTTTTAAGATTCACACACAAAATTTGTTATGATGAGTGTGAATATTTGGATATTTTGTTTTATAGGAATGTACAAACTAATATTTACAGAAAAACTTACTCCAATTCTTTTGCATTTTAATAGTAGCCATCCACAATTCCAAAAAAAGAATTTAGTAAAAGGACAAAAGGTACGGTTATCACGTATTATCTCAGAAGACAATAAATTCTCTATTGAGATCGATAAATTAGTAGGGATGTTTCAGGATAGAAACTATCCATTTACATTACTAAATACTGTCAAGAAAGAGATTTTACAGAAGAGACATACTCATTATCAACCTATTTTAACATCAGGACGAGATAGTACAACAAACAGGAAAGATAGAGTAGAGAACAACAAAATTGATGCATATATTCTACCATATAATCATGAAGCACAATCTATTTTAAATATATTAAATGAGACATGGTTAACAGCATTTATGAATGCATCAGATATATTGAATATTATTGGAGAACACCCAAATGTGACATATAGTAGAGGAAGGAACCTAAAAGAATACTTCGAAATTACTAGTTAAAACACTATTTACCAAAATTCCAGAATGAGCAAATGTGGATTTTGTAAAACATGCAAGTTTATAAACGATGGTCCATATGTGGCAATACAAAACTACAGTAGATCAATTAGATGCCCTGGGTCATGTAACTGCAACATGAAGATGGTTGTATACCTGGCCTCTTGTCTATCTTGTCAGGCATATTATATAGGCAAAACCATCAGGAGGTTAAGAGATCGTATTATGGAACACAATAGGGACATCAAGAACAAAAAATGTACTAATTCATTATATAATCATAGTACTAGGTGCAAAGATTTTAAGAGATTTATATTTTTTATTATTGACAAGGTTCCGTACAACCTTCGCAAAGGAGGTGATGACAATACCCTTTTGGAGGTCAAAGAGTGTTTATGGCAGTTAAGGCTAAATGCCAATAGACCTCCAGGTATTAATGAACAGATCTCCATTACTAGCATCTTAAAGCACCAAGCACAATTAATTAAGTAATATTTTATGTGATTTTTAGACCTAAGTATTTTTTTATATATAGTAACTGACAAGTATATATATGCACATATATTTACAACATTTACTAATTTATTTATATTTGTATTTAAATATGTATTTATTTATTTATACAAAATTATATCATATATATAATCATTTTATATAAATATTTTTAAATACACATTATCAACACATACAAAATTTTAATAAAATATGTCATATTTTTAAGATTATATTTATAGTACATAACTTGTACAAAACTAATAACTATAATACATTTTTTATATTTTTAGTATTTTTACATACACTAAAAACAAAAGTATTTAGTTAGGAGAGAAGGTAATCTATTAGCGAGACGTTTTGGTACAAATACAAATAAAATAAAAGAAATTAATATTTAACAATTAATGCATTTTTATACATTATATATTTTTACGATACAATTTATGTATTCAATTTATGTTTCTCACGTTATGGTAACATATTTTGTACACAATGCAAGGTTTTAAAATGTTAAAATGTTGTCATAAGGAATTGTGTGTCTTAAGTGATTGGTTAATTGGCATGAGTGTTTGATATTTATATGGATTTGGAACGTTACAATGGATACTCTGATGAAACCCCACATATGCAGGGGTGAAAGCGCTTAGTATCGTTGTATTGTTACAGTTTATGTATTTTATTTTATTTTGCTGCAGTTTTATATTGAGCAAGTGATTTCATTAAACCAGCCTACGACATACGGACTGCCTTAGTTGGTTTTACTTGGAATAAACTGCCACTAAGTGTCTGAGTAATCCTTAACCCAAAGTCTTTCAAAATAACACTAAAGGATAGTGTCCGTAAATCATGGTCATGCTTATGCAATGCCCAAAGTTAATCTACCTTCCCCTCCTCTAATACTACTGCAACTACCATTCTCCCCCCTCTCTCTGCTTCTGTTTCTTAGAACTTTGCTTATAGTCAGGAGTACTTACAGCTTCCAGCGCTGTAGTCTTGGAAATTGGCTTTTGCCTTGGGATTATCTCCTGTATATACTCTATGTTTATAATGTATTTGTTCTCTTTGTTTTGCAATCTTGGGACAATTTTTAGTATTCTTGTTATTGTATGTAACTCAGTACTCTATTATGTTCAATTTATTGACCATTTTTAGCATGTTGTTTTATCTTGCTCTTTGACATATTTCAGCTCTATATGTCAATTAAGTTGTAATTCTCTTCCTTGTAATAATCTGCCACATGATTACTTTTGTTACTTGTACTTTTGGAGCTTTTCTCCTTGGGCCTCTGCTGAAAAAGGGCTGCTGCTCAGTCGGACTAACTCGGTTAGCAAATAGGTTCATAGGTTCATAGGTGTGTACTAAGCTAAATGCCCTGAAGCCTTTACAAGCCTAGCCCGTAAGATTACCCTGGCATCGTGCCACCTGACCTTAGTTACCAGTGCCTCTGTCAAGTAAAGCCACTGGAGTGATCCTTGGGGTGAATTTTCTATTTCCCATCCACTCTTCAAGATTTCTCTTGAAGAGGGTCAGTGAGGTGCTCTGCTTGACATGTATGGGAAGTCTATGCCATAGCATGGGCAGTCTCTGGGTTATGAACCTGTCCCTGCAGCAATGTTCTGTTGATTGTGGTAATGAGGCTGAGGTCTCTGGAATGTGTGGTGTGGAGGGATTGGGATTTCTTTAGATGTAGCATTTCTAACAGAGCTGGGTCAGACATGGCTTTATAAGTCAAGCAGAGATCGCCTCTAAGTAGGCGATATGAGACAGAGAATAGTTGGGAGTTTTTTGAGTCTGTCCATATAGGACAAATGTTTAAGGCCTAGGATCCTCTTTGTGAGGTACTATTGCAGCTTCTCCATTTGTTGCAGGTGTTTATTGAGGTACATGCCAAATGGGGCATTGTACTCAATAATTGGCCTAATGAGGGAAGAGTAGAGGGAGACAATGACCTCTTTCTTCCAGGATGCAAAACCCTTAAAAATGAGATGTGCCACACAGAAGGGATTTCTGACCACAGTGCCAATGTGGTGGTCAAAAGACAGGTTGCTGTCAACCTGTGCTCCCAGATCTCTTATAATGCCTTCTGTATTCAGTGGACTACCATCAATGTGGTATGTCAAATGTCAAATAAAATAAGTAAATAAAGTCTATGATCTAGAAATCCTTTTTTATTTAACTTTTTCTGCAAGTTAGAATTTCCCAAATCCAAAAAACTATCCCATGCTATTGGAAAGAAAAGGACAGCAGTAACTCTGGTCTAGCAGTCCTTGCTTGTTGCAAATATTAAAATTCAAAGCAACAGCCCAGACACAAAGAAAAGGACAGAGCAGCTCTGTTTCAATGTGCTCTACAGAGATTAAATATTTTTCAAACACAAATATAATCCAGATTTCCTTTCAAAATAAACCACTAGAATACTCAGACAGTTCATTTCATTGTGAGGTAATTCAGCTTAAGGAAATATTAAGTATGGCAACCATAAACAAATCCATATTAGACTAAACAAGTTTGTGTTATTAAAATAAAACATTCATAAGCTCTGCATTTCTAATGAAATGCACAACTACATTTTATATCCAAGAAACCCTATATCATCTGGTTTCTATGATGTATGAAATACACTGTAGAATTAGAAGACATGCTTCCTGATATATGACTTTGTGTTTTATCACAAAACTCATCCCCTAGAGTTGCAGGCGAACATATCTCATCTATCACTCACACACCAGACCTGCATATAAAGGAAAAACATAACACACACACACATACACACACACACAAACACACACTACACAGAGGAGAGTGAGTGAGTGAGTGAGTGAGTGAGTGAGTGAGTGAGTGAGTGAGTGAGTGAGTGAGTGAGTGAGTGAGTGAGTGAGTGAGTGAGTGAGTTTAGATGTTACTTATCATCCAGCTCTGAAATCTTGAGAAGGTTTGGGCATAGTCACGATAACTGACAATGGATTCTCCCCAAGTTCAGTAGCACTGAGATTTTGGATATAATGCAGTAAGCTGAAGCAAGTAATACAATACATAATATCTTACAGCAACATAATCTGTTCATATTTTTAACTTATGATACATTCTTAACCATTAGCATTATGTATATTACAGACTTTATGTTACCATATGCTCTTAAACCAATATCTTGAAAGTACAAAAAGTAAATAAAACGCAGTGGTCAGTAACATATCTGCATCACTGCAACATTTTTATCTTATCATATATCAGGACTGTGTCATAGAGGGATAAAAGCCCTGACTTTGGCCCGGGTGTTCTGGACTTGATCATCAGCTCAGATGACTGAAGGGGTGCATGACAATATGTCAATGGATATAAATGTCAAGAGACACAATGCTGAAACCTATATGTCAACATCAGAAATGCTAACATATAGGTAGAAACAAGAAACCTACATTGTGTGATCATGGTATAGTGGGGATTAAGGAACTGACCCTTTCTCCACTGTAGTGCAATCTTGGAATTAATATATATATATATATATATATATATATATATATATATATATATATATATATATATAGCTGGAAGGAGGTGGGGGTGCAAGGGGGATTGGCCCCTTCAAAAAAAAAAAGAATCCATCTGAGATGCTGGCAGGGGATGACAGGGATTCCAATCCTGGGGGGATGAGGGGAGGGTCTTAGGGTCTTAGGTCCAGGGCACAGGAATCGGTAGGATTTCCATGGTGGAAACCAGGGGCAACTACTGTAGAGTGCTACAGAGGATGGGGATTGGTATGCTGATGTTAGCCTTTTGTGGAAGTGAGGGGCAGTTCAGTGATGATCTCTCATTACATGTCCCATTTTCGGAACATTTCTGGACACATGCAGGGATGGGTATGAAGTAGGAAACCCCACAGCAGCACTATGATGCTCTCCTGGAATACCTAATCACCTTGCTGGCCCTTGGTGAAAGTCTGTGTGAGTAATTAGGGCTACATAGACAGTCTGGTGAGCAAGTAGGGGAACATAGATTCAGCCAATGTGTAGAGGCACCAGGGTCAACTGATTGCCAGCTGTGTGGAGAAAAAAAAGGAAGAAAAAATGATCTTATATATTCATACTTTTTGCCCTATAAGCAGCATGATTTTCTATCTGAAGAAATCGACTTAATCCTGTAAATTGTAGTTATAATGGAGGTTGTTGACCTCATTAACCTCCATTTAAAAGCATAAAACCCATTTTGAAGATTTTGTATGTAATTAGATATACCTCATGTAATTTGATTTGATGAGACCTAATACAAATAGTCAAGAATGATGCCTAAGTGCAAATAAAAAACAAGTCAACTACAAATGTTTGCTTGTTAGGCCTAAGTTCAAATAAAAAACAAATCAAGTACAAAGATTTACTTGTTAGGCCTAAGTTCAAATAAAAAAAAAACAAATCAAGTACAAAGATTTACTTGTTAGGCCTAAGTTCAAATAAAAAAAAAACAAATCAAGTACAAAGATTTACTTGTTAGGCCTAAGTTCAAATAAAAAAAAAACAAATCAAGTACAAAGATTTATTTGTTAGGCCTTGTCTTTCACATACTTTATTAACCAGGTAAATAAATTGGACCATTTTTGATACTTTCTGGAATGACCCATGCCACAAGGCAAAGGGTAAAGAAATATGGGTAATTTAACAGATATGCAATCAACACATTTTTAAAATAAGGGAGTAAACTCACATAAACATGGAGCAAATGTGCAAACTCTACAATTACAGTGAACAGTGATGACAAGAAGTTAGTACTGAACTCCATATTCTGAAGCAGTAAAGGAGAGATATTAACCATTGAACCACTATGATCTCCAACAACTCTACTTTTCTAACCCAGCACTTAATATTGCAGTCCTAGCAGGCTTAGATGGACATCCCCCATTCTGCTTGCTACCACCTGAGCTGTCTCCTCTGATATATTATTGGTGCTTTCATGTACCATAACATGCAGCCATCCCTCCCAATTTTAAGTGCCTTGAGCACCTCTTCCTGCGTCTTACTAAATATAAGTTCAGTGACCAGTTTCACTGTAATATACACTAATCTTTCTTCTTTGACAATACTCTTAATTCCTTTGGTTGCTGAGTCTTCAACCATAAAACTTTTCTTCACTGTCCCTATAGTACTTCTCATCACTTTCACTTCCTGTCACATGCCTTTGTTCCTTCTATCTGCAGTCTTACCTTCTCCACTTCTATCACACTCTAGCCCTCTTTACTCTTTGCATTAATTGCTTTCCTCCCTTTCCTACATCTGATGCCTTTTCCAGTCATACCGGTCCTTTCAGTAATTCCTCTCCACATTTTACCTCTTTCTCCAACTAGCCCTACCAGTTTGCTGAATTAAATTATAATTCTGGACATTAGCAGGGGAATTATTGTCTCAGATTCATGGATGCCTACACTTCTCAGTCACCCTGTGCTTGACGAGCAGCAGCAAGCTCATCAATCTTCTTCTTCTTCATCTTTCGGCTGCTCCCGTTAGGGGTCGCCACAGCAGATCAGCTGTTTCAATTTCTTTTTCTTTTTCTTTTTTTTCCCCAGCCACTGTGGATGCACAAGCCAGTGCATTTCTTTGTGCCAGTCCCAAGCCCGGATAAATGGGGAGGGTTGCATCAGGAAGGGCATCCGGCGTAAAATTTTGCCAAATCCTACATGCAGACAACAGCAAGCTGGTCAATCTGTATTCATTAAATAAGGGTAAGTGACAAAATATTCTAATTAAGGCATAAGTAGATGAATTCCATGCCAATAAAGCAATTCAACATGGTGGAGAGATTTGTGAATGTATAAACCCCACTTGAACACATTGCATTCCCTTTAGCTCTCAATTCCACTACTCTTTGGAATACAGATATGAGGGTACTTAAAATATTATTGTTGTTGCTGCTATGATTAATCTGTATGTGCATTAACCTTTAATACAAAGTTCATCTGGTGCTTCTAGACTAAGGTAAGTGTTGACCCTGTAAAGAAGCAGTAAAAATGCTCACCCTCCTATTTAAGTATTGAACATCACTAAAATAAAAAAATGGCTCAGCTGTACAGGAATATCAGACATAACTCATGAGTGATATATGCAACATAAATAGTACTATATTACAAGGAATACAAAAATACCCCTAATACTTACAACTGTAAAGAACGTTTTACAAAATACATCTCTATTCACCCATCCTCTCTCTCCATATGTGTATATATATATATATATATATATATATATATATATATATATATATATATATACAGAGAGAGAGATAGATTGATAGACAGATGAACAGCATACCTGGAACATCAGCAGTAGACATCCTTTGACTCTTTCATGTCTGCACCGAAGTACAAATTTCAAGTTACAACACGAAATATGTGGTGCAAATCTATGTAATGAATGTTAAATAAGTTAACTATACTATGTGCGAATTGTGTTAAGCATAACAATGATAATAGTTAATTTAATGTACACTTGCATATGTATCATTTTAACAATAATTGGAAATGATTTGAAAAAAGATACATGTTCTGTAACTTTCTCTGTGGTTCAAAGTGTTAATAGTCCTGTAACTTTCTCTGTGGTTCAAAGTGTTAACGTACTGCTATATGAGTAACAACAACAACAATGCAGGGTTTCATTCCTCCTTTTGATATTTTGAATGTAGTATTCACAGTGACACAAATGTTTTCTTGTTGGAACTTGAACTATTGTTATTAGTAATAACACATTTTATATGCATAATGTGAACAGTATGACATTTACTAAAATATGATGTAATAAAAGCAGTAACATAATGAATGTCGAAATATAAATAATTGATCCTGAATATTAGAAATATGTCCAAAATTAGTAATCATGACAGTAATACATTTCCTTAAAAAGATATCATTCTTACCTGTATGAGCTTATGTAATCTCCTGTGTGGCCTCTTCCTGAAAAAAGAGTAATTTATTTATTGACATTTGATTAGCAGGGATGTCCAGCTGGGTAGAAGCCCATTTTCAGCAGAGGCCCAGGGAGAAAAGCTCCAAATTATTACAAAACATTTTAAGAACAATAATTTGACAATCTTCAAAAATAAAACAAAACATCTGCTGTTTAAATAATTATAACAAATTAGACATAATATAAAATCATTGGTTAAGAACTGATACAAGTTATATGACAATCATTTAATATTTAGAGAAATTTTAGACAGATTGTAGAGAAATTAAAGGTAAGTTAGTCTAATACAAATAGGAATTGTAATATGAATTGAGGAAAACAGACTTGTGGTATATTTAGAGAGAAAGTCTGGGAAGAGAATTTGATAGAAGTAAGAAAGTAAGTGAAGAAGAGAGAGAGTCAGGAGGTATAAGGAATGAAAAGGTAGTTGTTTACATTTAGGGATATAGTTTATCCTTGTTTTGAAGGCATGATTATGTATAACAGAAATGCAAGTTATCATATGGTAAACACTGTTAAAACATTGAATACGTCTGGTTAATGCCACAAGTGATGGGTTCAGTAATACAGATATGCTGTTTTTGTTACTTTTTTAGCTTCTATGTTTCCATGATACTTGGCATTGAGAGTTGTTTAGTGTCACCTGTCACTATCAATGAGTGAAAGTTAATGCCTGAAAGTAGAAACTCAAAAATTTAATTTGGTCTGCCATCAGTAGTCCAAATGAGACTGGTGCTGGTCCACATCTGTCAGTACTCTGGACAGTACTGAGTAAAGAAAATCACCTGTCAGTTATCTTTCTCTGTGGCTCAAAGTATTAAGGCAGTAAATTTGGAGTGAAAGCAGAGGTAATGCAAGGTTTCAATCCAGTTTGCAAACAATTTTATGGAGGAGATCAGAATAAGTACTGTCATATATTTTTATTACGAATTTAACATGAAGTACCCCTGACAATTACAAAAATGAAATTTGTAACAATACTGTTTAATGACAGAAAATAAGCCAATTATAATTGTGCCAAGTATGCTAAGCATAACAATGATCATAGTTAATTTAAACTACACCTGCATATGTATAATATTCACAATAAGTTTGCAACAATATATCTCAAATACCGTTATTAGGTGTGCAGGCTAGTATGTCATATAAAGTATGTATGGCACCTATTTCAACATGATTTACTCAGCTCATTCAGATCAATGCATATGGAATAGATTTAGAGAAATAAATAATGCCTTTTACATTTAACTCTAGTAAGTGAAAGTCAAACACACCGAGACTTGTAATAAACTTATGTTAAAATTGTTACACTAAGCTCAAAATGTTAGTTATCCCATGGAATTGGCAATTAATAAACAACATTTAGCAGTTTAGCCTTTTTTCAGTCTTGAGTTCAAATCCCAGGTGTTATTAGTCAAAGTCTGTAGTTTGTATGCCCCAATTTGTGTCATTGCACATGGTCAAGTCTCACTGCCATGTTTCACACTTGCATAGTATGTTGAAGGAATAATTCCAAATGTCTCTGCCAGGCCATTTGTGCACTTTCTTTTGTAAAAATGCAGCTGACAAGTTGTCTGTTGTTGCACACTGGCTGGTACACATGAGATCTGAATTGGGTGCTGGTTCCCTGCCTTATTTCTAGGTATACGTCAAAAAACATTGCAGATGAAAGTGATGGTGGTGCTCCACTTAGAGCCAAAAAGTGGTCTCAAGAGGAGTCCAGGATCTCTGCGGCACTCATAAAACATTACAGCTGTAGGCTTCTGCAGCAGGACTATATTGGGTCTCAGTACAGGGCTAAGGCTTGGAATGGCTTAGCCAAGGCTATCACCAGTGTAACTGGTATTCCATGCACTGGTGAACAATTTCCTAATCATTATAGTGACATGAAGAGGTCCAAGTAGGAACTCCTGAGCTGATAGGAGGCAGAAATTCAAACTGTGTACACCTCTGAGTTGTATAAGTATAGTGATCCATCACCAGCCTATATGATACTATGCTTTTTATTTCTCTGTAATTTTTCTGTTTGTGTTCTGTCTGTACAGCTGCTGAACATATCTCTCAACTGTGATGATTTTTGCAGAATGTCCAGATTTTTGCCTCATATTGTTGGTCTGTTCCTCATAAAATTTGTGGTTTTCTGGATTTGTGTGGAGAATAAGTGAGGGCTGAAGTCATTATATAATGACAGGCATTTGAGTTTCAGACTTCATATCCTTCAGAAAATGCATGGTAACATAAGACCTTGCATTCCATCAACTTTCTACATTTATAAGAGCAATATTTAAAATGTATCCCTATTTTTGGGGCTTTGTCCAGATTTTTTATGCCCAGAGGTTGAGAGCTATGCTGCTGAAGACACAGCTAGAAACAAGGAGGTACATCAGGAAAGACTGGCATGCCTCAGAGAGGCCACAGGGTATGTATGGCTCAGGAATGAATGCAAGAAAGATCATAATACATTTGAAATGTAGTAAATTTTTCCAAATTTCAGGGTTACAGCCCACATGAGCTTGAAAAATACAACTGAGTAGGCATATCTTGCCTATATAGCAAGCAATCAAGGCAGAACAGTTGATGAAGCTAGAGGTTATGGAGTTGAAGTTCCTGAGACAAATGGTGAGATGTACACTCTGAGTCAGATGAAGAAATGAGGATATAAGTGCAGAAGTCAAAGTAGCTCCATTTGCAGAAAAGGTCAAAGATTATGGTGGTTCAGGTAAATGTGCAGGAAAGCAGAAGACAATCTGGTGAAGAAGATTTGAGACAGACAGGAAGAAGGCAAGAAGTAATGATGGCATCCAGCAAAGATATTGATGGATTGTGTGAGAGAAGACCTGTGACAGTCAGGCACGACTGTTGAATAAGGGAAGAGAGTGGCATTAAATAGGAAGAGATGGTGACAAGTGACACAACATACCAACCCCATGTAGAAATATGTGAAAAGGGGAAGAACGGCTTATGATGGTGATGATTAAACTGCCCATTTTTAAATGGATTTCTTTACTTAGAATGCATATATCACATATGTCTTATGTGTGTAATAGCAATGAGACTGATGAATTTTATAACGCATCACGACTTCCCGTTATATCTGAATGCCTCAAAGTTTACCATATGTATGTGTCTAGTTGTTTATATTTTGAAATATTAATCTGACATGGCATTGATTTTATTATATATGTTGTCTCTTCCCCAGCCCTATATCTCTCTTTTTTCTGTGTAGAAACATTGCTGTTGCAACACAAGTGGCCATCAGCATGGGGAGCTGTACTGACCAGTGGGGATCAGACCACCATACTTTCACATGTAACTGCAGTAGCACTAACACTGGCAGCACAAACACCCAGCACTTCTGGATCACAACTTCTGTACCATATGCCCCAAATGTGTCAGATAGCTCTGCCTTGAGTTCTGGTGCAGTGGTACCCACCAGGAGTAGTACTAGTGGAGGTCGTAATTTCATCACTCATCAAGAGCTGACATGGCTGGTGGAGGACATTATGGAGTGGGGCCTCAGTGCTGAATCAGCAGAGTAGAGAAAGTACTGTGGTGAATTGTGAAGTCAATTCCCTTTCCAGCACTGACCTAGGGATCTTCAATAGGAGAAAGTGATAACAGTTTTGACAGTGAGGACTTGATTCTTACTGTATGGATGCTGGACATGGATGAATCACCAGGGTCCACTACCTAATCCCAAGTCACGGTGTCCCAGACCTTTTATGTCCATCACCAACCTTATCTGTCTTGTATGTTCTGGATATCTGTGTCTGTTAGATAACCTACCCTACCTACCTACCTAGCCCTCTTATTCCTAACCTCCTTCCCTAATAGTCATCTCTCTCTACAGAAAATAAAAAACAAAAATGGGCACCTGTCCCACATAAATTATGCCCTGTACATAGCTTTCCACTTCACATAGAATCATATTGCCAAAGTAGTTAGGAAATCCTTCTATGTGGCCCATCTAATTACTAAAAAAGAAATAAAGAGGTTATAGTGCCCCCTACTCATCATTCATCAGACCCATCATAGAGTACAATGCCCTATTTGGGATGTACCTCACAAAACACTTCCAACTGCTGGAGAGACCACAAAAGTACCTCACCAAGAGGATTACTGGCCTCAAACATATGTCCTATGCACCCCAACTGAAAAAACTCTGGCTGTACTCAGTGGCATATTGCTTACTCAAAGGTGATCTCTGCCTGACTTACAAAGCCATGTCCAACTCAGAATTGATGGACATGCTCCACCTAAGGAAATCCAAGTCACTGCGTGCAACGGGCTCTAGTGAGCTAAACCTCACCACAACAATAAATAGAACATACTGGAGGGATAGATTCCTGTCACAGAGACTTCCCATGCTTTGGAACAAAATTCCAAACTATATTAAGCAGAGCCCCTCACTAACACTCTTCACGAGAAACCTTGACGAGTGGATGAGTAACAGAAAATACACCCCTGGGATCACTTCATTGGCTCTGCTTGACAGAGGATCAGTTAATTAATCAATGGGGTGGTGAAAGCCGACACACTCTGGCTAGGCTTATAAATGCCCTCGGGCAGATAGCCTAGTACCTACCTATGAACCTACCTACCTACCTATGAACATATGTCTCTATTTGACACAACACATTTGGTCCAGTTGGTCATACAACAATATTCAGTTATTGTCATCCAGTGCTGATGTGATGGCTCTCAAAATTAATGAAATTCTTGTCAGAAGTATACATTTATCTTGTGAAAAAGTGGATAGCTATGGTACTCTCCCACCACCATCCCAAACATTCCTTTAGTCTTCACTCTATGTCCTAACCTTTGCTTGTCCCCCATTTTCATCACTTTCCTAGCCACCCCTTTTCACACATTAAATCTGGTCAAAAAATAGAATCACACGCAATACACATGGCCACAGATAGTCCATAAAAACTGTGTCTTCAGCATATGCATGATGCTTGGCATTGGGCAATAATGATGAGTGATGGTAAATGGTGTTTCACATCTTACGGCAAAAACTAAAGATTTTACCTTTGACTGTGCTAGTGCAGTTATCTTTATGCAAATGTGCTTATCCTCACCTCACACACACTGATATTACTATCATGAGACAGCTACTCTTACATATTTATTAAGGTGCTGAATGTAATATAGAACTTATGGAATGTTACAGTTGTCATTACTGGGATGAACCCTGATGCCTACATTCTCCCTTCCTTCTATCTTTTGTCATTGTGTAATTTTAACTTTGTGACATATGATTTCCTGACTGGTGTGCTCAGACAATGCTCAGGTCTGCAGACTGCATTTTGTATAGTGTCAAGGGTTCAAACCCAGTAGTATGTCACACGGGTCTATGTTTAACTGTTGAATAATATTTGCATCAAATGGCCAAACATCAAACCCTATCCATCATTCAGTGAACGTTCATTTTTTTGACAGGGAACGTAACTAGTTAGCCAACACTTCTCTGTCTCACACAACCCAGTATCTTAAACCTACCCAGGTGGGGGGCTTTGCCTCCCACACCTCCCCTAGTAATAAATACCAACTCCGAGACTGCACTACAGTGGGGAAAAGGTCATATAGGTCATATATAGATAGATATATGAACAGCATACCTGGAACATCAGCAGTAGACATGCTTTAACTCTTTCATGTCTGCACCGAAGTATAAATCTCAAGTTGGCCATCTAGCTACTTTCCCATTCACTGAAATGAATGTTTGCTGAATGAACATTTGATGGATAGGGTTCAATGTTTACACGTTCAATGTAAATGTTATTCGACAGTTAAACATAGACCCATGTCAAACACTATTTCATGTATTTGATACTATGTGTATAAGTGCTGGCTGCATATGTTATTAACCCACTAGTATCCTGCTTAAGTCTTATTCATGGTTCTACTATTGAACTCGTGCTTGCTCCCTATTAAAAAAAAGTTAATGCAAAAAGAATGACAGAATCATTATGATGACAAACCAGAGAGTAACACACCACAAAGACGGCCACATATGGTTCATAAACAAAAATATCTTATGTCTGTCTCCTTCTCTCAAGCCACTCCCTATCTCTATCTCAATGCCACCCCCTATTCTGTAACATCAGTCTTTATCCTCAATATTTGCATGATGCCTGACATTGAGCTGCAGCTGACAGCAAATGGCAGTTCACATCTTATGGCACAAACTGGTGATTTTTTTGCCTTCGACCACATTCATCTGCTACTCACTGCACTATTGTGATTATTCTTTCTGCACTGTGGAAAGACAGACTGACAGAACTGTGAGGACACAGTTATCATATGATGAACAGGCTGCAGATTTGAATGTACACCATATGGGATGTTTTAACTGTAACTACTGTTATGAAATATGCTACACACAAATTTCCTTGCTTCATAAGTTTCCACAGTTCCTTCAAATATGTTTGTTTTGTCACATAACATTTGCAATCCTTTACAGTAATATCAGCTATTGATAATGTCTATGGGCTGAAATGCAGACTGGCAGGTGTTGGAATCCAGTATCAGGTCCCAAAATATTGAACATTAATGTTTCCCATTAAATTTTGCCCTACAAATTCATGCATATATTTCTGATTCCACCAGCAGTGACATGCTTAGTCCCTTATGTGGTTCATAATCAGCCCATAACTGGTCATCCCTTCCTCTCAATAACTGCTCAAGACATTTGGTCAAATCAAGGATTTATGAAATATCAATCTTATTATACTAGGAATTTCTTAAAATATTGCTGCTATACACACAGAAGGTAAATGAATTAATTTGCATTGCAATGCATTTTATGAAGGTTTTCTCAAGTATGACAAGTGCACGTATGCTATTATGTATCAATTATGTTACTAGTATTATGTAAACACACCAAATGCTCGTAATGCTGTATCATCACAGCTGTTATCTCACGCCCTCATCCAAACATATACTCTCGATTTCCTACCTCATCCCCTCGTTCACTTATGGAGCCTCTATCGTTACCAACCGTCAATCCTCCCTAAAGTCAAAACTGTCATCCTGCTACAATAAAATCTCTAAGTTTGCTACTGGGACCAAATCCTCCTCCCACCACTGTGATGCACTCTACTCCTAGAACTGACTGGAACTCCTCCACTATCTCTCTCTTACATTCAGCTGTTAACTGCCCACAAACTCATTTCCAACCCTCTAACTGCCCTTCCTTCTCCCCCATACTCACCTTGCATCATCCTGACAGAATATTCAGGTCCAGTAACCAGAACATCCTCAAAGTGTACAAACCCTTACATGCACCAGGGCAACTTCTCCTGTCTTTTTCCTTTGCTTCTATGGAATTCACTTCCCCCCACATTTGAACTACCCAAAACCACTCCAACTTCAAGACCATGCTCCATTCCCATCTCTCTTCTCACTGGGAATGTTCATGCTCACACCCCACATGACTCCCTCTATTTCATTTTTGCTCCCCCATCCTTTTTTTCCCTTCTCATAACTCAACCTATTCACCTCTTACTGTTCTACTCTCCTCTAAGTCTTCCTCTCACCTCATGAAACTATGAGTGCATATATGCCTGCACTCCAAATTATACTTATGTACTCCAAAATTCTTGCGTTTTAATTTCATTCAATGCTTTGTTACAGCATCTTGCTCAAATGTTATTAATCTGTCTTATATGTTACTGTGTTTTAGTTTTTGAAAATTGTATTGTATTTGTTAACTTTGTTGATATTAGCTTTGTAATATTTGTATATGGAGCTTTTCTCCCCTGACCTCCGTTTTCAGCCCAATGGACTTTCCCGGTTAACAAACGGCAAATAAAAATAATAAAAATAATGTTGAGACTGTAGTACTCACTGATATCATACAAACACATACAGTTGCATAAGTTGTAGTACAACATGCCTCAAATCCATAGAAAGTCACCAGAAGACAGTCTAAATATGTACCTGTGTGATGATGTGAGGTATAGCCAGCTGTACCAGGAGATGTAGGGCAGTGGATGTGTAACATATGACAGAAAAACTAGCCGTAATTTTGTAAAGCTTTATATCTCATTTGAATATCAAATTGATTTGTACAGATGCTTGTATTGAAAAATGTATTTGTAAAACGGCTTCTGTTAAAAAATATACCAACAGTGTACCTGCTAGACAGAAAAGGAAATATACATGTAGTATTGTAACTTTTTAAATGTATGTGTTTTAACAGAGAATACTAGAAGAGAAGAGGTTAATCTCAAGTCACCTAACTTTGAAAATAGTTTGAAATTAAATTACCTGGCTTAGACCATACAGATTGTATCTTACAATTCTCAATGCAGCCCGAGACAAAAAGTCTGTACTAGGAAGCCTTCTACACTTTCTTTGGGGTGAACGAATTGATACCCTGGAAGGGTAGAGGTTTGAAATTGTTTTATGACTTCTGGGAACTGCAGCAGATCTTAGCAATACTGTTTGAGTTTGTATTGTTGACACACATGTGCTAAATCCTGACATCTTCTAGCCAAGGGGGTAGCATGGGAACCAGCAGTCAGATGACCAGATGTATGTGATGACATTCTGTAATCCATCACTAAAAACAATATTTTATTACTAGGTGAGACTGAAGCCTTATTGCAGTATGTTTTTGGAACCTGACAAAGAAAGATCCCTTACCTACTTCATCTTGCTTTGCTCTAGTAAGTGACCAGGGAATAGCAATTCTTTAGATCAGTCAGGAAAATATAGTGAGATTAGTTGAGTACTGTTTTCTGTATCTGCATGAATCTATTCATCTGTGTTATTTTAATATTTCCTGTGATTGAAACTCCGGTGTTTACTGTAAATAGATATTTAACATGTTCGTGTTCTCTTCTTGTTTATTATTAAATATATTTAAAATGTTCATTGTGGCTGGTCTTTTAGAGAATATTTTAATCTCTGAGAGTACTTATATATATTTGGTGACAGCTCTCGCCACTTCTGAAAGCTTTGCTGTTGGTCAAATTACCATTTGTATTAACATTAATTTCACTCAGTATAATTGGTTACCCTTGCAAAAGCCTTAGAGTAAGCTGGCTTTGGGGTGTTTAGTGGTGGTGTAACTACCTTATAGTCTGGGCAGAAGAGGGCATAGCTAGTAAATCTGTGCCAGTCTTTTCCAGAGGTGTGTGTGTGTGTGTGTGTGTGTGTGTGTGTGTGTGTGTGTGTGTGTGTGTGTGTGTGTGTGTGTGTGTGTGTGTGTGTGCGTGTGTGTGTGTGTGTGAAAATCAAAGCTCAGAGAGTGTGTATGTCAGGGACATGAACCACTGGTTTCACAGAGAGAGTGGTGGAGAACTTGGCTTGGACACTCAACTGAGGTCTCAACTCTATAGCTGTGCCAGTGGGGAGTCTTACTGGGGACCTGGAGAGAGACAGATAGAGAAATCCAGACCCTGGACTGAGTGCGTTCCCCGTGTGCTCAGGTAAATTGTGCTTGATGCAGAGAGCTGCATCTGGAAATACTGGGTGCATCCATTTTTTTCCAAGTGAACATCCCTCCACAGTGTCAGTGGTGAGGAATCAGGCTCCTTGATTACTGGCCCAGAGTGGGGACATCACAACCTGCATTATAAAACTAATGAGCATTTTACTGCTATTATCATAACAAATGTTCAAATCATGACACAGAAACATTAACATAACACACTTATGTTATGAATTATATCAGAAGCAGAACTGATTGTATGTCTGTTCTCCTTATTTGAGCAGAGGTTGCCATGGAGTACCATTTACCACTGTTAATTCCTGTTCTAGGTTCAAAACCTCAAAAAATAATTACACATGGGTTAAGTTAATATTTTGCTATCTGTTGCCCAAATGAGTTTTTCACTGGTGCACTTCAGGAAGTGATTTTTCACAAAAAGAAAGTCACGTCAGTGACTACTATTACTTTTGTATGCTGTAAGGGACTGTTGTACTCAATATTTAATGAGTTAATTGTGATGCTGAGTAATCACTACATAATTAAAATTTATATCTGCACTCCCAACAGATTAGACTTGCAAATAAGGTACAGTGGTATGGGACCTTTGGGCATATACTTGTAGAGTGGTATTAAGTGGTAATTGTTCATATGTGTGACCTAGGGCTACAGACACACACACACACACACACACACACACACACACACACACGCACACACGCACACACGCGCACACACACACACACACACACACACACACACACACACACACACACACACACACACACACACACACTCACACACACACACACACACACACACACACACACACACACACACACACACACACACACACTCATAAAGTCTCATGCTAGTCAGTTGCTGCTATATTCAAACACATTGTACAAGCACAAGGACATATTAAAAATGAAACACCAAATGATCATTTGCACACAATCATCCTGAGCTGAACAGTCAGGAATGCTTGGTTGTCAATCAACTGTCTCACAAGTGTGATTATCATCAATACACCATACTGTGAAACAGTTATGTGTCACTCACAGTACCACAATGTACATGAATGATAGGATGCATAACACGTTTGATCAGTATGTAATTACTTGTAGTCAACACATTGTTGTTTTTTCTGCTTTTCAAGACAAACCTTGATGCACACTATCTTCTCTAAATGCAGTGATGTGGAGATCTTTACAAAGCAGTATCTTAAATTTAAAGTCAGAGTTATCCTGTGGCACGTACAGTTGATACAATGTACTCTACATTGTATACTTAAGTAGGTACGTGTCCGAATGCAGCAGTAACTAACTAGCATGTGTTAGTGTGTGTGTGTGTGTGTGTGTGTGTGTGTGTGTGTGTGTGTGTGTGTGTGTGTGTGTGTGTGTGTGTGTGTGTGCATGTGTGTGTGCACCCCTATATGTGTAGTCAAGTAGAAATGGCTTCAAAAGCAGATCTATGTGTACACTTTCACTTAGGAGACACATTTATACTGGAACAGGGCTCCCCAAATCAATTTCTTCTACTTCTATCCAAAACATCTTCTCTACAACACACTGAAAAGATCATCCTTTCAAACATGCTCTGTGTCACAGTTAAAATTGATACTGTGCACTCTAGATTGTGTAACTAGATAGGTAGATGGCTCAAATACACCAGCGTGGAACCAGTATGAATATGTGTGCCTGTAGCATTAAATATAATGGCTTTATCCACACATCTGATGTTAACATTCCCACTCAGGAGAGACATTTAAACTGGAAAAGGGCTCAACCATTAATTTCTTTAGTTTAGCCAAAACATCTTATGGAACATACTCTGATGAGGTCATTCTTCCAAATCTGCATTATCTCAGTCTTGTAATCAGAGTTCTCAATGGTACTTACAGCTGATACTATGTACTCTAGATTGTAAAACTAGATAGACAGGCAATTCAAATCCAACAGTGGACTACTAGCATGTCAGGTATATATGGTTTCAACAACAAATCTGATGTGTATGCGTCCACTCAGGAGAGACATTTGTACTGGAAGAGGGCTGCCCATCAATTTCTTCCACTTTTAACATAAGCAGTTCTTCTGTTACACACTGATGAGGTCATCCTTTCAAATGTGCTCTCCCACACTTACATAAAGATTGCGTAACTACATATTTAGGTGATTTGAATCCAGTAGTGACTGACTACGCTTGGTGTGCCTGCTTCTCTATTGCTAGGTAGGAATGGTTTCACCTGCAGATCTGATGTGTAGCTTTACACTGGGAGTGGGCCCTCCCACTACTTTCAGTCCCTTTTAGCATACACACATATATCACAGTAACAAAACTATGGTGATGTTAGTCTTCAAATCTTTACTATCTCACAGACGTAATCAAACTTTTCAGTAGCTTTTGTGATTCATGCAATGTATTTTTTAACTTGCGATCTTAATTAGGTAGTCAGTTCAAATCCAGACATTAATCCATAGATTCAGTTGTGTCAGTGTTTGTGAGAATACACATCTAGGTAGGAATGGCATCACCCACAGATCTGCTGTATAATCATAGAGGCTTTTTTACTACTGTCTGTCCATTTAGCCCTGACAACTGGTTTATTAAACACTGATGAGTCCATTTGTTGAAATGCGATTTATCTCATCCTTGTAGTAAGCCTTCTCCAGTGGCATCAGGAAATGATACAATGGTCCTAGCTTGTGGATTAAGTAAGGCATTAGTTTGAATCTGGAAGCCTCTAAGCATTCTGCATGTGTTTGCTTCTATAGTCACATGAATAACTGGACTATGCAACACATGTGGTTGGGTACACCTACTGTAATGCAAGATTTGGATATGAAACTCATAGTATTACCAATAAATAGAATAATGAGACAAATCACACCACTCTTTCAGTCAATATAAGGCCACACATATGTCTTGCAGCACAGTGATGCAATAATGCCTTCAAATATGCTGTGTCTCACAGCTGTAATAAGACTTTTCCTGTGGCACATGCATGTGTACTTAAATAAGCAGATGCTTGAAACTTGCAGTGACTGATTAGTATAAGTGTGTGTGATTCTAGTGTGTGAGATGTATGACATCCATCACTGCTGTAATGTGTGCTGTTATAGTGGGAGAGGGCACCTACATTACTTTTAGCACGAATAACTTATTTGCACCCAGTGATGATACCCTGCCTTCAGATATGCTCTGTCTTACAGCTGTGGTAAGACTTTCCCTGTGACATGTGCAGTTAATATACAATTCTGTAATTATGGACTTACACAGGCAGCTGTTCAGCTCCAAAAAAGGACAACATGATGTGAGTGTAGTGACATGTTACAATTTATTTCTTTCTCTTTTCGTTTTCTAAAAGGCCTTTCAATACATTGGAGATTTCATGCCAGTCAGATAGGCATTCCATGATGCTTGTGGCAAGAGTTCTCTTGTTGTGCATATAATTAATACTGACTTCTATAGCATTTGTACCAAGATAAGCATTAGTTCAAATATGTGAATGTGCAAATGCAAAACAATATGGATGGACAAGTACAAAACAATATGGATAGATAAGAGTGGCTTAGCCAACAAATAGTGATATGGCTAAATCACACCTGTGTAAATAGCAGCATTGTTACATCTTTCTGATCCCTCAGGATAATTAATATTGGATAAATGGCCATCAACAGCCTTTCTTAGTTCATACCTTGAAGACTGTGTTCTTTGTCCCACCTCCCTCATTACTACTTCCTGTAGTAGATGCAGTTAATCCATAGTACTGTAAAGTGTGGAACATGATCAGCAGGGATTTGAATCTGGTAAGGTATGTCTGTCAGACAATTGTGACAGACATGAGTAGCTTAGCCATAGACTGGAAATATAGGTCAGTAAAGGGGTCACTTTCTTTAGATCTCAGACTCCATGTTACGAGAGCCATAACCATTCCAATAAGATACTGGTGTAATTCCTTCAAGTGTGTTCTTCATGACATGGGAGATCACAGATATACCCCAGGGATTACCTCAGTGTCACTGCTCGACAGAGGCACAGCAAAATAATGGGTATAGTTCCCCATACTAAAGGGGTGGCGTAAGCCACAAAACGATGGGCTAGGCTTGTAAATGCCCTCGGGCAGATAGCCTAGTATGAACCTATGAACCTATGAACCTATGAACATCAGATATGCTTCTTTCTGTGGCATTAATGGTTTATGCACCTCTTTTTAAGGTGTGATCTCAGGCATGCATTTGAATCTGGCACATTGTAACTACTGAGTATGTCAGAGAATGCTTTCAGACAAAAATACTAATCTGCATTGTATGACTTAATGCAAATATTTTAATGTACCTTTTATTTTATATACGATATAGGACTTTAAGGGAAATAATGGCTTTTTCATCAATTCTGATTTGTACCATGCTACAAAAGTGTCAAAAAATGTGAGCGGACCTGTGTTATGATACCTTCCTGTGGTTGTGTGGTGTGTAGTTGATGTTATTGTAATCCCTGCTGTACTTCCTTATTAGCATGCCCAATATTCAGATGTACACCACTTTGCACAAAGAACATTAAGCACTCAGTGTTATGACATAGTTTTTGCCATTTTTTTTCCTTAACAAAAAAAAAATAGAATTATCCTGTGGAAGGCTGGGTTTGCCAATGTCTGCACAACAGAGCTATTGACCTAAACATGGAGGATAACAACATTGTAGTGCATGAAGTACGGTGATTACACAAAAAAAATATTGTTAAATAGTATCCTGGTTATGTACTACTATAGACCAAGATGGGACTATAACAGTGCTTTTAAAGGAGTAGGTGTTAGGGAAGGGATGTTCCATTGCTCTCAGCTGTGCCTAAATACCTTTCCTCATAATCTGCAGAAGTTTATAGATGTCATTCTGTAAGTAACTCATTTAAATTAGGGCAGTATTTAAAAACTGTCCATGATTTTTTCATTATTTGCCATCTATGCCACTGCACTTGCTAAGTGGTTTACTAGTTTCCAAAGCTGGTAAAACACTTTGGCTTTTTTTGTAACAGGTAGTACATGGAATAGATAAGACTCCATGCACTACAAAGAGTAATGATCGGGTCTCACCAGTCGTAATGTTATTATGTGTTATAAACATGGATGCCAAGATTCACCTCTCAAGCTTCATTCTCAAGGTGAATTTCCTGGCACCCATGTCTCAAACACATAATAACGTGGTTACAGTTGGAGACCTGATCATAACCCTCTATGTTACAAGTCAGTCTACAGTTGGTGTATGTAAAATGCTAAGCTTCAATAGGTCGCTTAGTAATACATATTTTTTCTTTCACTTGGTTCTGACTTATGTTACTGTACTGTCCTATGAGTATTATTTAACAATGCTCACTTCAAGGCTAAATGTGATTTACAACATGATACTATACTGCTGTCACATGTGTACTTTGACAGACCTTTGTATTCCAGCATCTATAGTGCTGTAGAACACACATTGTATGACTGATTAAACTCTCACAAATGTGTCATACTCAATTAATTATAACATGACAGTTGATACATTTTCCCTGCAGTTGACATCATTATACAATAGTGCTGGCATGTAAGTTTTTCTGGCCTAAGTGTTGTATGAGCTACCTGTCCATCTGTGTTATACACGTAAATACATTGTATCTATATGTGTTACACACGTAAATACATTGCATGCATAGTTACATAGTTGGATTCCTACTCACCCAAACCAGTCGTCAATGAACCCAGTACACACGAGTTTTGCCTTGATTTATGTGCATGATAGTAAATGTCACATGACCATACCCCTCATTTTACAAGTAACGGCATCTCACATCTGCTATAGTAAGTATGGATTGCAGAACTGTATTCTGTTAATATGCTGGTCAAAGTGACTGTCCTGTATATGCATTATGTCGTTTTGTACCTACATACTCAGCATATATGAACAGTCACACTAAGTACCATTCAAAACCTGTAGGTTGCTGTCACAAGTGCTTTTATCCAAAATTAATACAATGATTGCAATAATTTCACAGGAGTCCTTGATTCCTCTCATTGTTACTCACTTTTTACATGTGTGTACATTGCCATTACAACTTCATTATCGTTTCCTTTATACACATAAGACAATAAAAGGATTACAAATGTTTAACCTGCATGTTTGTCCTAACATCAGTAACCACCAATAAAAAGGTGCTGCAGTGTAAAGCCAAGACCAGAAACACAAAAGATACCATTGTGGATGGCCCCACTGTTGTTAATGACAGACAAAAAATGATTCTTTACTCCCAAACTTTAATGAATGATTTAAACATCACAAAAGAGTACATGGAAAACTTAAAAGCAAGATCTTTAGTATACACTTACATCCTTCAAACAAATGGGTCTTTATTTTATTTTATTTATTTATTATTTATTTTACATGTCTTGACCAGGTTTGTCTGACTGAGCTGATAGCCCTTTTTCAACGGAGGCCCGGGAAGGAACACACCACAATTTTACAATAAAAGTATAATAGAAGCAGTAAGCAGAAAAGCTTTACAGTTTTACAATAAAAGTGTAAATAGAAGCAGTAAACAATAATAATACAATTTAGACAATATAGCGAAAATTTCAAAATATTAGTTGTCATTAACATAAGTTTAGACTGAGGAAAGAAATGAGAATACACAATTTGAATAGTTGTCTATGGAGGTTAGAGTTTATAAGATTTAAATGACAGGTAATAGCCTAGGTGAGGAGGCTAAAGGCAGCTAACAGATAAAATAAAAGTAGAGACCTGAAAAGGGGGAAGCAGTGGGCTGACTTTGGTATAGTAAGGTAGATTATGGAGGGTGAGTACATTGGCAGGACCAGTGACTTTTTAAGTATTCTTTGGTGACTGATTTGAATTGATTGAGTTGTTTGAGTGACCTTTATCAGAACAAAATCTCTAAAAGGTATATATACACAAAGTACAACCACCACTGTTGATTAGAAATTAGTAAGGAACCAACCAGCTTCCCCAATTAATAAAGTAATTATTAAGGAACCAATCAGATTCTCTAATTAGTAAAGTTGATCCAACCTATTTGATAACACAGTACAACACTGATCGTGCTGGTTGTTGAAACATAACATAGAATAAAACTAATAAAAACAAGAAAATAAAAATATTTTGGTACAAACAACTACCAAATGTATTGTTATAACTTAGCCACCCTCAAATTGATAATGGGAACAATTGAAATGTGGTCAATTATACCTGGTTTACTAGTGGCATTCAGCCTAAGCTGCCATAATAACTCCTTATATTCAATAATAGTTTCCCATGGTCCACCCTGTGGGTTATGGTCCACCTTTTCTAAAATTAAAAATAAAAGCTGTCTAAAATTTTCACATTCAGTACAATGTCTGTAAAGGGCATTATTGGAATTTGCTCTCAGAATATCATAATTGTTTTTATAAATGCACTTTCTGAGGGAATGCTCCATTTTCCCCACTTAAAAATCTGCACATTCTGAACACTTGGTAAGATAAATCAAACCATTGGTGTTACAGTTACCTTCATATGGGAAAACCCATGTCTCCAAGTTGATTTTTTTTTTAATATCAAGCTGTCACACCCATAAATAAATTTGCACTGATTGCAAACTCCACATTTCCTAGTACCCTTTGCTGAATCACCACCTTGACCATGATAGGGACCCCCCTCAACAAAGTTCTTAACATTCTTGGCTCTCTTATACACAGAGAATGACAGTTCTTCACAGTCTCCACAACAAAATCAAAATCTTTAAAATATTGCAGTTCTTTCTAATTATATTTTAACTGATTGGGACACTGAGTTCTATTGAAGTATTAAAGCCCTACTGAAGGTAATAGAGGCAATAGAGTTACCAAGGGACTCCGAAGGTGGGTTAGTAATATTGTCATTCCAAGTAATAACTTCAAAATCACTCCCTAATAGCAGTTTGTAATTGTCACCCCATACCTCCACAACCTCATCACTAATGCATTTCACTAAGGTCTCAGGATAGCCCCTCTCCATAAACGTGCATTCCAGTTTCCTCTTTTTCTGTAATTTAAGAAGGTTTGCTTCTCCAAAATCATTCTAGCAAATCTGACAAAGTGACCTTTAACTAAACTCTTTTTTTTTTGCAAGATTGAGTGACAGCTATTAAAATGAAGGTACCCATTCAAAAAGGTGGGCTTACAATAAATGTTACATGTAAAACACTTGAGTATAGGGTCAAATTCTACTGTCTAAATAATTAATTTCCTTTGGTCAAATTGACAGAAAAAATTCAAGAAACTCACAGTATTACCCATAAAATTCACAAAAGTGTCAATTTCCATTTATAAACCATCCCATAATATAAATATTTCATCCAAAAAACAAAAATACGCCTTGCAATGTTTAAAGTGTTCAGTACAGACAAGAAATGTCTCCCCCAGTATAATATTACTAAGGTGGCAAAAGCTGGTGCACAGGCTACATCCATTGCAATGCCCTTGACATCTTTGAATAACTCCCCTTCAAAATAAATGAAATTGTTGCTCAAAACAATGTCCATGAAGTCAACAAAAGCTTAATGTCATTTTTAGACAAAAGTAATGCACACAACAATTGCTAAGAGTCTTAGCTTTATTAGATCCACAGTCAAATAAATTATACAATATATATTAATCTAAATTATTGTATAAAAACATAAAATTATGCCCTGTAGAACCACATATAAGACAGTTTGTTCGTTATAAACATGTTCTAATATAGTTAGCTACCTTGACAAACTACCTAAATGAGTGACTAAACACTAACAATGTACAATAATTTCTCCCGGATGTGATCTAGCCTAAAATTATCTAAGGTAACTTCTCAATTTTAGAACCAAACTCCTATTCTCCAAAATCAAGGAGAAAGGTCCTCCGAACCTAAAGCTAAGGCATTATCCTCTTTGTTATTCCTAAGACAACAGTTGCACATAGCAATGTAGACAATAGATCTAGTCTCACAATTCAGGGGTAACCTGATAACATACTTAGTGTCCCTCACCTGAAAGGACTCCCCCACACAGACGTTGTTACAAAACTTGCAAAATCCACATCTAGACATTCCTTTCCTTTTATAAAAAGTCCCTTCATGTGGATCTCTCTGTAAGAGTTCCTTAAGATTATTAGACCTACTAAATATGAATCTAGGTTCCGTCCCTAGTTTTTCAGCTAGGGAAGCATTAGAAGACTTTTTACACTAAGTATGTTATCAGGTTACCCCTGAATTGTGAGACTAGATCTATTGTCTACATTGCTATGTGCAACTGTTGTCGGGGGTTCTATATTGGGAAAACTGACAGACGGTTGCGGGACAGAATGTACGAGCACCTATATGCGATTAGGAATAACAAAATATTAGAACATGTTTATAACTAAAGGGGAATAAACATATATGCACACACCCCCTTTTCATTGCTTTTAAATTAAATTGGTGGTTGTATAGTAGGTTTGTGTGGATATATGGTATGTTGTTCAGTTCATACTCATTTAACACACAAAAGATGTTGTATACATTGTATGTATATGGGGCATAATTTATTTTTATATTTATGTTTTTATTTTTGTGTTATGTGCACGGCATCAGTCAATGCCATGACTGTGTTTTTTGTTTAATATTAATTGATGTATATATTTTGACTTTTTTATTCTTGATGAAGCCCCACGGATTGGTCCGTTAAAACGCCGTACTTGTGGATCAATTTTGTGTGTATTTTTAGACAAAAATTCACGATCAAACATAACTTTATGGAGAAATTCCAACCCATTATCTTTTGGGATAGCAGAAAACAGATCCATGGCATCGGTGGTAAGAAACTTCAAATTATATACCATGAGTCAGGTTTAGTTTGTTTAGGAAATGCCAGGAATCCTTTATCATATGTGTTTTCTGACCAAAAAGCAGTTTTAATAATCTGTCAATGACTGCAAAAAGGTAGGTTTTGGACCCTTGGGCTAAAACAATCAGTTTGAAAGGTGGATTCATAATATTCTTATGTATCTTAGGGATTATGAATAGGGTTGGAATAGTAAGGGAAGTATTACATAAAAAATCAAATGATGGTGTGATAAGGCCTTGCGATAAACCATCCTCCAAATAGAGGTCTACTCTGTGATAGGCTATGTTGACTTCATTTTTGGATTCAGTAATATAGATATTAGTATTATATAACAAGAAGAACATATCACTAACATAATTCAAAGAATTATACAATACAACCTCACCAGGCTTTTCGGGTTTCATGACCATCAATGTCCTAACATTTCTTATGTTGTCAAGAATATCACATTCATTTTTGGTTAAATTAACAACTCTAGGACAAGCCCCTATAGACTAAGCTAAACTGTTTAATTCATTCTTACACACTGTTGCAAAGGTATGTAACAGAGCATGAAATGGGGGAATAAAAATACCCTTTTTATTAAACAAACCAGCCCATTTATTGCCACCTGCATCTTCACAGGGGCAAGTATTCACTCCTACCAAAAGTAAGATAAAAAACTTCCTTCAAATTTTTGTTGCAAAATTCAGGCTTTCTGCAATCAATTATTTCTATTGGTTTAACATGACTGAAACATTTTAGAGTTGCATATTTAAAAGGATAAGCAAATCTGATTATTTAGTGTGTTTGTATATTATTTTCTTCAAAAACTCTTAGACATAAGGTTAAAGCTTACAAGCCTTGAGAAACTGTTTGATAAGCAATTATTACTGAACTAATTTTGGTCACCCAATCAAGTTCTGTTAAAAATATTAGATTATAGTCAGAGTTAAATTTACTAAGCATTTTGTATTTTCTGTTATACATAAAATGCTAATAAAAGGAAAACTAGTCACTCAGTACTGCTGTATTCCTTGTCACAATATCATTTTAACAATCTAAATTCCTTCATTGTTTTACCTATATATCATCAGTTTCCTTCTTATTGTAATGGAATATAATTTACACAACAGATAACATGCTATTCAAAAGTAATATCCTTATCTCTTACCACAAATAATGACTTTAGATTTACAACTCCTCTCTATCAGAAGTTAAGATAATTACATCATTCTTCAACCTTAATACTGGATGGAGCATATTATCCCTTCATAATAAAACATCAGTTCAGGTATAGTTAAAATCATCAAACTACAATCAATGCATGATCTGAATTTAGCAGCATTTCTGAAGTCAGCTCATGCAATGACATATCCTTCATTCGGTTCTCCTGTGCCCCTTTATTCTTCAGGCATAAAAGGGAACAAGTGAACTGAAGTTTCTGGTCAAATGCATGCAGCAAGGTAACTCAATGCTCTCAGGTATAACTTGTAATACACTGAGTGGGGGGATAGTTAAATTTTTTGCTTTGTTTTTCTGCTTCTGCTTAACAAAACTCAGGGGTACTGCAGTGAGTTATTGACAAATTAACCAATGGCATTTATTCCAGTTTTCTAGAGCTTTGTGCATTTGGTACAGTGGTTACAGTCCAGTTGGAAACTTGTGTTCTTTGTACTAAAGCTGATGGTTTGTATCTGCAATTATAACTGTTGTTCAGTCCTCTTAGCAAAGGTCTACTGCATGTCATAAGTTCAGGCAAAGTTTTGAAGATTTGAAAAGTACTGTATTTCAGCTCTTTAGGTGCTGGCATATTACTAATAAGTCAGGCATTATAATGCGTCATACTACTGGGTGATGCAATGTGATGTGATGCTACAAATTAAATTTCAACTGAAAGGTGAGAAGTGGCAACATGGGTAGCAGGTGTAGATTCAGATTAGGAGTACACTGAACTACTGTATTGGCTACAGGTTTATGATACAATACAGATTTACTTCTCCAAAGTGTACACTAACTATGAGGTTTAATAGTGATCACATATTCACAACAAGAATCGTGCAAAGTTCTGCCTTTTAAACACTTAGTTGACGAATGCAGTGGGAAGCATCCATGAGTTAATTATCCATACATTATGCAAAGTTTTCCCTTTCACATATATGTATTTGGTAGACTGAACATTCTTAGAAATTTAAGAACATTTGATCTTACCTAAATTTAACTATTGAAGTATGCAACTAGTATGAAAATACAAAATTAAATGACCATCTTATTTTTTCTGTTCATATCTGTTTGTAATAAACATCTATATTAAATCACAATTAGAACAGTAGCACATGTAAACATACAGTAATAGAGAAACAGAAAAGAAAGCAATGAATACTAACATTTGTTGTTGTTTTTAGGCAGTATACACATATATCCCCTTTTTAACAATTATTATTGACTCCAAAATTAAATAAATTGCTCAATTCCTGCCTCTTTTAAACCCCACTTCTCTGCCTAAACTCTATTTTGCATGTATTAGTCCCACATATTCCATTTACTTCTATGCAATTTGCACTTTCTCATTTTTAATGTTCTAACCTCCAATTCTTCTATGTCCTTTAGAATATACATTTTTTTTTAGTTTAAATTGGTTTAGATTTTGATTTCCATTTTCTACTGTTGTTAAAAGAAAACAGCAGACATACGGAAAATCACTATAAAATTCACTTACAGTGCAAGATAGATATTTTTTCCACTGCAGCTGTCTGCCATCAGTAACATCCCTGAACCTCTATTTCATATGTCAGGCTGACATTCCCAGTCCAGCTTTTCCTTCATTGACCAGGGCCCCACAATCTTACAGAAAGTTACTGGAAAAAGAAGGCAGAGGGGAACACATGATGTCCCATTATGACACCATCTTGACGGCAGATGGATTTTTACATAAACTACCACCATCCTACTCAACATCTGATATGCATTATATATTCCCATACCACTGGACTAGTGACCTTGGTCTCTCTTCCCTAAGAACTACTATTCCTTATTTGGAATGCCTGCACCTCCACCTGGGATAAGTAATCTGGGCAAATGCTATTTGGTTATTATTCCCTCCCCATCTGACGTTTCAGGATATGGTTTCCTAATCAAACTTGAGTCACTTGGGCCATGGATCAGGCTCCACCCCTCTAAATTCTTCCCATAAATGATAAATCCTTGTTTAACAAATATAGAAGTATGAATATAACTCTGTATAGTTACAAGTTACTTAGTTAGCTCCTGTATTGAATATGGTAATAACTACATGTTTAACCACCCTTAATATAGAAGATTCTGACTGTGTCTCTGACTCTTACTGGGTAGTTATACATACAACAAATGGATGTCAAAAATTCATCTCAAGAGCAAAGACTGAGACATTATTTTTTTATATCGATTTCAAAAATGCATACCAGCAGCTAGTTATGACTGGAGACCTGATCATAATTTTTATAATGCAAGCTTAATTTTAACTCCCTTTTGTGATTCTATACTCTTAATACAAAGGCTGTGCACAATGCATGTGACAGATTTTAAAGCTGACTAGAGGTGCAAATCTTTTCTGTTATTTGTGTGGCAGCGTCAGATGTGTCAACATCTTTTAAAGCCATGAGTTGGTTTCTAATGTTGTTACCCATGTGACTGCCATCTGTGAAGCATCTGTATAGCACTGCAAGATGTATTAATAGCTTTTAAATTGCTAGTTGCCTTCTGATACAGTTATTTGATTAAACTATTTATCAGAATCTGGGGTAATATAAAAAATAATGAGTGGAAAACTGGAAGTAGTTCAGTTACAAGATTGTCTAAATATGTATAGCTAAGAATGTGCAATGTGATAATAATATTTATAAAAAAGTTTAATGAACCATTACAGCTAATATAAACAACAAAATATCTCAATGAACCTGGATATTTAGAAATAATGTTTTTGCATCAGATACAAGAAATCGTTCATGCATTCAAGACTTCTTCAGACTAAAAACTATTACACTTAGACTTAGACCTCAACAAGAGTTGGCACACATACTGTGACATATTGAGCAATAGTGTAACAAAGATAAAGGAACTGAGACAGGGAGAAGTATGTTGTTATGTCCACCATATAAGATACCATGGAAGCATTAATTATAATAGCAAAGAAGGTCAGCAGAAGAGAAACAAGCTCCCCTCTGAGCACTGCATTACTAGAAGGTGAGCCTAGATCTATGCCTTCCTGACACTCAATAAAAATGAATATTGAAGAATACAAAGCCACAGACTTTTTCAATTAGTCCTTTAAAAACTAGAAGAAAAACTCTAGCATACTTTCTAGAATATCTTATTTCACAAAGAATTGGCTAGGATGAAATAGGGAAGGATACTGTGAAAGGGTAACAGAGTAACACTGGAAAGAACCCAAGAAGACAGGTGGTTGGGTTGACAAGAGGCTGAGGTATATACTGGAGAATTAATTCAAGTACTATACAAGTGCCACTCACAGTTAAAAATAATAGAGGAGAAGTCTATAGGAGAAACCAATACTACAAAAGGACAGTGTAACATGGAGGAAATGAGAAAATGAGTGAGACAAAGAAAGAGAGCAAGAAAGATAAAAGAAAGAAAGAAGTATGACTTTTATGAGTATTATAATAAATTCATAGTTCTGTCAGACAATATTATGTGTCACCAACTGCTGATGGCTGGTATGAATTATAGTGCTAGAAGGGCATTCCCTTTGTGGTATCCCAGTGGATCTCAGTAGGAAACTGAGGCTTTAAGGAAGACCTCAGTCCACTCTCTCTGGATTCTGGTAGTGATCAATAGAGCAGCATTAGGACAGTAGTGATCAATAGAGCATCTTTAGGACCTAAATCTACACCAGCAAATAAGACTCACTATAGAGAAAAATTCCTAACTCATAGCATTCCTAGCCTATAGAATAAGTAACCACTAAAGGTCAAACAAAGTGCTACTTTGGCTACCTTTAAGGCTAGTCTTGATGGTCGGTGGGCAGACACAAATTTGTACCACGGTAATCATGTGCAGACCTGCTTGGTTTGGGAGGTGAGCACTATTAAGTTCTTGAAAAGGGCCTGCTTAAAGGTGTATATGGCTAGGTGTCTTATGGACCTTGTGATCTCTTACCTAGTAGACAAGATAGAAATCCAGTACTGTTTAACATATCAATGAAAACTGGGACAAGTAAGGGAAGTATGCTCCTGAAACAGTTAAATACTGAGTCTTATACATTGTTAGTACTTTCTACAACAGTTTTCACTGTTAATTAGTATAATGTGAAAAAGGTAATTAATGTACTGTGCAGTATTCAAGTGTGTTATTTTACACCAAATGTTCTTACCTTTTCCTGCAAATAGAGCTGCTTTTTTTGTCATCTTATAATTGCAAAAGGCTACCATCAGCAATTACAGGTTGCAGGCTACTATGCCTCCTACCTTAATACTATGTAAATACAATTTCCTACAACAGAAGCACTCATTCACTGATGACAGAGATTTAGGGTTTAATTATTGAGGGAAAAAGACTGGATGTCATGTATGGGACTTTCTTTTGGTCAGTCCTTTTAATTTTGTGATGCTTAGTTTAGTGATCTCACGTCATACTACAAATTATCTCATGTTTATTTTAATGTCATTATTTTGCATATTCTTGTTACTATGACATTTATAGAGCACAGCAGAAATTCAACATGCTCAGAACTAGATTATATATAGCACAAAAAATAACAACATTGTGTTTCTATGAGCAGTTTTGATTTATCCTAATAGCAACCTTTAACTTTAGGTGTCCTTTTTATTTTTAATTCCATGTCATGGTATCCTAACTCTTCTAAGGCTATCCTCCATTTCTATTGTATTCAGCGCATAGCATTGCCTGATGCTATGTATAGCAGATTTCCATGGCTGTTATTCAATGGATACAATACTGTTATGATACTTCAACTTTTAATGTATAAAAACAAAAGGGTTCTGTAGGTTTTCTTTGAGAGCTTACATGTTGAATGGCATTTTAGATGTCAGTTACTGAAATATAATAACCAAATATGCAATATTAAACAGCATCTGCTTCTTGTCAGATATGTTGCATCAGGCAATTAAGGATTAAGGACACAAATAGAAACAATCTTCTACACAGAAATAATGTTACAATTGTTTTGACATTACAGAAAATTGTTGAGAGTGATCTTAAAATGCTGATTAAAGCACATCTATTGCTATGATTAAAAATTACAGGACCATTTCATGCAATGTTCTCAAAAAAGAGACTATTATAAACAGCATACGAAAGATAATTAAGCTATACTCAGGAAGTATATATGATTAATTTTTTGTTCTTTGCTACATTTATAACTGCCTTTAAGGCTTCACGGGTTCTAATATAACATGATAATACATTGTCTTTACCAAACTGAGGCTGTTATCATTGAATTGTATTTAATTCATACCCCAAAATCATTTAGCAACACAAATATGATATTAATCAATTGTCTTGTTAAAGGGGCATCCATAATGGCTGCCACCAATAAACACATCTGTGTACTATGAGCTGGAAAACATAATAATTAGTTCAAGTTTCAGAGACAGATTATAAATAAGATATAGCCAGGGATGAATCGCATATTATAAACAGAAAAAAAGAGAAAAGCAGACCACACTTAACATTACCTAGACTATATAGCAGCATCTATGTAAATAAGAAAATGGCAGCCAGAAGGTACTGCATCCTTTGATTTAAGCAATAAGGTATGATTGTGAGAATTATCATGTGGGATAATACTCTACCTTGGATGGCCTGCGCAAAGATGCACAGAAAATGGGCTTCAGTGCCCAGGTGACTTATTTTGCCAAATATAACTTATCCCAGGAGTATCTTGGTGGGATTAAGATGCAGGCCTTATTTTTGTGCATGACACATTTCTAAAGACTTTTATTTAGTTAGGCCATTTTACTGTGGTAGCTGGCAATTTGGAAGCTGATTTTGCTGTAGCAGATTAAAATATGTTTGCCTGTTATTTCATAACTAATACAATTCTGTGGACAGTTTTAACAGCTGGCATTAAAAAAGACAAAGCATGGTTGTAAATAAGGTTGTTTATTTAGTCTTTGGTACATGAATAATAACTCATTAGAAGCTTCTGTCTGCATATATATCTTGCACACAGTGATACCATAAGTAAACAGTAGCCATGAGATACAAAATCCAGTCTATAAAAAACAGATTGCTCCCAATTTACCAGTGTAAAGGGTAAGTTAGGGTGGGAGGATGACATAATGGTTAAGATGTTTACTTTGCATACACAAGGTGTAGGGTTTGATTCTCACATGGGGTAATTGGCTAGGCTTAACAAAATGGCCCACAAGGGCAGTTAGTCTAGTACTAATCTATGAACCTATAATAACTATCAGGTGACAAAATAAGGTCATCTAGAGCTAGCAATGCCAATCTTATTGGCTAGAAGAAGGCTTTAAACTTATAATATTTTTAGATACCAGGAAATAATTGATTAGAACTAAAACACACCCATTTTAAAGTAAAAGAAAATTAATAATTGAAGAATTATGCAAAATACACAGTGCATGTTATCAAATGGGTTGGATATATATATATATATATATATATATATATATATATATATATATATATATATATATATATATATATATATATATATTAAGCTTTGAGTGCTTTAAATGGAGATTACCATACAGAGCAAAATGGGAAATGTAATGTTCTCTTCACTGTAGTATGATCTTGGAGTTGGTGTATTTAATTAGCAGGGAGTGTGGGGGATGCAGGTGGCTTGTAAGAAATGTTCATTTGTGTTGCTGTTTATTAGATCTGCTATTGCTGCTTGTGCATTGTATCCTAAACTGCAGAAAATCCAGGAGTTTCTTGTTACAACAAATTGTACAGCTAGAAAAAGTAGGATGTCCTAGTCATTCTGAAAACTGTCTTACAAGTAGTACAGATCTGTACTTGATTTTTTAACCTGAAAATCTCTGTTTGCCTGATGTATTGTCACCTTGTTGCTGGTTACTGGTTCTTTTTTGGTGACATTTTGCTTCTTTTTTGTAAATATAGATATAGATATCTTGGTGGGGGCCATAAGTTCAGCAGAATCCTAAGAAATTTCTATAAGAGGATACTTGAACCATGAGGTAGATCTCTAGTAAATGTCACTGCTTAAAATGTACTAAGCACAGAAAAGGATCTAATTGAAATCAAAGTCCTATAATCCTCTGTGAATGATCTTGTTTCAGAAGGCTGAGTTGTAAGAAATGTTCATTTGTGTTGCTGTTTATTAGATCTGCTATTGCTGCTTGTGCATTGTATCCTAAACTACAGAAAATCCCGGAGTTTCTTGTTACAACAAATTGTACAGCTAGAAAAAGTAGGATGTCCTAGTCATTCTGAAATCTTGGTTATTTCACTGATAACCTGAACAGAAGTACAGCTACAGGAAGGAAAATATCACTAGAAAATGCATGCAACTAATGACATCTGGAGTAAAGAAAGGAGTCAAGTTGCAGAAAGCTCAGCCAAGAAGAAGCAGATACTGCAGAAGATATAGTCAGCATGGGACAGTAAAGGGCATCTTGGACAAAGTAGGCAAGATGAAATCAGTTTTTCACCAGAGAAAGAGAGACAGGAACCATGACATGGTCTGAAATCTTTTTGAAGATGTCAGATACAGCTGATGAGCATTGTTTGTCTCAGACAGTCCCTTGTAGAACTGGCAAATCAGTGGAAAATAAGAGTGCAAGATGACAAACTAGGTGTCAGTACTGATGCTTAATGCTTTCATACTATTCATTCCAGTGCAGTAATATTAACATGAATCCAGTGTCACTTCTAGGAGTGTTCCAGTAGTAGCAGCACTTATATTTAGTAAATGTAATTACTGTAATAACGCTGAATATGATTTGTGTTGATATCTTGTATAACTTGGATTTTATATCTATATCTATATCTGTATATATATCTCTACACACACACACACACACACACACATATATTTTTTTTCAATTAATATGCCTGTACCAATGGTCATGATTACACAGGTATGGTGCTTAGGATCCATACATCACCTGCTGCAGCTGTTACTATCATATTCTTGTTTACTGCTCCATCTCTAAATGTATTATGGTTAACAAATTCATAAAACATTCATTTTTTTTTTTATTACAATATCTTGTTATGCTCTTCAGGAACAACTATAATCAAAGTTTTTACATTAATTACACTAACTGACTGTGCTTAAGTTACTTTGCATGGTTAAAACAGAGGAAGGGTGATATATATTACATGGGAGATGGAGTTTACAAGATCCTTAATGACTAGAGTCATCAAGTGCTAACAAGCTGATAAAAAAAGATGGAAAACACAGGAGAAGGGAAAATCTCAAAAATCTCTCTTCTCCTTTAAATTTATTTTTGAGGGGAGGGAGCAAGCTCCCCTTGCACCCCCCCCAAACCTATATATTGAAACTTTGAGATTGACATACCTCAGAGAAAAGGGAATATTTCAAGAACTGGCATCTTGGATTTAGTATATGTTAGTCCATCCTTTTGACTATTCTCTCCCCATATTTTGGGACTCGGACTAACAGGTCTTGCCATTTCAAATGGTTTCCATCATAATACTGTAGGGTGGACTGTCACGCTACCAGCCCAGCTATCAGGAATTTTGTAAATAATTCTATGCCATTTGTGAATATTAATATGATTTTTACAGAAGTGTGTATAAAGTACTGAGCTAAAATGTAACTGTAGCATGCCCTTTTGGAATACAATACGAATATACCAGCACTATTGTAACTGTTCAGATGTATATGTTTAATGGAAACTGGAACACAGGAGATTAACTTGAAAAAAATCTGAGAAAATAGTTGAAATTAAATTGTTTTATTATTGCATCATAAAAGTTAGTTTTCAATGCAGCAAGGAGACAGGATGTCTAGAACTAGGGTGTCTTCTGCATTGTTTTGTGTTTTATTCTATTATGTCTCCTAGCAGTTGCAAACATCTGAAGAAAGTGTATTTTTCACAGAGAGATGCTAAATTCTGTTAGTTTCTGACAACTGGGATTTAGCATGGGAACTGAAAATCAGGTGACAAAAGTAATGTCATCCAAGCTTACCCAGCAGTAATATTTGATATTGATATAAGAACTCTCTGAGCGAGACAGGGGAGTGCATTTTGTATCTGTCTTTTGACTTGACAACAACTATAACTATAGGTTTACACAGCTACATATGCATATAAATATATAAACATTTTCTTTTATATATATATATATATATATATATATATATATATATATATATATGTGTGTGTGTGTGTGTGTGTGTGTGTGTGTGTGTGTGTGTGTGTGTGTGTGTGTGTGTGTGTGTGTGTGTGTGTGTGTGTGTGTGTGTGTGTGTGTGTGTGTGTGTGTGTGTGTGTGCATGCACATGTTTTTAAAAGTATGTTCTTTTAAAAGTGATGGGAAGTGATGTCATGTATTTTTTACTATTTAAAATATGTAATTTCCTATTTTCCTTGTCTGATGAAGTTTGCTTATTAGTGGCAGACGAAAGTGTTAACCATTAAACAGTTTGTTTGTTGGACTTGCTGATTCTGCCTCTCTTTTTTATTTTTTACAGGTAATGGGGAAGGGAGTAACCAAACCCTAGAAGCAACAAAGGTTAGAAAATTCCAGCCACAATTTTTAGAGGGGGATAATTTTGATAGTTTTATTCATATGTTTGAAAAGGTATGTAAACATTATAATGTTAACCAAGGGCTCTTGGTACAGTTCCTGGCCCCCGTACTCCATGGTAAAGCTGTAACTGCTATTTCTAAATTGTCTGAAACTAATTGCTTAAATTATAATGCTGTAAAAAAACTGGCTTTTAGAATGTTCTAAGTTAACACCTGAAGCTTATAGGTAAACATTTTGTAAGCATAGATGCAAGGCAGATGAAAGTGTGTGTGAATATGTTACTGAACTAAGCACTTATTTTCATAGGTCGGCGAGTGGATGTCAGATCACCACTTTTGAAGGGCTGGCAAACTTTTTGGTGAGGGAACAAACCCTTAGTACTTTGCCTGAGGACATGAGAGTCTGGTTAGCTGATAGGAAATGCAATATTGCAGATGGGTTGGGGAAGAAGGGAGACCTATACCTAGCAAGCAGGGCATCCCTGCACAGGAAAGGGATATGCAGTGCTGCTCATGGGTCTAAAGGAACCCATGGTGGGTTGTCTAGACTGCCCTAACAGAGTCCAGCAGCAGCAGGGGAAGCCATTAGTCCAGGTACACATCCAGGACCAAGGGTTAAATGCTTTAAATTCAACCAGTGTGGCCATGTACTATATAGATGTCCACAGAGGTGAGGTGGCAAACAAAAAGTGTGAAAGCCAGTAAGTGGGAATGACAAAATGACAGCAGTAAGTTGGCTCGAGGAAACAAGGGTACCAAACTACCACAAGAGGTTATATCCTAGCTTAGTAAATAGGAAATAGGCCATTGCTAAGAGAGACACAACCTCTGACCTAACAATTGTGAAGCCTACAATGGTTAAAGAGGAGCACTACTTGCTTTGGCAGTCAAGTCCAGTCAGAGCTTTAGGAGGGACCCCATTCCAAATACCTTTGGCTAGGGTTCACCTTGACTGGGAGGGTAGAAAAGGAAGCAAGCAAGTAGGTGTGTTTGAGGATATCTCTGCAGATGTCCTGATAGAGAATGATTTTGATAATGCAGTACCTTGTGTGCATGCAGTTACATGCAGTCAGGCTTGGAGACAAGCATGTGATCTGGTAGCCTGGGGGGACTCAGAGAGACTGCACACTTACAGCCAGAACTGGTGAGGTGATTACTTCATGGAGGGAGTTACCCTGTAGCAGTGAGACTGAAGGTGAGCTACAGCAGTTTGTGGGTACTGATATTCCCTTGGACAGAGTGACTGCATGGGTAGAGGTGAGCAGTAGTACCCAGGCTGACAGTGAGGCACCGCTGTCAGAGAATACCAGACTTCCTGTGGAAGGGGAGCTGGGAAGAGTTACAAAAAGAGAGCTGAGATAGGCTCAGCTCTCAGACCCTACATTACAAGGCCTGAGGGAGGTAGCCAGTGAGGCACCAGATTCCCAAGGGAAAGGGGAACCTCTTTACTGGGACAAAGGGTTACTGTATAGAGAGTGGACCCCTGAGGGAATGCTAGATGGTGAGAGAATACAGCAGTTGGTAGTGCCCAGAGCCTACCATCTGACACTTCTAGCCATAACCCATGATATTCCCTTTGCAGATTATATGGGCATAAAACATTCAAGGAGACATGTTATGCAGAACTTTTATTGGCCTGGGATTTCTAGAGATATAACAGGGTACTGCAAGGCCTGTGAGCAGTGCCAAAAGGTAGGCAAGGCAGGAGACAAGGTGAAAGCTCCTTTGATGCCTTTGCCCATGATTGAGGAGCCATTTTAGAAGGCAGCTATTGATACTCTGGGCCTCTGAGTACCCCAAGTTCCACAGTGAAGAAGTATATCCTAGTGGTAGTAGATTATGCTACCAGATACCCTGAGGCAGTGACATTGTCCTCCATTGAGGCAGAAAAGATGGCACATGCTTTGTTAGAGAGATTCAGCAGGGTAGGTTTCCCAAAAGAAATACTGACTGACAGAGGTGCCAGTTTCATGTCAGACCTGCTGGATTGTCTGTGGAGGCACTGTGGGGTGAAGTACCAAAAGACCACCCCCTACCATCCCCAGACTAATGGTCCTGTTGAGAGGTTAAACTCTACACTCAAGATGATGCTACAGCCATTTGCAGACCTGTTTAAGAGGGACTGGGACAAATAATTGCCCCATCTGTTGTTTGCTTACAGAAAGGTCTTCCAGGAATCCAAGTGTTTTTCACCATTTGATTTGCTGTATGGGCATAGGGTGAGGGGGCCTCTAGAGTTGCTTCAAAATGAGTGGGAGGGTGAGTGTTAATCCCACAAGGAGTCTGTTGTGGTATATGTCCTAAACCTCAGGACATGGCTCATGGAACTCATGGGCTTGGCCCAGGAGAACCTGGCAGAAGCCCAATACCAGAAAAAGGTCTGGTATGACAGGAATACTTGAGCTAGAGAGTATGCTATAGGGCAGCAGGCCATTGTTCTCATTCCTGTCAGGCATAACAAGCTGCAGACAGATTGGGAGGGACCCTACAGGGTGGTAAGGAAGGTCAATGAAGCTAACTACATGGTAGAACTGCTAGGCAGGAGACACAAAATGTTACACGTTAACATGATGAAACCTTACCATGATAGGGAGGCCCTTGTGCTGAGTATTTGCAATCTATAGCAGGAGGAGGCTGAGGGGGATATGGTGACTGATCTCCTGAGTGAGGCTCAGATTGGCACCTCAGTGGAAGGGTAGCAATGTCCCAACAGCTATACCCTACCCAAGTTCAAGAAATCTGAGCAGTGTTACAGGAGTTTGGGGACATGTTCACTGGGAAACCAGGTTGTACCCACCTGGTGCAGAACCATGTGGATACAGGGCCCCAAAGGACTTTTAAGTAGTCCCCTTATAGGATGCCTGAGAGTGTCAAACAGACTCTGAGGGAGGAGATACAGGAAATGTTGGAACTAGGGGTAATTCAGGAGTCCAGCAGTCCCTGGGCCTCCCCAGTGGTGCTGGTACCAAAAAGGGATGGCAGCACCAGGTTTTGTGTGGACTACAGGAAATTAAATAGTCACACAGAGTGAGATGCTCACCCCATGCCTAGGACAGATGAAGCCCTAGAGCAGGTGGGTGGGGCTAAGTATCATACCACTATTGCTCTTACCAAGGGTTACTGCCAGGTGCCCTTGACTCCCAGGGCTAGAGAGTGGTCAGCCTTTGTGATTTCTTTCGGCTTTTATGAATTCATGAGGATACCCTTTGGGATGAAAAATGCCCCAGTGACTTTCCAGAGGCTGGTAGATCATATCCTAGCAGAAGCAGGAGATTCTTTCCCTTACTTACATTGATGATGTTGCCATCTACAGCCATTCCTGTTAATAAAACCTCAGCATGTCAGGGAGGTGCTGAGCAGACTACAGAGGGCATGGTTGACGATTAAGCCCAGAAAATGTCAGGTGGGTATGGCAGAGGTCTCCTACCTGGAACATAGAGTGGGGAGTGATAAGATCAGGCCAGAACCTGCCAAAGTGGAAGCCATTCAGGCATGGCCTGCCCCTGTTACCAAAAAGTAGGTGAGGGCATTCTTAGGAACAGCAGGGTACTACAGAAAGTCTGTCCCCTGTTATAGTACCTTAGCTGCTCCCCTCACAGACCTGACAAGGCAAAGCAAGCCAGATAAGGTAGTGTGGACCCCAGCATGTGAGCAGACATTCCAGAAGCTTAAAGGAGCTTTAGGAGGACCCCCTGTGTTAGGCAGTCCAGATTACAGCAAATAATTTGTTGTGCAGGTGGATGCTTCAAACCATGGGGTGGGGGCTGTACTCAGCCAGGATTCCTCAGAGGGAGAAGAGCACCCAGTGGTATATCTCAGCCATAGGCTCTAACCCAGGGAGGAATGCTATGCAGCTGTAGAAAATTAATGTTTAGGCATAGTGTGGGCACTGCAGAAACTTCAGCGTTATCTGTATGGAAGGAACTTCACTGTAGCTACAGACCACAATCCCTTAACATGGCTACATCGAGCCAGCCATCAAAATGCCAAGTTACTAAGGTGGAGCTTAGGGTTACAGGCATATGATATGACAGTGCAGCACCACAGTGGTGTTAGTAATGCCAATGTAGATGGGCTCTTAACACAGGTAATGGGGGAAGGTATTCCCAGATAGTCAACCCTTTCAAGCAGGGACACTTGAAAAACTAGCTTGAATTTTCATGGGGGAGAAATGTCACACTGCCAGCCCAGCTGTCGGGAATTTTGTAACTAATTCTTTGTCGTTTAGGAATACTGATATGATTTATACAGAAGTGTGGTAAAGTACTGAGCTAAAATGTAACCACAGCATGCCCTGCTGGAATAGAACAGAAATGTACCTGCACTATTATGACTGATCAGATGTATATGTTTAATGGAAACTGGAACACAGAAGATTAAATTGAAAAAATTCAGAGAAAATTACATTGTTTCATTATTGTGTCATAAAAGTTAGTTTTCAACAGCAAGGAGACAAGATATCTAGAACTATGGTGCCTTCTGCATTGTTTTGTAAGTGTTTTATTGTTTTATGTCTCCTAACAGTTGCAAACATCTGAAGGGTATGTATTTCTCACACAGTAATGCTAAATTCTGTTAGTTTCTGATAATGGTGGTTTAGCTTGGAAACTGAAACTCAGGTGACAAAAATTGGTGTCATCCAAGCTGACCCACCTGTGATATTTGATATTAATTTAAGAACTCTCTGAGAGAGAGAGGAGTGCATTATGTATCTGTTCTTTGACTTGACAACATCCACTCATCATCACCCTCTGTACTTGCCTTACTGTAATTAAGTTTTTATGGCATAGTAACTTTTAGATTCAGACAGGAATATAGTAAAGTGTAGCTTAGATATTTTCTTTATTTATTTGAGATGCTCCTGCTGTGTTGTTTTAAATATTTCCTGTGATTTTGAACTCTGATGTAATTGATTACTTACTGAGTATTATCTTGTTCTTTTATTATTTATTATTAAATATATTTAAACCTTTTAATTGTAGCTGGTCTGTTTAGAGGTTAAGTTCTTAAAGTACTTGCATATCTGTTTGGTGACACTGTACACGCCACTCCTAAATAACCTTGCTCTTGGTCAGACTACCATTTGGAATAATAGTAACAATACACAGTAGGAATGGACACCCTTTGTTAAGGGCCTTAAAGTAGCTGATAAGTAGGGGCTGGACACAGTGAAAACTACCTTATGGTCTGGGCAGAAGGGAGCATAGCTAGTAAACCTGTGCCAGCCTTTCCCAGGAGTGTGTTTGTGTGTTTGCATATAAATCAAGTCTCAAAGAGTTTCTGTGTCAGCTACTTGGGCAGGGACATGAAGCACTGGTTTAATCTTTGGTACATGAATAATAACTCATTAGAGCTAGAAGCTTCTGTCTGCATATATATCTTGCACACAGTAACACTATAAGTAAACAGTGGCCATGAGATACAAAATCCAGTCTGTAGAAAACAGATTGCTCCCAATTTACACATGAAATAACTAACTGTCAGGTAACAAAAATAGGTCATCTAGAGCTAGCAATGCTAATCTTATTGGTTAAAACAAGGCTTTAAACTTATAATATTTTTAGATACCACAAAATAATTGATTATAACCATAACACACCCATTTTAAAGTAGTAGAAAATTAATAATTGAAGACTTATGGAAAATACACAGTGTATGTTATCAAATCGGTTGTATATATATATATATATATATATATATATATATATATATATATATATATACAGATATATATATATATATATATATATATATATATATATATATATATATATATATATATAGATCTACTTTGGAAGCTTGAAGTTTCAAAACTTCTAACCTCATATGGTCGAGACCATAAGATCGAAGTTTTGAAACTTCGAATGGTTTAACTGGAGATCCTAGTACAGCACAAAATGGGAAACTTACCATTCTCATCACTGTACTGCGATCTCAGAGTTGGTATATTTAATTAGCTGGGGGTGTGGGGGATGCAGGTGGGCTTGACCTGCTGCATAAACATAAAAAAATTTGCTTTTTTTATTGATGTTTTGAACTTTCAAAACTTTGATGTTGTGGTCTTGACTATATGAAGTTCGAAGTTTTGAAAGTTCAAGCTTATATATATATATATATATATATATATATATGTATATATATATATATATATATATATATATATATATATATATATATATATATATATATATATATATATATATATATATATATATATATATGTCTGCATGTATAGATTTATCAATATTTTGTACTGAAGCACTTTTCATTTTTTCATTTCTGATGAAGTCTTGAATGGTATGTACAAAAGTGTTTAGATGTTTCATGCTTTTTCATTATTAAAAGTGTCTTAAAAGTAGTACAGATCTATACTTGATTTTTTAAGGTGAAAATATCTGTTTGCCTGATGTACTGTCAACTTGTTGCTGATTACTTGTTCTTTTTTGGTGACTTTTTGCTTCTTTTTTGTAGATAGAGATATAGCTATAGATATCTTGCTGGGGGCCATAAGTTCAGCGGAATCCTAAGAAATTTCTATAAGAGGATACTTGAACCATGAGGTAGACCACTAGTAAATGTCACTGCCTAAAATGTACTAAGCACAGAAAAGGATCTAATTGAAATCAAAGTCCTATAATCCTCTGTGAATGATCTTGTTTCAGGAGGCTGAGTTGTAAGAAATGTTCATTTGTGTTGCTGTTTACTAGATCTGCTATTGCTGTTTTTGCATTGTATCCTAAACTGCAGAACATTCAGGAGTTTCTTGTTACAACAAATTGCACAGCTAGAAAAAGTAGGGTCTCCTAGTCATTCTGAAGTCTAGGTCATTTCATTGATAACTTGAACAGAAGTACAGCTACAGGAAGGAAAATATCATTAGAAAAAGCACATGACTAATGACATCTGGAGTAAAGAAAGGAGTCAAGTTGCAGAAAGCTCAGCCAAGAAGAAGCAGATACTGCAGAAGATATAGTCAGCATGGGACAGTGAAGGGCATCTTGGACAAAGTAGGCAAGATGAAATCAGTTCTTCACCAGAGAATGAGAGACAGGAACCCTGACGTGGTCTGAAATCTTCTTGGGGATATCAGATACAGCTGATGAGCATTGTTTGTCTCAGATATTCCCTTGTAGAACAGGCAAATCAGTGGAAAATGAGAGTGCAAGATGACAAACTAAGTGTCAATACTGATTCTTAATGCTTTCATACTATTCATTCTAGTGCATTAATATTAATGTGAATCCAGTGTTACATCTAGGAGTGTTCCAGTAGTAGTAGCACTTATATTTTATAAATTTAATTAGCATAATAACATTGAATAAGATATAACTTGGGTTTTATATCTATATGTATATCTGTATATGTGTCCACTTTGTAATTTCGAAAGCCCAAAATCTCGAGTTTCAAAATACCGATCCCAGAAACTCGAGATTTTGGAATCTCAAAATTACAAAGTAAAAATTAAACAACAATAAAAACACTAAAAACTGTTTTTTATAGCAAGCCCCCCTGCACCCCCCCCCCCACACCCCCTGCAACTTAAATATACCGTCTCCGAGATTGCGCTACAGTGGAGAGAATGGTAAAATGCTTACCATTCTCTCAACTGTAGCACAATCTCAGAGATGGTATAGTTAAGTTGCAGGGGGTGTGGGGGTGCAGGGGGGCTTACCCCCCTGCAAAAACATTGTTTTACTTAGTTTTTTTTTTGCACCACTTTGTAGTATCGAGATTCCAAAATTACACAGGTATGGTGCTTAGGAGACATACATCACCTGATGTAGCTGTTACTATAATACTCTTGTTTACTGCTCCATCTCTAAATGCATTATAGTTAACAAATGCATAAAACATTCATTTTTTATTGCAAGATTTTGTTATGCTCTTCAGGACTGACTGTAATCAAGGTTTTTACACTAATTACACTAATTGACTGTGCTTGTTGAGTTACTCTGCATAGTTAAAACAGAGGAAAAGTGATATATATTATGGGAGATGGAGCTTACAAGATCCTTAATGACTATAGTCATTGAATGCTAACAAGCTGATAAAAAAAGATAAAAAACACAGAAGAAGGGAAAATCTTGAAAATCACTCTTCTCCTTCAAATTTTTTTTTCGGGGGGTACAAGCTCCCCTTGCACCCCCCCCCCAAACCTATACATAGCAAATTTGAGATTGACATACTTCAGAGAAAAGGGAATATTTTAAGAAATGGCATCTTGGATTTATTATATGTTCCTCTGTTCTTTTGACTATTCTCTCTCTATATTTCGAGACTCTGTCTAACAGGTCTTGACATTTCAAATAGTTATCATCATAATACTGTAGGGTGGTCAATCTGATTTCCTTATCTAATAGAGTTATATATGAAAAAGGCTGGTGGATGAGAGTATATGTCCTACCCGTTGCTAAGCTCTGTCTCATGTGATGTTTTCTTCAAACTGATTGGAATCTGGGTTTCTGAACATTTTTAGAAACACCAACCCAAATCTGATATTCATTCACAAGATTGTAATACAATAGTTTCCTTCATCTGCTGCACAGGGAACTGGCAATGACCAAACCTTCTGGATAGTAGGCTATTTACTTATTTATTTCAATTGAAAGTGAAGGCTTCTGTTTATGTTTGCCATAAGATGTTGCAAGTGGAAGCTGTACTTAGAATTATAATGGGTGAAGATAAATGTTTATTTCTCCTAAAGAAAAGAACCTGTATCCTAGATTTGTTCTATCAGTCATGATGGAATTGAAAGACAGAAGGCTAGCAGTAGCAGAAAATCTTATCATCATGGATATAATGCTCTCATGTTCATCTCTTGTGGCCACAAAGCTAACCTAACTGAATATAAATAACACAGTACCCAAATGTCTGTAATTAATCCCAAAATAGGACTTGCATCCAAATCCAAGGGGGGTGTGAACAGTATCCAATAATAAAGATTAAACAAAAAAAAAGATATAGAGGATATTCAGAGTGAAACAGGGGAATAGATTAGGATAGGAGCATGAAACACAGAAGGTTGTTCTTATTCTTCCCCTAATAAAAGGATTCTTCAGAAGCTTAGCAGGGAAGAGCAGAGAACAGTGTATTTACAAGATACAAAGGTAAAAATTAGTAATAGTCAAAACCTTTAAAACAGTCAATTTCCAGATTTTCCAGTTGCGAAGTGAAGCAAATAGGTGCCAAATTGGTGCAGATCTTTCTCAGGAGGGCATACTTTATTTTGTATTCTCTGATTTCAACCATCACGGTAGATTTATCTAATGTAGAAACATATGGAACATGCCTTTCTGAAAAAAAATAGCCAATGAAGCACAGAGAAAACACGTGGATGATACTGAAATTCTGAATGTAGAATCCAAAGTTCAACCTGCTTTTTAAAAGAACCAAAATTGCCTCAGGAGATAAACTTGTTTTATTTGTGGTAGATCTAGTCAAAATCAGCAATCATCTAACTGCACAGTTGGAGAAGACTGCCACCAAGACTAAGGAAATGGAGAGCATACTCTCCTCCCACATGGGCCAGATTCAGCAGAGTTCCACTAAATTAGGTGATTTCAATGTCTGGTTGGCAGCTGCCAAAGCCAAGCTACAGCTGTTGGAAGTAAAGTCCTTGGAGGACAGGGCAAGAATAAAGGATACCTGCATTTTGGTATAATGGAGAAGAAAAATGGGAACGGTCGTCTGTGTTATATGAAAGTGATGCTAGGACAATTGTCAAATATCCCTTAATCACATTTATGCTTGTAATGGGTGCACCATGTTTTTGTCCTACCAAGAAACAGCACAAGGGCACCTAGACTAATTCTGGTCCATCTAGAGAAATTTCTGTCTGCCATATGGTATCCTGATAATACTGTATATGCAGGGAATGCCTGCTTACTGAGAGATAATGATTGCAGCTGTGTTACCAGAAAAATGACAGCCTCCATTACTATGTAGAAACTAAAATTAAATTTAGGCTACTTTACTCAGCTTCTTTGAAAGTAGCACTTCCTGGAGGCTTTGTTACATTCTTGGACCCAAAGGAAGCTCTCCTTTCATTATTGTCGCTGTTGACGTTGAAAGTCCTCAACATGGGAATGGTACAGAGGCAATCAGATGATTTTAGTCAAGACCCAGGAAATTCACATAAGAAAGGCAGACCATTGTGGCATTTAGAGTTTCCACTAATCAAAATTGTAATGTGGCTGCCTTATCTCCAGCTATTGCAATGAAGGGAAGCATGACTTTAATTTTAGAAGTCTGAGAACATCTTACAGTTATGATTCTCTTCAAATTTTTTTACATCTGCCCATGAAAGACATTTTCCTAATATGTGAGGGGCTGGTAGACTTTCATTCTACATTTCTGAATTCTGCGTATTTATTTATTTATTTATTTATTTATTTATTTATTCAGGGGGAGTAGAGATTATTCTGAAGTTCTCAATGCATCAGACACTTAAGGAAATTGTTGTTAAAACAAACAAAAAATTATCTAGGTTGGACGATTTGTACATTAGATGCATTTACTGAATTGACTGTTTTGGTATTCTTCCAAAGAAGATCTCACTGGCTTATTTTTCCAGTTTTTTATAAAAACAGGAGTTTGATATGCACAGATATCTTTGACATGCAATATCATTAAGCTTGTAGTTATGGAGGACTTAACTGGGACAAATAGAATGAGTATACACACATTTTAATTACTGAGGGTTTGTATTATGTTTTGCAGTGACTGTTAGGCTAGCATTCTGGATGAAAACTACTTTGCTATTTCTTGATTTGCATATTTCTCTACTTTATAGAGACTCTCATAGAACTTCTGAAATACTTCTAATACCTCTACAGGATCGCTTGTTACATTCCTTGTTATAGGCACCCTAAGTTTCGCGACAGCCTTTTCTACTTTCTGTTGTCTGAGTCATTGTACTAAAATGTATAAAAGTACAGCGGAATCAGCCAAGAAGTAATTTGCACAAGCAACGAGTATTCCACTATATTAGTATCACAGTCCCATCAAAAAAACTGAATGGCATGAGCTGGAAATAATCTGCAAAACACACTTTTATTGTAGAAATTAAAAAAGTTAAGCGCCTTCATCTACAATGTGTAGACTTCATCAGAACACCACATACTACTATCTGCTGGGTTAAATACAATTCATAAGCCAATCAGTGCAGTAACTTAAGAAACACGAATAAACATTTAAAGTGCTCTTGCTAAACAACCTACAAACACTAATCATCACATATCATGTTGACATATACAGTTTCATGTGTAGCTCTTATAATATAAAAATAATTTAATTATAATGTGTTACAAGTTTAAAAACATTTTCTATATAATATTTCATGTGGATATTTATATAACATTAAACTCTGGCTTCAATAACTGGTTTGATGGAAATAACTTCATTAATACCTGGATATACTGCTGCATTCAATAATATTTGCCATTTAATCTCACATTCACCCAGTTTGGTCCTAACATTCCCTCCCCTGGGGTTTACTCTAACTTATTCTAGAATAGCAAATTTAAATAAATCACAATTCAGGCTTGCTTCAAGGTGCGTATATAATGCATTTTTTGTATCCTTCTTCTTGATACAATAATAATGATCATATATACGGTTCCTAAGGCATCTATCTGTTTTTCCAACATAGTAGCATGGGCACTTTACACACTTCGCCAAGTATATCACATGCTGTGTCCTGCAATTGCCCTTTTTAAACCTAACCAGTGTATTGTTGGAATTACTAAGTGTCAGGGTATTATCATCAAGAAGAGCAAAACACTGGTTACAATTTCCACACTTCTTAGTTCCACCATGTGTCACCATAGATTTACTACTGTATTTTCCATGTTCAAACAACTTCTTCAAATTAGAATTCATTTTATATACAAAGTGAGGTTTGTCCCCAATTTCCCCTGCATTCCGACATCACAGTTTAATATATTCCAATTATTTCCTATTATTTTCTGTAAGCATCTTGTGTGTGGGCCATACTTAAGAATGCAAGCTCGCTTGTAATTAATACTGCTACACTTGTCATCAGTTGTCCCATTGACAGACACACTAGCATTTCCCTCATTACTTAAACCCACTCCTAATAGGGGTCTATATTTTTCCCCCACTCATTCTGGACGTAATTCCTGATGTCAGTTGTTAAATGCCTTGGGTATCCATGTTTGCTAAACATATCCCTAATATATTTCAACTCATTAATCATTTCTGGATAGTTTGAGGTCATACGTGCGGCAATTGCAGGACACAGC
>NC_056741.1:966849782-966942282 GCF_019279795.1 Protopterus annectens
TCCTCATACAATACCAGAACTCCTCTCTAGGCATCCTGTCATATACTTTCTCTACGTCTACAAAAACACAATGCAACTCCTTCTGACGGTAACGTAAAACATTAAAAAGTAGAATTCCACCCACAAGGGCCGATGCTAGTAATTAACGAACCACCGCAAAGCACAATCTCACTTTCAATGTAGCAGCGCTTTGTAGATACTGACACATAGGACTCTGAAGAAGCCAGATTGTTGGCGAAAGCGCTTAGTCGTTTATTGGATTTTATCAAGATAAAAGAAAAAAGCTACAATAAAATTCATGCTGCTTTAATAGTAAAGGATTGTCTTTGGTGTCAGTATCTACACAGCGCTGCTACATTGAAAGTGAGATTGTGCTTTGCGGTGGTTCGTTAATCAACTCCTTCTGACCTTCTGTACTTCTCTATCAACACTCTCAGAGCAAACATCGCATCTATAATGCTCTTTCCCGGCATGAAACCATACTGCTGATCACTAATCATCACGTATATACATACATATATATAGATATATATATATATATATATATATATATATATATATATATATATATATATATATGTAAATCAACTTTTAAAACCCCATAGCCCATATGACCAAATACAAAAATCCCAAGACAAAATTCACAAAACTTCAGAAACCTGAACATCTGATTTTCCACATGGTAAGTAAACACTTGGCCAACTGTAAATGGAACTCACATTGAGGCCAGCATGCCCTGTTCTCCACTGTAGTGCGATCCTGGAGTTAGTATATTTAGTTTAGTGGGGGGTGTACTATATATAATATTTCTTTTTCATTTATTTATAAGATGTTCTTGTATGCTTCTTGTATGCCAGAGACCCAGTTAATTAAATTGCAATTAGTTTTTGACAGTAACACTCCAGTTTGACGGAGGAGTACAGTCAAATAAGTGTACATGCTAAAAAAAAATCTGTTTTTCTAAATTATCCTGATATTGTAAGACTACTAAAAGATGAACATTCATTTTTCAACTTTTTTTTTTTATATTTGCCAAAACTGCATTTGTTAAGTCAACATGAATCCATTTTTAATGCTGATTCAGCATCTATTTATTTATTTATTTATTTGTTTAGTGCATTTGTTTACCGGGAAAATCCACTGGGCCTAAAATGAGCCAATTTTCAGTAGAGGCCCGAGGAGAAACTTCCACCTTTAATTATATACAAGGAAATGTTGCACACAATACAGAGTATATAAAACAGTAGTAATACATGAAAATCAAATTGATAACAACAGTGAAGAATTGTTTGATACTAATTTTTGTATCATCAGCGCAGAGGGAGTTTATAAATTTCCTGGATCATTAAATTATCTTGCTTACTTATATAAGATGGATAAGTGACCTGTATTAGCTTGGAATGTCAATGGCTTACATGTCCTGACAAAGCCAAAATATTTACAATAGGGCTAGCCACTTGGTAGTATAAACATTGGGTCTAGGTAATTTGGTCACATCAACTAATGTCGATGTAACATCCTGACCCTTGTAAAAATGGGGAAAAGGGGATTGATGACAACAACAATAATAATTTGCTGATGTCAAGTGTCTCAGTCCAGGCACTTTGTTATTACAGGTGACACACATAGTATAGCACAAGAAATTACTTCAATTTGCATAATGTTAAATTTATTGTGTCGGGAGCAATCTGGAGAATGAAAGACGGCAATGCATACTTATTAGGAAATATTTGTCTTAGTCTAATTCTGTGGTACAAACTGAACAAATATGTCAGATACTGTAGCTGTAAAGGGCTGCTCAAGATTCTCATGCACATGCATCCCGCCAAATACCAAAAAAAGGTTAATCCCCCTATTCTGTGTGCAGGTGGCATTCATGGATGGCTGCTCTAGTTGGACAGGTGAAAGAAATATTATTGTGCCCCTTTTGGATATTCAGGTAGGCCCTAGAGCTGAAATAGTTCCTCTCCTTGACAAATACTCTAGCTATATATAGAGCAATCATAAAGATATGGGATATGAAAGACTCAGGACTAGGAATGAATCATGGATATACATGATTCTCACATCATTTTAAATGTCTGTGTACAACTGACAGGCTATTCATAACAGAAGACCAAAGGTACAGTTTGGGGACTTCCAGATAGGTATAACAACATTATGTGACCACGCCCTTCTAAGTGCTTTCTTACATCCCAACCTACTTCAACTTCCTAGATGTTATAGGCTTAATATGTCTTATGCTGTGGAGATAAATTCAGTTCTTGGCTTGTAAAAGAATATATTCCCATGCAGCCTGTAAATCCTGTCACACTGATGCCTTAATGAGATGGGATGATAATAATAAAGGAATGGTGAATTTGTCAATTCAATATTACATTATGAAAAGGAAAACAGAAGGAGTACATAGAATTGTGAGACTGCAGGGTAAATCAAGACAGCTGTGAATGCATCTGTACTCAAGGGATAATAAATGTGAGACTTGGCATCCATTGCATATTCAATGACTACAAATGTTTATAGAGCAAAAAGTAAATTATACGACTAATGCTCCCACCCCCACCCCTTTATAACATCACTATGATTCTTCTCTTGCATTTAAAAATAAAAAAAATGGTCAGATCATTATGGTCTTACTTTTTGACAGCAACAAATCATTTGCTGAAGTGAATGGTGCTAAATGTCTTTAACACTACAGAAACTGGATTTCCCTAGAAAAAACATATTTCAGACTTACATAATCTTTATTAGGAAGCTATAGTGTTTTAGAAGTCTGGCAAATCTTTTGTGTATCCATTTAGGATGACTCATATTCCTCAGCCTCCCTGGGAAATTTATAGTATGGTACTAGTAAGAAAAATGCACTGCATGCGATAGTTGAGTCTCTGATTTGGGAGGAACAATGTGGATATTGTCTTAGCCTTGGTACAGTGGATCATCTCCTTGTCTTTGTGAAATTACTGATGGAGTCAAGTGAGCGTGTTGGTATTATCTGAATGTGTTTTGTGACCTTGGAGAATGTATATGACCATGTATCCTAGAATGTCTTGATGGACGTGTTGCAACAATATTGGATCCCAAGGCCTCTCCTGGGTGTTATTCAGTCCCACTGTTTGAAGAGTAAAACTGCATCCTGATTCCTGACATTAAGTCAACAGTGCTCAGAAGACTCCACCAAGGTCATGGTATGCTATCTCCTCTGCTTGTAATTTTCTGGACAGGATAGCAAGGTACAGCCATGAACTGAAGATTTTTTGGTTTGGTGATACAAGGGTTACATCTTTATTATTTTCAGACTTTAATTTATTTGAGATTAATCAAAATTTAACATTTACATGCAAACAGAAATTCAGATAGATAACTAATAAATACATATATTCAAAGTCAGATACAGAGATAATCCAGAATATATTCAATAAAGATATTGGAAGAAGTTTTGTTAAATAGCTTGGGGCTGCATATTTTAGCTAGAAATAATTTACAAATGCCCAAGTCATCTCTTGCAAATAATACAATGATATACTCATAAGGTCAAACTGTCACAGTATTTCACATTTAAAATGGCTAAAATTATTATTTGTTTAAAACTCTTTTATCGGTAGAGCATGCAAGTATAAAAAAGCAACTTCATTTACAAATGTCTGCAGAGGTATGGATGGCAAGCAGACAATCAGATGAAAAGAAGGCAGAATGAAATGATTTATGCTGATAGAGGTATACATCTTCTAGGAGTCTGCTACTGAACAATTGATGCACTTGTGCTATCTGCAGTCAGTTCAAAATCTCTAATGGTTATTGTTTTCTAAAGGTAAGAAGCTATAAAAAAATCTGATATTAGAAGGATGTTCTTCCAATTTATAGTTTCACTTTGGCTTCTTTAACATGGCTTCTTTAGTAAATAGTGACCTTGATTTCTTTAACATGATCTTTAGAGATTCTTACGAAGTGTGGGAGTATGGAAAGTGAGTGAAGTATAGATGATCCTGACCTAAAAGCTATAGTGCTTGATACAGAAAGAATGTAGGCACATCTTTCTTAAAAGGAAACTGGGTGAAACTCTTGAATCTTTATGAATTCCTTTAAGATGCAGGTATACTAGGATGTCTGATATATGGTGCAGTGGAAATAAACCCTGTCTGTGATCCTAAAGACCTGGAATCTACCAACAAGCAAGGTGCTGAACAAGCTGGCAAGGGCTGAAGGGTGAGAGGGGATGGTTGACACTGTCTCACCAATCATTGAGGCAGAATGGCAGTCTGAACAGCTTTAATGTTGACATGTTAAACAGACTGGTAGGTAGGACTGGAAGCGCTATGGTCTGGGATTACCTGGTGTTGTAAAGCTGTGTACATATACAATAATCCTTCAAACATGAGTGCAGAAGTTTGCAGATGCCAGAAGAGGGTATAACAGGCCCAACTATAGAGTGAGTAAGCATGTCAAGCACCAGGGGAGAGATAATATAATATACCCCCTTCTTACAGAGGGTAATCTTCACAAATTTGATTCTAACCTCCCACAATGGATCATAAGATAAGGTACCCTGAGACATAGTGCTTCAAAAGGAGGAGACCCATGCATGGGGGATTTTTGTAGGTTAAGGGATATAAATGGGGTCTATTGGAGGAGTTTGATGGCCAGGAAAAGGTCTGCAGGAGCACACACTCAATTGCATTTAGCAGTAAGAGTCACCCCCACACAAACAAAATAGGACAGAAAGACTGAGAAAGAGATAAAGCAGAGAACAAAATATAGATTGACAAGTCTGCTTGTCCCATGCCAAGGGTAGGTAGGATGGGAAAGTCTCATTGAAGATGGACCATACTTCTTATCATTATGGTAAATGCATAACTTTTGTACTGATAAGATGTGATCTAGATTCTGTAACCATAGGGACAGAGTTCCTTGTGAAGCCTCATAAGTAGTCCTGGTCATGAAAACATCTTTTGACAATAGTATAACAGAAGAAGAGAAGCCTGCCTCTGCAGTTTAGTGAAGGCCACGAGGCCGCAGCACATATGTTAGAAGTGCTGTTGCTGTGGATATGGCTGTAGCTGAATGTATTATTGATGTGGCTGGGGTATTTTGTCTTTCAGATGACAGAATTTTATGCAGTCCATGAACCGCTTCAAGAGTGCTGTTTTGGATACTTTGATCCATCTTCTGAAAAGTCTATTGGAGAAGGACAATTGGTCATTCTTCAGAAGAGTGCATTTTTTCTAAACAAAAACATATTCATCTATAGCTGCTGATGCAGTACAGTGAGCATCTGTCTTTCCTGTAATAATATGAAAACTAGATCAAAAGGTTGATTGTCTGATTTAAGTGTGAAGGAGGGGAATGGTTTTGAGAACTACCTTCTCTTAATGGAAGACTAAATATGGAGGTTTGACTGATAAGAGACTACAATTTTAAGATCCTCCTTGCTGAACTTAACAGCTACTATGAAAAGGATCTTTCACGAGAGAATGTTTAGTTCAGTACTGGCTATTAGTTGAAATGTTGGTCTTACATAAAATGTACCTTTAATGAAGGCCTTTTTGAACTTCGTGGAAGAAAATAATAAGTAACAAACTTCTGGTTGAAAATTTCAGATGGCTGCTACATACACCTTAATGGGGGAAATCAGACACCTTTACCAAACAAGTCTGAGACATATTCCAAAACTGTAGACAGACATGCCATCTTAGTCTCTAGGTTTCTGCCCTGCAGGCACATGGGAATATGAACCATTTGTACTAGTAGGTTTTGTTAGTAGAAGTTATTTTGCAGTGATCAGAGGATGTTTGTATCCTTATTGTGATAAAATAGTTTGTACCCTACAGCTGGAGTTCGAAAGCCATGCAGTTTCTGGATGGTGAGGTCCAGATGAGATTTGTTGGAGGGAAGTGACAGCAACTTTTTGAAAATTTGAGGGGGGGTGTGGGAACAGTAGTGGAGACCAAAAAGTGGATTGTTACGGTTATTTTTGTTACATATGCTCTGACTTTCAGGATAAATTTAGATATTCTTTTCATTGAAGGGAATGCATAATAGAAACCCTGTGGCTATTGTTTAACTAATGATGAGAGAGAAGAATTTGTGACACCTCACATCTGATAGGGAGGAAGAAAATAGATTATTGGTTGTCCTCACCTGCAAAATATGTTGTTACCTCTGTTCTGGCTTATGGACCAATTGTGCAGGAGGAGGGGCAGCTGTTTAGGCAGTCAGCTAGTGAGATGGCTCCTTGAATGTCTCCTTCCATCAGGGTGTGTTGCCGATCTATGTCCCTTTTCCAAAGTGGCATAGCTTCTTTACATAGGGTCCAAGAATGAATCCCTCCATTGGTTGATGTACTAGACTACTGTCATTTTGTCTGTATGAGCTGTAAGGCACCCTTGTGGCAAATTACCCTGAGAAGCCACACCACAATCAAAGCTAGGACATTGATGATGATGTGTGATTCTCCTGGAGTCCACATTCTACTGTAGGTTGTGGGGAAGTAAATAGGTCTTGCAAGAGGACTTGGAGCATGTGTACTTCTTCCATGGGGAAGAACTGTCTCCAAACCATGGTGTCCAAAGTACAATCTGTGAAGGAAATGTATTAAAATGATTGTAAATAACACATTGCTTTGGGTGACTGCAATGTTCAGAGAATTAAACAAACCAATTACAAATTCCCTTTGCTGAATAAGCTTGTCTATAAAGGTGGTTGCAAGGAACCAATCATTTATGAATGAGAAGATCTTTGCCAATGTAGCTGCAGGTGGGTTGTGACCACTGCCATGCAGTTGCTGAACTCTGTGCGATTCATGATAAGACTGAAAGGCAGGCTACTAAACTGGTACTGTCTGGCTCTGACCCCAAAGGACGTGAACTACTTGGATTCTTTGCTCAGCTTCATGCATAGGTAGGTATCCTGAAGGCACAGAGATTATATCCAGTGTTATTCTGGGTAACAAAGAAAAATGTTTTACACACATTATTCTGAATGTTACTTTTTGGATGTATTGGTTTAGGTCACCGAGCTGCAGTATGCAGCCAAGGCCTCTTGCTTACTTTGGCACCAAAAATAAACTGGAGTAAAAGCCTTTCCTTGTCTGATCTGATGGAATATCCCAGGTTGCTCTGTTTTGCAAAAAATGAGTACATCTCACCTTGCCACTGACATTTTAAGGGGTGAGACATCCAGTGATTTTGAGAGTAGCCTCATGATACCTTGTCCGAAACTCATCTCTCTTTGGTGATATTTGACCATTAGAGCAGGTGGGGGGGACAAATAACCCTGAAATGCCTCCAGTGTGGATTAGTGGACAGTCCTATAGGAGTGTTGCTGAATGCCCCCGGTGACCATAAGTTTCCATGACTTCTCTGTTAATAACCTTGCTGGAAGTTGCCCTTCCAGCCTTCTCCTGTTGATGTTGCCGTGGACTGCTTTGCGACCACATTCAAGACTGGCACTGAAGAGGATGGATCCTGTAAAAGGGGAAACCAAGAATGTCATCTTAAATAATACGTAACTGTGCTATCTTCTCAGGCAACTAATGAGGAAACACAGTACGTGACGACCACATAAACATTTATTAAATACAACAAGAAATAGTGGCAATATACAAACTTAATACAAGAGTTTAGCGCTTTCACCTATCCATAGTAGGCTTCTTCAGAACTCCTTCAATTAAAATAAACGCCATTTTAAATAAACTTTTAGGCGCGAAACTGGGCCAACTTGACAACTGTTATTTAAAGTGCTACTGTGCTATTTAGTGAATAAGACAACATTGAAATGTCCGTAGCGATTATCATATAAAAACTGCATGTTAAACAAAATGCATTAACCATACATATCCCAACAAATTAATATATTCATTAACTGAACCACAGTAGACTTAAATTGCACATTATATAAAAATTGATTCAATATAGCCTAAATTGTGTGTTAAAAAATATTAAAAAATGAAATAATAAAAAATAAGATGCAAAAAATAAAAAATAAAAAATAAAACTAGTGATTGTAACTAGTGTAAAATTTGTAAATCAATTGAGGGCATAAGTGTGCAAATTGGATATGAGATGTCAACCCTTTTGATATTAATAAATAATAATGTTATCCAATAAATATATATTACATGTAAATACTTAAGTATAAATATCACTCTAAAATACTACATTAAATTGCATTAATTGATATATATTGTAAATATAAAATTTAATATCAATAAAAATGAAAGTTATGAACTATTATAAGAAATATTTATTAAAAATGCTAATTGCAATAAATATTATAAATATTAAGATTAAATATTATATCTATGTGTTGTTATAAAAACTCATAAATAATTAAATAAGCTATATTTGTTTTTTTGAAAATAAATATTAAGGTGATAGTATTGTGGCACTAGAACTGGGAACTATAAAAAATATAAATAAATAAATAAATAAATACATATTTAAATAGTGTTACATGTAAGTTCATTTGGTCAATAAAGGTTTAATAGCAATGGTGTCATTTAATCCTGGTAACGTAGCAGCATCTGTATATAATTGCCACCATATTTCTCTATAACTTAATACATCTTTGATGTTGCCTCCTTTAAGATCAAATTTAATCTGTTCTATGATGGCAAATTTAAAACTGTGTTGATCACCATTGCTTTCAACATGTCTATACAAGGCATTATTCATGTCTTTCTTTTTGATACAATATGAATGATCATAAATTCTTCTTTTGAATGCCCTCTCAGTTTTGCCAATGTAGTAAGCTGGACATACTTCACATTTGGCAATATAGACAACATTTGGTGTATTGCAATTTCCCTTTACTGGTCTAATTTTCGTCCCATTGCAATTGTCCAAAACTACTTCAGTATGACACATGATGAACCTACACTGATTACAATTCCCACATTTTTTGGTGGAAGTAGGCACTTCACATGCAACACTCCTATTGTGTGTTGTATTACCAGTTTCTAAAATCTTTTTCAAATTATGTGTCATTTTATAAACTATATGGGGTCTTTCACCTAAAATGTGAGATAATTCAGGATTAACTAAAAAAATTCCCCAATGTTTGAACAATATTTCTTTGATTGTATTAACACATGGATTATAGGGTAATATGCAGGCCATTTTGTATTTGCTTGTAGACATAGATTCAGTCTCTTGAACCATGGGAGGACTAACCCCTAAAATTGGAAGATACTTGGTATCTCTTTGTGAAATCACATACCTTTCAACATCTTTTAACATAATTTTATTATATTTCCTCTCTATAAACATGTTTGTGATATAATCAACCTCAGCTAACATGTCCTCATATCTAGAAGTCATTCTGGCCGCTCTAATAAGTTGACCCTTAAAAATATTACGACATTCTCCTAGGGTGATTACTGTCATATTGTAGGTAATCATTGGAGAAAGTACTCTTTCTATAAATATTAGATTTGTAACCTTTCTCATCATGTGTAACAATAGTATCTAAATATGGTAAGCCTTCTTTACTTATTGAGTAAGTAAATTTCAAAAAATTGCTACTGTTGTTGATGAAGGTTAAGAAGTCATTTAATTCATCTAAATTACCTTTCCATAAAATGTAAATATCGTCCAAAAAACGAGTATAATGGGAAATGTGTGTGATATGCTCACTTTTAAAAAGTATTTCCTCTTCCCAATTCAACATGACAAGATTTGCATAAATTGGAGCACTGGCTGAACCCATTGCCACCCCTTTACATTGTTTAAAATGTTCTCCTTTGAATAATATAAAATTATTCTCCAATACTAGGGACATACAATCCATAATCAGACATATCCTGTCCCAGTCAATGTTAGTGTGTTTCCTTATACTTTCACAAAACATCTCTAAACCCTGTTTACTGGGTATACAGGAAAAAAGATCTATAACATCTATTGTCACATAATAAAGATTACTGCCATCAATAAACATAGGAAATTTTCGTAAAAAATCCCAAGAATCTTTTAGTAAGTGAGGGATATCTTTGTATATATCCTTAAGCCAAACATCTACTAATTTACCCAAAGGAAAAGTTTTTGCCTTACTGCCTGACACTATAGGTCTAAAAGGAGGGTTGGTTGGGTCTTTATGTATTTTTGGAATGCCCACCAAAGTCGCCATTTTTGGGTACTGCACCTTTAAAAAATTGTATAATTCATTGTTTATACGATTGTCGATCCAAAATTCTTCCAAATATGAATTAATCCTCTGGTAGGCAATGTTGATTTCATTAAATGAAATCGTAATATAACTACCTGTTTCTGTTAATATAGTATGTATTTTGGAAATATATTCCATTTGGTCAAATATAACAATCCCCCCCTCCCTTGTCCGGCTTCATTATACGTATGTTGTTGTTGTTTCTCAAATTGATTAACTCTTCTCTTTCTTCTTTGGATAAATTGTCTTTATATTTGGTGTTTTTCATTGTGTTGGCTAACTTGTACAAATCTCTATGGGCTTGTTTTTCAAACAACTCCACCACAGGGTTCATATACGGCACAAAAGTGCTTTTGGGTTTTAGTAAATTTGCCTCCCCTGCTATGGTTTGTTCGTTCTTTTTACTATTGTGGAACATAACAGATAAATTGAGTTTCCGTGTAAATATTTTAGTTTCAATCAAATGGTCAACCAAATTATATTTGGGGGTAGGAATGAATTTCATTCCCCTTGATAATAACTTATAATGGACTTCATCAACCATGAAATTGGTGAAATTATAAATTTTGAATTCACCTAAATTGTTGTTCCCTCTATCTTTCCTAGTAACATTTTTCTTCTTTACGTCTCCTTTGGTGTTGTTAATGTGTGTTATCAGTTCCAGTTGTTCCCCCTCCGTCTCTTTTGATATTGGTTCTGACCTCGATTGACATATTCTCTCCTGTAACCTACTTTTTTCCAGTATTGTGGGTTCCAATTCCTCTGAAAATTTGATTTGTGATATTCCTCATCGTCATAACACTCAAAATCACCTCCTTCATAATGTTGTGTCCCCCCTTCCTCATTAACACCATTTTTACTGTTAGGGTGGTCATCATATGTGGTTCGCTTATCATAATTTTTGCCCCCTTCTTTATTCCATCTATATGATCTATTTTCCTTATACTGCACTATGTCAATATTGATTTTCTTACATTTTCTTTCGTGAACCAGTTTCGACTTCTTGTCAACAATAGTAAATTGTTTGCAATATAAATTTTTCCATTCTTCAAACAATGAATCACCTTCAATCTCGACATTCAATTTCTCTACCTCACTTATTAAATGTAATAATAATTCATCGTTGTATTTTATCAACATCTTCATAAATTTAAAACCACACTCGTCAAAGAATTCGTTAAAATCTTTAGTTACATTATCATCAATTGCAATCCCTAGTGGCACTTTGAAAAAACGTAGTCCCATAGGGACTATGTTTAAAGTTAGACATTTATGCAAATAAGCATTTTCTATTTTTGTATTGTCCAATTTGCACATTAGGTTCCCCATCTTATATATTTTATCCTTTAAAGCTAAATTATTAACACCTTTGTTAGTGGGGAACCCTTCTTTCCCCTTTTTATAATCATCAAAATTACAGTCACTGAATAAAAAGTCATTTAAATTGTGATCATTGCTTTTGTGCTCCTGGGTCTTTTTGTATGTATTAGATTTGGACTCAGTACCTTTGTTAGCCATAGATGCCCCTACAGTGTGAGCATAGGTCTTCACTGGCTTAACACGTTTCAACTTGGCCCCAGTTCGCAGCATAAAATCATCGTCCTCCTCAAAATCATAAACGGAAAAGTCGAAAGTGAAACCTGTGGAATTCAAATGGTTTTCATCCATATTAGGTCTCGCACATTGCCCAGCTGGTAAGTCTATGTCAACACTGTCGGCGGAACTGTTCTTGTTTTGTATAGAAAAAATGCCCTCAGTAAAGTTATCCGAAGTAGAGTTCAATTGGCCCGATGAAATATTAGTAGTTTTACACTTGGAAACGGCTCCCAAATCAGCAGCCTGTGTAACAAGAGTAGAACGGACACTGGTATTGCCAATATACGTGCGGCCGTGAAGTCCGCTAACTGTAGGTAGCACAGCCTTGGCTAAATCGCTACCTTTGGAAGTTGTCTGCTCCTTAAAGGCTGTACTAGTGTCCTTACTCTTGGTATTGGCAATGTCAGCATAGCGTACATCACTGGCACCAAACGTTTTAAATTGATTCTCCACTTTAAACATAAAAGTAGATAGCGTATCAGTTAGTTGTTTTAATTCACCTCTTAATTCGGCCAACTCCCCAGAATGGGTAAGATCATTGGTTCGATTTGTCAAGAATGTCATCTTGATATCCTCCATAAAGTCCACAAGTCTGAGTTGTAAATGGTGTTTCATAATTATGCCTTCGGATGCAGCCCATGACACATACTCAGCCATGTTGCAAATTATATGGACCATGTGGCTTATTACACTTGTAGGAAGTTATGGCTTTAGTCCATAGCTTGCATTTTATTGGCCCATCAGTACTCCTCTATCCCATGGACATGTAAATATCATCCAGTTTATGAGGACGTATACTTTTTTGAAGTCTTCACTATGTAAATGCAATTAAGAAGACTGATGTATTTTAGCAACCTTTAGCTGAAATGGAAAGTAAAATGAGGAAATCTGAAAACTGCAATGCTGTGAATATTGTTTATGTCACAACTTGCACAATGTGAAGCTCTGTTGATAAAGAAGGATAAAGCCCTACATACAATTCAGTTGACCAAAAACAGACTAGTTGTATGGTCAACTCTTGCTGCTGGCATAGCAGAGGAGAGGAATGATGTGACTAACCTGGCTCACCTCTCTTCAAGGGTGGGGGCAGGGTCATGTGCCCTGGCACACTTACCATGGTAGAATGCCTGAAGGAGACTAGGAATCAATGCAAGATGCTGTCTACAAGGAAGGTAAGGCTAATTAAGTAAACATACACGGAGCCATACAAGTACATCAAGATGGCCCACTGCAAGCCAAACCATTGGATGTTTTAGGTATATGCAGGGGAAGCTAGGGACTAAGTAAAAAAAAAATCCTTACAAGGTTGATATTGCCATTCTCACCTGACTGGGCCTTTGATTCAAGGGGAACAATAGGCTGTAGTTTTTTCACCTCCATGAGGTACAAAAAGGTCAAGCGAGTGACAGGAAGAAGACTTGATGGTTGGATGAGGGACCAGAACAACGACAAAAAAATAAAAACTTGCAAAATATGTAATGCATTCTATAGAGATAAAAGTAATAGAAAGTTTAAGATTCACATTGATGAACATCTGCCTCATTTACTCAGAAAGGGTGATACTAATGTATTAAACAAGCATACTTTTCAAGAGGCAATATGCATGATTTTACATTTCAAGTCCTTCAAAAAGCATAACTGATCACTGAAATGGAAAGGTGAGTAATAGTGCAGAATGCAGGGAATATTCTTGGATACTGAAGCTGAAAGCAAACAAATTATGACTTACTGAAAGTGTTGCATTAAACACCAAGTTAAAGCAGAGTAGCTTAAATTATTCATTACACCATTTGACATGATTGCGTTGTTTTTATATTTTGCTGGATTACTCTGAAGTTGTACTAATTGGGTGAAGCTTTAGTGTGTTACTTTTTAATATTCTATGTGTCTTTTCCTAATAAAATAGTTACTTTTAAATATTTTTTATCTTTTAATAATAACTGTGTGAGTGGTTTACTTGAGTAAGAAACTCCTTTTGATGTTACAATTGGAAATATTATCTTGAACTTCTTATTTTTTGTCAAATGTCAGTAGATTTTTAACTCAGTGGCTTTATTTTGTGCACTCAGTATGTTAAATAAAATATGTCTTTAAGTTTATTTTCCTTACCTTTTGTATTCAGTGTTTGAACAGTATCATCACATATAAATATTATATCCTGCATCTGTGTCTAATCCATTCAATAGTTTTTGTTTGCTTGTTTTTTATCAATCTTCAGTATTTCTTGTGAAACATCTGACTGTCACTCTTGAGTCACTGTTCCAGTTGCATTTTAAATTTCACATTCAAGTCGTTTTCTTTTTTTATAATACCAGAAAACAATTCCTGCACATATTTATGTTCAACTGCACTAAAGTTGTATTGTAAACCCATCTTTCCTTGTATTAAACTTTACAAAATAATTAATTGTACCACAGGTTCTGGAAAACTGATTGAGCACACTATCCTGCTTCATCATCTGTTTATCACCACACCTACCTCATGAGGTTCAGATTTCAGTTGCACTATCTGTCCTTTGTATCTCAAGGCTGTGTTTTCACTACCATCATTATTAGAATGGAATTTCTTTTTTTTCCATTTTGCCTTTTTACATGACTCGAACTTTGTCTTAACACTTCTAGTTCCTCATTTACTTCCTTTAACTGTTTATCTGTAAATTCCACTTGCTCTGCATATACCCAGTTTTCAGTAAAGTCACCACTACTTCTCCTAATAGTCTGCCCCGTTTGAACATTTCTTATACCACAATGTCTTCTATTTGTTATTACTGAATCATGTAACTAAACAAATTATCAGTCTCTTGCTCAGTTCTTTATCTCAGCAACATAAGAATCTATAGCCTCTGAAGGACATTGCACCCTTGTAAAGAACAAATAGTGAATTCATGGCTAGTTCTTTTTAGGCTCACATTAAGTCCTGAACTTCAATGTAACTGCTATTTGTTTGTCTTTTTTACTCTTCTAAAAAAGTAAAAATATTAAATGCTTTTATGGCATTTTCCAGCTGGCATGCAGACATTTTACACACTGCAGTATTCAGGCTTCTTACCAATTCCTTTTGCCGTATGGAATAAATCTAATTTCTGGCTGATACATGATCATGTATGCATCTTTTTTCTATAATCGTCATTGTGCATACTCTCAATATGGAGTTAGTGTGGCCATGGTGTTGAAAAAAGTTTTATTTGTAGATTAAACATGAAGGCATTCTTGAAACTATTTTATTCTTATTTTGTTTTCCTAAGAACTTATTTATCATCAGTCATACCATTCTACTAAACCTGCTTTCAGATGTTAGATGTGGCTATGGTTGCATATCTTGATTCTAAAGTTAATTTACATTGCTAGAACAAAAACAGTAAAATAGGAATATATTTATATGAGCCCTACCTTATTTTGATGGCTGTTCCTTATAGTTATTTTCTAGGTCTTCTCTTGTGTTCTGTATTTTTAACATTATGTACAGACATTGTAGTGAATTTTGTCTAATCCAATATGTAGAGGACTCCACTCTTCATGTAGGTCTTGACTGTTTAACCAAAGTACCTATGAATATGATTTCAGGATTTCATAAACTTGAACCATAGTAGATTAGGTCTAGACTTCATCTTAATGCTAGATTGAATATAACCACGTGAGACCGAACAGTCCCATCTATCGTTTCCTTCCATTAAATGTTGGAAAGCCTGGCATCTCTTTGTTGAGAACTCTTCTACTCATACTTAGTGTGATTTATATCACAGCCATTGCATGAAATGTATTTTTATAGTTTGTTAACAACTCCACAATCACTTTAACAGAATACTCACTGGAATCTTTTACTGATGTACTTCAGACATGCTTCTATACCCTTCATGCATGGCTCAGTAATATGGATGTATCTGGTTCCCCCAAAGTTATCAAATCCTTCTCTACCTATGTGCCACAATCTACTTCAGACTAACTTGACCATAGACCCTATTATCCCAAAGATCAGCATTATAGCACTGCTACTCATCTGTTAAATTCCTTGAATATATAATAAAGTTTGATGGAAAAGCAGTGTTACAAAAACAAACATGAAACTTGGTAAATTACGTAAAGCCAAGGCATCCTGTCAAATAAGACAAGATATGTAAAGATCAAATGTTATTTATTTATTTACTGACATTTATTGACCAGGAAAGTCCGCTGGGTCAGAAACCCATTTTAAGTGGAGGCCAAGGGAGAAAAGCTCCAGTTGCAGATCAAAAATTTTTACAACAAGATAATATTTACAATAATAAAGCAGTGTACAAAATTTTTTATACAATTTCCTAGATATTAGTAGTACACAGAGTTGAACGTTTTATACAATATGGTTAGGTGTTAGTAATACACATACCATATTTTAATGGCATTTATTGTAGGGAGGGAAAAAAAGACAGTAGATACATTCATAATAAACAGTTCACTTGTGCACTTCAGTACATGGGAAGTTTAGGATTTAGCCTAATAATGATTATAGAGACAAGACATCGATTGACATACTTTAACTGATGTAGAAAAGTCAATGAAGTTCAGGGGATTTGCAAATTATTACTTGAAATCGAAAAGAGTCATACTAGTCAGCAAAATCTTAGAATTTGTTTACAGTGGTCTATAGTTCTGGGCACAAGGACAAATTTGATTGTTAAGAAAGTGGCATTTTAGAGTGAATTTAAAGGTTTTTATGGAATCAAGTTGTGTAATAGAGGGGGGAAGGGCATTCCATAATTTTGCTATGGAGTGGGAGTACAAGCTTTGTCCAGCTCTCTTGTTGGGTTTGGATACACCTAGGAGCTGTATATTAATGGACCAAAGATTCCAGAAGGGGATGTAGGATTGTAGGATAGAATGAAGTGATGGGCAGTTTCCTGGGTTGTATATCAGTTTATGAGCAAGAGATAGTTGGGTGTAATGAAGGTAGTGTGGGAATTCAACAGTCAGCACTAAGATCTTCCACATGTACGACAAGTGCAAAGGCCAAAATACTCATATCACCAAACACAAAAAACTGCCAGCACTCATAGGAGAGGTTTATCATACTCTTTTTAATCAACCAAACCAGTTTCAACCCAATGGCCAATACATTGAGGAAGGCCACTGGGTCAAAACCAGTTTGGTTTTTCATTTTAGTCTATTTTTTACACTATGTCCATTGATTAAAAAGAGTATGATGAACCTCTTATAGGAGTGCTGCCCATTTTTTGTGTTTAGTGTGGGAATTCAAAACATTTCACTTTCTTAATGGCCTGGCAGTGATGTGTGAAGTTTAGTAGGCAAGAGGCAAATTTTGCAATTTTATAATAACATCATTGTAGTTTGTTACTTAGAGATGTATGAAGATTGGTGAAGATGGGGGAACCATAGAGGAGGGAAGGGAGTAGGATGGTATTTGCCAGTTATATTTTTTGTGAGCTTATCCATGTAGAGTTTGTCTGTAGAGTTTGCCTAGTTTAAAATGTGTTTCTTTATTGTATTAAGAATATGTTGTTTGAAGGATAGTTTGTCATCTATAGTACTGGGGTCTATATTAAATCAGCGAACACTTAAAAAAGCGAATGCTGATTTATTGACCCCATGTAAGAGAAAGCTTACAATCCTGAACACTTAGAACAGCGATCACACTACAGTGACAACAATGACAAAATAATGAAGGTGGCCAAACGATTTCTTTCCCAGGGAAAGAATTTGCTTATATGCCGTTTTGGTATTTTGCCGTTTCGTGCTTTCAAGTTCGATCAAGACGCATTCAAAAGAATGCATCTTCAATCTTATAATGGGGAACCTAGTATTGCCTAGTAATTTTACTGTCTTCACTACTTCAATTTCAGTCTTGTTTTAGGAGTAAATTTTAAAGTCCTGTGGAGGTGGTTTACATGAAAATAGTAGCAGCTTAGATTTATTGGGATTTAGTAGTAGTTGTGCTTTGCTTAGCCAGGTGTCCATGGTTGAGAAGGTGTTTTGTGTTATTTTTAGAAGATCTGGAAAGCTGCTAGAGAAGGATATGATGATAGAATAATCAGCATACTGGATGATTGAACTTTGTAGGGAGACTATGTGGAGTTTATTTATAAATATATTATAAAGCAAAGGTCCAAGGATGGACCCCTGGGGGACTCCTTTCTTATTAACCAGATAACCAGATTGTTTTGCCATCTGAGAGATTGTTGTCAGTTGTTCAGATAGTTGGCGAACCAGGTGAGGGTGTATTTGAAGCATTCTAATGTTGCTAGTTGTTGGAGTAGTTTAGTATGCGATACTGTGCTGAAAGCTTTGGATAGGTCTAATATAACTACTGTTGTCAATAGACCAGAGTCCAGAGATTTGTTTACAATATCAGTGAAAGAAAGTAAGGCTGTAGTAGTACTGTGTGCAGGATGAAAGCCATGTTGGATAGGGGCGAGGAGATTATTGCAGAGGGGTGTTTTATAGTAGAGTGTGGATACACCCCTTTCAATATTTTAGATAGTGGTGAGAGAATGGAAATGGGTCAATAGTTAGTTAAATCGTTATTATTTCCACCTTTATGCAATGGAGTTATGATGGATTTTTTCCAGATTTGAGGGACTGTAGATTCTGAGATGGATCAGTTAATTAGAATACTGATGGGGTAGGCTATTCCATCGGCACCAAGTTTCAAGTATTCAGAGGGGAGGTTATTGGCAGATAGAGAGCAAGGTCTTAATTTAGTTAGCAATTTAAATACTAGAGAGGTGGGCACTGGTTTTAGGGAGATTATTGGAGTTACTGGGGTATTGTTAGTGATTCCTTTGTGGAGTGAGGGATGTAAGCTGGGATTCTCATGAACTGGGTTTGAGGGGCTTATCTTATTGTCGGGGGAGGTTGTTTGTTATTGGTAAGGGTTATTTGACAAGTTTAAAAATTATGTTAATAAAGTAGGAGTTGAAAATGTGGGGTATTTGTTGTGGGTCTTTATCATAGGATGGAGATGGGTTTTGTGTGGTTTCAGGATTAAGGAGAGAGGAGACTGATTTCCAGATTTTTGGGGGAGTTATTTCTTGACTAGATAATTGTTGTGAAAAATATTTTTTTGTCATTTTTAACTAATTTCTTAGCTTTGTTATAAAGTTGTTTGAAGTTAATTTCATTTGTTTGTTTTTTGTTTTTACGCCATTCTTTCTAGGCTCAGTCTCTAGAAAGAAGAATTTGTTTTGTTGGTTTTGTAAACCAAGGAGCATGAATAAGTCTTATTCTTTTGTACTGTATGGGGGTTAAAGTATTTAGGGTATCAAGGAAGACCTTATTAAAGTAGTTTATAGCATCTTCTAAGGGTAGTGTTTTTAGGGGGGGTCCAATTCTTAGCTTTTAGGGAGTTACAAAAAGTTATTTGGTTGAAGTTGGTTAAGTTTCTAGATGTTTTATATGAGTGGGGTTTGGGTACCTGAGTATGGGTTTTATGTGTAAAAGTTGGTAAATGGTTACTTAGGATATCAGGGAGGGTACCAGTGTTGAACTATTTGTGTGAATCTGAGACTAGGATCCAATCCAAGGTGGATTCTGGTTGCGTGTTTAGTATTCATGGTAGGCATGTAACTAGCTGTGTATACCTGTGCAGATTAATACAATTAGCTGGGGAGCTTGAGAATAAATTTTGCCAATTAATGTTAGTATCCCCTAGAATGACAGTTTCATTGGATATGCTTTGGGTCGTGCAAGATAGAAAATCTTCAACACTAGGGTTGTTTTGGCCTGGGGGAATATATAGTGCTGCTATGCATAAATGTTTACTATTATTTATTTGTAATGATGTTAATAAAATGTTATTGTTGCCAAAGGTGGGGACAGGTATAAGAAAGGATGTAATGATTAAGGAGGTAAAGTAGATTAAAGCTAAACCCCCTTTCTTTTGGAGTCTATCTTTACATAGGATATTGTAACCAGTTGGAATGATTTTATTGTCTGATATATGCAGTTATAGCCATGTTTCTCTAACAGCTATGATATCAGGGGTCTATTAAGAGTGCTAGGCATGAAATTCTGTAATTTTATTACAAATATTCCATGTGTTCATTGTTATTATAAATAGGTTTCAAGTGTTAGTAGGTGTCTTAGAGGAGGGAGAGGGGGTTATGGCTGATATTGTTAGAGAGGGAGGGGTTAGGATTTGGATGTATGTTGCCACTTTGAGATAGTAACAAGAGATGATTTATAAGGTTTGAGAAGTAATAGGTATTAGAAGAGTACCCAGTTAAAGTATAGGGAATTATTTTGAGTTTGTTGTTGATGGGGATGACTCTGAATTTGGTAGTGTATACACTGCTACAACTGAAAAAAAGATGAGATGTTAGAAGAGCTAATTATATTGGGTTGTGTTGCTGTAGTTAAGGTAGGCGTTCTTGAAAATAATCAGAACTGCATGCTCTGGAAGGAGGTGGCTTGGGTTAGTATGAGAAGAGGAGTGCTGAGAGAGAAATGAAAGTAATTAGCTATATGATGTTGGGCATTTTGTAGAGTAACTAATATAGAATATAAGGTAGAGGTGAAATTTGTGGTATTAAGGTGTTAGGGGAAATTGGTTAGTGTTTAAAGTATTATTGGCACTTAGTAGATGAAACCTGGGTATGGTTATGGAGTGGTTGATTGGGTGATAGCTTATAGGTGAGTGATCTAGAGGAGCATAAGTGTAACGCAAGACAGGGTGGATGGGAATGGGGGTAGGGTAGGGGACCAGAGGAGTGCAGAAATCAATCAGTAGCTATGGACCAAGGTAGAAACCTGTATGTTGAGGAACCCAGTTTTAATACTTTAGATAATATTCTAAACAACGTAAGGGTTTTCAAAGAAAAACATTATTTAAACCACAAATTGCTAAAAATTGAGAAATTAAAAGTAATGAGGGGATAACTCTAAATGAGAGTAGCAGTAGCAGCACTCATACCTGGTGGTGTGCTCACTAGCTCATAGAATCCAACTTGTTCCAGGAGAGTCAAAGAATAGTTGTTTAAAGAGTTAGCCTGGCCTATCTATATTTTAAATATGTACCTTAGAACACCTACGCTCACTTTGTCGGCACAAACACTCATTATTTTCTTAGTAAGAAAAATCCACTGCTTCCTGGGTTCACAGTAGTGATTTAAAGTGGTGATCATGCATTAGTGTAGGAAGGGGAGCCCAGTAAGGAGTCAAAGATGACGATGGAGGTTATACTAGAGGGAAAGAAAAGTAATAAGGTTGAGCACATGTAAGAAAATACAGTACTAACAGTAGGAAAGTAAAATATAAAATGGGTTCATTTAAATGCAGCAATTAAAACAACATCTGGGATACATCTCCACAAATACATTATTCTAGGCAGTTAACACAGAGTTTATCTGCTAATCATTTACAGTGAGGTTTAAGGAGATTAAAGTACCCTTTCACTGGAATAATTAACTAAAAATGCAACACAGTTCAAATTAGCAAGCAAGGATACACTATAAACTCTTTGCCTTAGAAACAGTGGCTATAAACTCTTAAAGAACAATTTTAGCATATAAAACACTCATGAACCCAGCTCCTTTGCTATGCATGGAGCTTTTACCCAGCCACTAGCTTACACCATTCAACAAGTCCATTAGATATGGATGTTACGGCAGTTTAATCTAAGCTACCAATAAACCTCTGGTCGCTAGCAGCAATATACAAAAAGGGCAACAAATCTAGCCAGCACAATTAGTCAAAGTTAGGCTAAGCAGTAGTCTTATGCCAGAAAATATTAAACTATTTCAGCTACACAGGTAAATAAATTCAGAAGAACCATACTTGAAGGCGCAACCAAATGTTGAAAGATACAACCAGCCGCAAAGAGATTTTTAAAACTGGTGCCTACCCCTTATAATAGCTGCTATGTGATAGCACTGGGCACTGATTATGGAGGGAAGGAAATTCTACTAGATATAGATGGTTGGCTCATGAGAAGTGGCATAATTGAGCCAGGAGTTCCTGGCATGTGATGAGTGCAGAAAACAATGAGTAGCTATGGGGTAAGGTAGCATCCTGTATGTTGAGTAGTCTAATTTCAATACTTTAGACAATCTTCTAAACAAAGTAAGGGTTTTCAAAGAAAAAAAAGGTTATTTAGACCACAAATTGCTAAAAAGTGAGAAGTTAAAAGCAATGAGGGGATAATTTTAAATGGGAGTAGCAGTATATTAAGCACTGATCGTACCTGGTGGCATGTTCACTAGCTCAGAGAAACTAATTTGTTCCAGGAGAGTCAAGGAATAGTTGTTTAAAGAGTTGGCCTGGTCTATCTATATTTTAAATATGCACCTTAGAACACCTACGCTTACTTTGTCGGCACACTTATTATTTTCTTAGTAAGAAAAATCCACTGCTTCCCGGTTCACAATAGTGATTTAAAGTGGTGACTGTGCATTAGTGTATGAAGGGGAGCCCAGCAGAGAGTCAAAGATGATGATGGAGGATATACCAGAGGAAATGTAAAGTAATAAGATTTGGCACATGTAAGGAAATACAGTACTAACAGTAGAAAAGTAAAATATAAAACGGATTCATTTAAATGCAGCAATTAAAACAGCATCTGGGATACATCTCCGCAAACACACTATTCCAGGCAGTTAACACAGAATTTATCTGCTAGTCCTTTACAATAAGGTTTAAGGAGATTGAAGCAACCTTTCACTGGAGTATTTAACTAAAATTATACAATGACCCCCCCCCCATTAATATTCCAAAACGTGCAAGCTGATTGGCCAGTGTGCCCGTTGTAAATCCCACAATATACCAATGGAAAAAAGTCCAGTCACCCGGACTTTTTCCGTTGATATAAAGTGCTCAAAACATTTTTTTTTTTAACAAATAAAAAAAAAAAAAAAGAAAAGAAAAAATGGAGCAATGGAGGCTTTCATTTCTCCGTTGCTTCCACTTCAAAGCATTAATGTACTGGGTATGCATGCGACGCAAGTCCCATATGCATGCTCAGTACATCAAAACAAGGAAGCAGTGCACCACAACCAGCAGAAGAACAGTAATGCGCCATTATACAAAGACATTATTTAAGAAAAGTAAGTATTTTTTTCTTAAATAATGTTATTGTATAATAGAAATAACTGACTCCTTGGGTGTGGTATATTGAAATTTACCCACGGTTGGTAATCACTCGGGCTTCATCCTCATGATTAAACCACACCAACCGTGGGTAAATCTTCAATATACCACACCACATCGTTGGTTATTGCTTAAATGTAACACAGTTCAAATTAACAAGCAAGGATACACTGTATACTCTTTGCCTTAGAAGCAGTGGCTATAAAATCTTAAAGAAGAATTTTAGCATATAAAACACATGAATCCAGCTCCATTTCTAAGCATGGAGCTTTTACCCAGCTGCTAGCTTACAGCATTCAACAAGTCCATTAGATATGTATGCTATGACAGTTTAATGCAAGCTACTAATAAATCTATGGTTGTTAGCAGCAATATACAAAAAGAGCAATAAATCTAGCCAGCACAATTCAAAGTTAGGCTAAGCAGTAGCCTTATACAGGAAAATACTAAACAATTCCAGTTACACAGGTAAATAATTTCAGAAGAACCATACTTGAAAGAGCACACAAAAGCCGAGAGATACGACCACCTGCAAAGAAATTTAAAAAATGGAACCCACCCCTTATAATAGCTACTATGTGATAGTACTGGGCACTAGTTGCGGGGAAAGGGGTATTCTACTAGATACAGATGGTTGGCTAATGAGAAGTGGAATAATTGAGCCAGGAGTTCCTGGTGTGCAATGAGTGCAGAACTCAATCAGTGGCTATGGGGCAAGGTAGGATCCTGTATGTTGAGGAACTCAATTTCAATACTTTAGACATTATTCTAAACAAACTAAGTAAGGGTTTTCAAAGAAAAAGTTATTTAGACCACAAATTGCTAAAAAGTGAGAAGTTAAAAGTAATGAGGGGATAACTCTAAATGGGAGTAGCAGTAGATTAAGCAGCTGCCGTACCTGGTGGCATGCTCACTAGCTCAGAGAAACTAATTTGTTCCAGGAGAGTCAAGGAATAGTTGTTTAAAGAGTTGGTCTGGTCTATCGATATTTTACATATGCACAGAACACCTACGATCACTTTGTCTGCATGAATGCTTATTATTTTCTTAGGAAGAATCCGCTGCTTTCCAGTTCACAGTAATGATTTAAAGTGGTAAAAGTGCATTAGTGTAGGAATGGGACCCCATCAGAGAGTCAAAGGTGATGATTGATGGAGGCTATAGTTCACTTTGACTGCATGAACACTTATTATTTTCTTAGGAAGAAGAATCCACGGCTTCTCAGTTCACAGTAGTGATTTCAAGTGGTGATCATGCGTTAGTGTAGGAAAAGGAGCCGATTAGAGAGTCAAAGATGATGATGGAGGGTAAAGTTCCCTTTGTAAATTCTGATCTCCTCTTCTACATGCACTATGTATATTTTATCACCTCTACAAAATAAGCTTAACTAGGCCTACTGTAGTATCTCTAGATTTTTTTAACCACCAGTTTACTACATTTCTTTGTAACAAATTCCCTAACAGCCTCATATGTATCCCTTTGTAGAAATTAAGGACATACTAAAATAATATTTCAACTAAAAATGAATGTGCAACTATGAAGTTACTGGGGAACATGGCTGGCAATTATGCCCTCACACAAAATTTTATTTTTCATGTTTATTGCTATATGCTGTCATTTCATATGAGTATGCCTCACCCATACTTTCACTGCTTTGCATTACAATCTAAATAACATTTTTATATTGATATCCCTGTATGGTACCTTACTTGCTATCTCTATGACTCAGAAATACCGCATTAAGTATACTCATTTTGTCTCATACAGTCATCAGATATTTGCCACCACACATTTCTTTTGCTACAGAGTTGAATACCAAGTTCTTCTGTGCAATATAGAACATTTTGTAGACAGACTATAGTAGTACTGTACTAAATATACAATCAGTGTATTACAGGTGTCTGTCTACTGTTTTCTCTGGAACTTGCATAATTTTCTTAGGTGCCCTAAATCACCCTGCCAGCTCAGTCCACTGCGAAGCATATAGTGAACATGTTTAGTCATTTAAATAACATATGCATTCCTTGCTAGAATTTGATTTAAGTGAAACTTAATTTATTTGAGGAGAATTTCTTTAATTTCTTTGAGGATAATTTCTCATGTCATCTATTGCCAGTGGCAGAACTGACAATCTAGACTGTGTCGTCATTCCATTATCCAGCCAGCTTACTCTAATGGAAGAAAAAGCTGTTACGTTTTTGAAAATGTGTATGTTGTAAGAATATTCAATTATTTGGTGTGACTAAAGGCACAGAGGGCCTGGCCTGAAAGAAATGCTAATATATATGTTGAAACCATATCCACAGAGAGAAGATTGTTGAACATTCAATCTGTGTGCCCTCGCCATGCTCTACTTCAGTATCTCCCTGACAACTCTGATTGATGAAGAGCCATTCTGACAAGATTATCTACTTCCCACCATTAGAAGGAGCAGTCTCCTGAGTTCTGGTCTCTTGCCTGTAAACTGCTCTTCAACTAGAGCTTTATTCAGAACCTTAACTAGGCTGTGGTGAAAGGTGTGGTTGTTATCGACACAAGCTGACATGGGGCATGATCAGCAGGTGCTAACGGTGCGGAGTGCAGCAACAGCATTAACCTGCAAATGTAAATACTGCATTTATGGCTCAGCTAAAGTACTGAAGTGTATCGTCTGTAGTTAATGTGTGTAAGTGTGGCAAATTAACTGTAAGGATTAAGCAAGCAGTTTGCTACAGTTGTAGGACAGGATTTTTTTTGCTCCTCAACTTCGAGGAGAGGAAATGCCAGTTGGGGGATCTGTATAGGGTGTCAGATGAACTAGCCATACTTCTAGCTTTATGTATGTTAACAATGACATCTCCGAAGCAGTCATGACCAGGTGATGGACCTTAATTACATTATTTAGACTGGACTGAACTGCAGACTACTTTAGCCCATAAAGCTTTGGGTATAACTTTCCAATGGCCCCAAAAAATATGAGTGTTCAGAGTTGTCCCAGTCCCCTTCAAGAAATACATTACACCGAATGACATTTGACGACCTTTATTAAATTTCCATAAACATAAATGTTACTCAATATTCATTCATTTCAACCAAACATGATACAGATGAAATAACATCCATGTAACATTATCTTAGGACAGGACAGCGTAAACCTGCTCATCCTGATCAGGAAGCAGCGTCCATACCTCCAGTCTCTTACTTATGAAGCAGCGTACCCACTCACTTCCGTTACCATTTATCGGTACTTATCAAGCAGTGTAACCGCTTACTTTCATTACCATTTATTGCATTATACCATCAATCCAATAAGCAGCTTCACCTGCTTGCTTATATACTTATCAAGTGGTGTAACCGCTCACTTTCAATACCATTTATTGCATTATACCATCAACCAAATAAACAGCTTCCTCCGCTTACTTTTGTACTTGCCAAGCAGCGTAACTGCTCACTTTCCTTTTCCAACTTATTGAATTGACCATCCAGCACCAGAGGAGGAACAGAAGAGGGCAAACCTGCCCCTCTTCTCTGCCCACCAGCCTGACCAGGCTGTTCCCCCTCTCTGCAGCACACTTCCAGCAATCTAAACACCATTAAGGCATCCAGCCAAACATCATTCGGTGTACCCCATCCCCACTTACCAAGGTGGATATAGTAAACTCCTAAAACCCTATCACATAACAAAATAACCAGTTACTAAAACCGCTGAAAACAAAACATTACTCAGACCCTTCACCTTAAGCTAAGATAACCTAGCATACCCACTGCACATGATCTAAATAATCCTTACTTCATGACCAATGGCAGCTCCAAAAAGACTTCAAGGGCATTATAAAAGCCACGCAGAGTCAACTACATGCCATCATACCAAATTGCAACCCCATTTACCACCCAATCCAGTAATAACCAAATGAGCTCTCCTTAATGCCAGAGCAATAACAATTCAAAAGACTCCCCATCATTACCCTTCAACTGGACAACCAACACAAAACCCACCATCATCTGAAACCACACAGAAACAAGAACAAACCATGATGCCTAATCCCAGCCCCGTTTCACTGCTTAAAATAACCAAAATAGTATAATAAAATCCCATTGTCTAGCAATCCAGCCATCATACTAACTATCCCTTATAAGCAGCTCAACAGCCATCATGGCATTCTAGCAACTCAACAAAACAAGCCATACTATTTCGTTATTAAACCCCATTGCATACCATCATACCAATGAGATCTCTTTAAAGTAGGTACAATATCCTCTTTTTTTTTCTTTTCCTTCTTCTTCCACTCCTGATGCTCCCCACCCAAAACAAGCAAACAAACCATTACATTGTAACTATTGGAAAGAAAATATAACAATTCTATATGTGACTGGATTGCTGGAAGACCATGACCTCTTTTCACACCACTCCATCAACCGACATCAACCGTGACCCCCTCTCTCGCCTGTCAAAGCCACCTTCCTTCCACCTATCATCTGTAAAACAAAAACACCTTAGAATACTGTCATAAACCCACCTTGCCATACCATCACTGAACACACCCTAATGAACTAAATAAAGTAGGGTTACCGTGACCCCACTGTAACACTGGAACATCCACACCAAGAGAATACATACCCTTTTAGCCCACTTCCTTCAAAGCTGAAATCATGGCTCAACCTGAACGGATTGACAACCTATAACCACAACAAAAACCACAAACTATAACCCCTTGAACTCAAAATTGACACCCAGTCAAACAACTAGTATCAAGTCTCATACCCGGGACCCTGTCAACTGTAGCATATCACCTTAGCCCACCAACTACCCAGTTCTGGATGTGCAACAACTCAATTACCATATGGAATAGTCTAACTCCAAAACTTTAATGTCCTAACCATAGGTGGCAGAAAACCAGCACCATTTCTCCTAGTTCCTGAAAACTCACCTATGCTCATCAATGAAGTACTCTACGTGCCCAGCCATAAACACCCCCACTCACTCATTACCAAACCATTCTTAACCCTGTTTGTCCCTGACCTTTCCGCTCAAAAAATCAGGCGCACTGACTATCGTCAGGCACACTGACGTCCCGCTCACCAGGCTGAACAAGGAGAGGGTCACGGTGAGCAGCCTGTTGGGTGCTAGGATCCGCCACATAACACAAGCACTCAGGTCACTCCAAGGCAAGTACAAATATGACTCAGTCATTGCCCATGCTGGTGTGAATGACCTGAGACGTACCTCCCTGGACTACATGAAAAGAGACATAAAGGAGCTCTCTGAGCATGTAGCCCAGGCCGGTATGACCCTGACCTTGAGTAGCATCTTACCCTCACCAAGAATGATGCCACAATATGAAGACAAGATGATCAATTTCAACAATTGGCTTAAGTACTGGTGTCATTCAAAGGGGATCCAATGCCTGTCAGCTTGGGATGATATGCTCGACAAGCCACGATGCTTCGCTAGGGATGGCTTGCACCTGTCACCCTGGGCTTTCGCATATTGGCAAAGGCTCTTGCTACCCCATAGTGCCTTTTTTAGGCAAGGCTCAAAAGACAAACCCACCTCCATAGGTATCACAAGGGATAAGAAACTAAGAGTAATGCTACTCAACGCCAGAAGTCTAAACCTCAAGATGCATGCACTCAAAACTCTCCTTAGCATGGAGAACATCGATATCTGTGCAGTAACAGAAACCTGGTTCAGGGCTCCGAGAGCACCCCAGCACTACCAGGTTATACCTCATACCATGCTTTCGCCCCAAAACTTGGACCGAACCACAAAAGGAATGTGAGTATCGATATTCATCAAAGATACCCACACCTCCAGGTTGGTGGCAAAGCACGAAGCATCAGAAACTATCCATGTGCAACTAACAGTGGGTAAAACTGCCTTCCAGTTTATAGCCTGCTACAGACCACCCTCCCAAACCCAGGAACCCCACTTGGCCTTCCTGAGAACACTGGAAAATATGAAGGTCTCTCCAAACACCATTATATTGGGCGACTTCAACTACCCAAACATAGACTGGGAGCATTACTCTAGCTCCAACACCCTAGCCCAAAGGTTCCTAGAATTTATAAACTCAAATGCTATGGAACAACTTGTTACCACTCCCACAAGAGGGAAAACATATTGGACCTGATCATCACCAACATGGGGACTCTATGCTCCAGACCAGAAGTGTATCCCTCACTGGTAAGATCAGACCATAAACTAATCTCACTGGATATTCACATCCGACCCCACCCCTGCCCAGAAAACCACAGTGAAAAACTTCTCTAAAGCAAATTTTACACTCCTCAAAACTGAGGTGGAATCCTTCAAAGCCCGCAGGCTTGTGGAAAATACAGCCCTGACCGCAGAATCCTTTATAAACGCATTCTATGAACACCTTCAGGAATGCATGGATCATCGATCCCAAATAAAACCAAGACCCAATCCTCCAAAGGCAGGCGTCCTGTCTGGTGGACCCCAGCCATAAACAAACTATACAATAGAAGGAGGAAGCTACTAAATGATAAAGCAAAATCCCAAAAAGGGAAGGCATCACTGATCAGTATTAGCAAAAAACTACGGGCACACATAAAATTGTCTAAGGCCAGCTTTGAGAGAAAAATTGCACAGGACACTAAGGATAATCACAAGGCTTTCTTTAGTTATGTTAGGAACCTGGGTGGTAATTCCCAGATATGCTCAGAATTAGTCCAAAATGACAAAAATACACCGAACCCACAGACATTGCCAACATCCTAGCTGACAGGTTCAGCGCAAACTTCTCCCCCCCCTCCCCACCAAAAGGGCATCTCAGATGCTCAGGTAAGAGCCGCCCTCTCCAAAGCAAAAAACACAGCATCAATGGGACCAGATGGTGTCCCGGGCTGCGTCCTACATGAACTCAAAGAAGAGCTAAACCCAAACATAAAACTACTGTTCAATCTCAGCCTTACTACAGGATATGTGCCCAAAGAGTGGTGTACAGCAACAGTGGTCCCTCTCCATAAAGGTGGTGCCTCAACGGATCCTGGAAACTATCGCCCCATAAGCCTGACTAGCTTGGTCTGCAAAGCTATGGAAAGGATCATCATGGACCTCATAAATAAAGATATTGGGGACCTACAAACACTGGATCCTACCCAGTTCGGCTTTGTGAAGGGCAGATCCTGCCTCTTAAACCTGGTTGATTTCTTTGAAACAGTCACCAAGGCCATTGACGAGGGGAAGGTGGTCCACACAGCCTACCTGGACCTCGCAAAAGCCTTCGATACAATACCCCACTCGGGCATTATAGATAAGCTCACCAGCTTAAATATAAACCCCTATATCACTAGATGGATTGCAAACTGGCTCAAGGACAGAACCCACATGGTTAGAATTGCTGGAGCCATGTCAGACTCCAAACCAGTTACAAGTGGTGTCCCACAAGGCTCAGTCCTGGGACCTCTCTTGTTCGGTATATATTTCTCGGAGGTACAGGCCAACACGGAAGGACTGTGGCTGACCAAGTTCGCAGATGACTGCAAACTGGGTGCCATAATCGACTCTCCAGCTGACACAAGCATCCTCCAAAAGGGCCTCATAGAAACAGACAACTGGTGCCAGAGCCATGGCCTCAAGCTAAATGCCAAAAGTGTATAGTCATCCCCTTTGGCAAAACAAAGTGCCCACAAATTACCACATAGGTGGAAATCCATTAAGTACAGAAGAAGTAATTAGGGACCTGGGGACCCAAGTTGATAGCAATCTCTCATTTGACAACCACGTGGCCAAAGTGGTTAGAAAAACATTTTATATAGCCCACCTAATCATGAAGGGATTCACATCTAGATCAGGGAGGTCATCGTGCCTCTTTACTCATCCCTCATCAGGCCCATAATTGAGTACAATGCCCTTTTGGGATGTACCTTACCAGACACCTGCAGCAACTGGAAAGACCCCAAAAGTACCTCACCAAGAGGATCAAAGGGCTCAAACAGATGCCATATGCTGCCCAGTTAAAGAAACTCCAGCTCTACTCAGTGGCATACCGCCTGTTCAGAGGAGATCTGTGCCTGACGTATAAAGCCATGTCCAACCCGGAATTAATGGACATGCTGCACCTCAGAAAATCCAAATCCCATCGAGCTACGCTCGAGACTTGAACCTCAGCACTGAAATAAATAGGACATGCTGGAGGGACAGATTCATAACCCAGAGGCTCCCTTCACTCTGGAATAAAATCCCAGTCCAGGTTAGGCAGAGTCCCTCATTGACTCTCTTCAAGAGGAATCTTGATGAGTGGATGGGAGATCGTAGGTTTACCCCGGGTATCACTTCTGTGTCACTGTTAGATAGAGGCACAGTATACTAACCTTGAAAAAGGGCATAGCAAAATAAATTTAAAATGGGTGGCGAAAGCCAAACACATTCTGGCTAGGCTTATAAATGCCCTAGGGCAGATAGCCTAGTATGAACCTATGAACCTATGAACCTAAAAGCTCTCTTTTCTTATGTTACCTATACCACTAGTAGGTAATTAGACCTGTCCTACAGCTGCCTTATCCTGCAACCAAGCCTCCTTTAAACCTTCTAACTCCCCTATAACAATGCACCCAGTTACTAACTACCCAAACACAGCCACCTACTTACCATGCTTCCTAAAACCCTATCTACCAAATTCACCCAACCCCCAAGTGAAATGATCCTTTTTCTGTTCTGTAAAACCTTAACCTGGTATGTAACATTAACAATACCTACTCAAGGGACAAATTTGTCACCCCAAAGCTACCACCCGTTAGGAACAAACTCCAGCATCCTGTCAAACACCTCATTGGCCCTTCCCCCACATAACGGTTCAAACAACTGGATGAGTGAATACAACCACCCCAAGGTTCCAAGAAAGCAAGGATTGAACCTCACTGGCTTGCAAGAGCCATAGGGCTGTAGCCTAATAAGTTCCTGTGCTCCTATGAATGTTGTGACTCTACTCATCCCATGGAATCCCCACACTCCCTATAAACCGTCCCCACCAGTTTTCCCCCTGGCCCCCCTACCTACCTCTTCCTTACTTGCCCCCTATACCAACGCAATAATCAGCTCCCACTAATTAAACACAGAGCTCTAACATGCCTTACTAAGATGATTACTCAGACCCTCCATGGGCCCCATTCCAGTGACAAGAACATCCATCTTATCAAAACATCACCTTTCAAATCCCCTTTTCAAGCCTCTGCATGATACTTCAGCGATCTGCAAAAAAAAAGAAAAAACAATAAATTCTATGTGCACACATACCAATAATTACTTAACACGGAGGCACTGACAAGGACCCCTAGCACCCCATCAAATGTTCGCCAAACCCTGAATCAAAATATGGCACCAGTCCCCCCCCCCTTTTTTTTATCCTATGACTCATATCCCCTTGGACAAGAGTAATAAGTGCTACCTGCAGAAAAAGAGCCGAACTTGTCTAGCTTGTAACCATCCCCGAGCCAGTAACCTAATAACTTCCTATGATACTAAGACTGCTGTGACTCCACTCCACCTACCTGAACCCCATCCACATTGACGTGCCTTAATGAGCACTAAATAAAATGCATTACCTGTAACCTCATCAAGCCCACTGCAGGAACCCAAAATCTTACCTATGGCCAATGGCTGTTGCTTCCTTTTACTATTGAATGCAAATGCCCAAATGCAGGGTCAACTTTCACGTTAATCTAACATACTGAAAAGTTAATAGAAGAGATTGTACAACCAATTAGCCCTGAGATCACAAACTCAAATGCCAGTCCTTTTCTGATTAGCAGTGTAAATCATCTACCAAAACTCAACAACTTTGAAATCCACTTCCGTCAGTAGCTGTTGCCCACTTATGCTCCTCATGTGTAACCTCCTTGCTTACCACTGCTTCCATCATCTGCAAATTCACTGTGTATCATCACAACTGGTATTCAGCACAGCACCATCTACAAAGAAAAGGACAAAAGTAAACCCTCTAATATGTAAAGAGAAAGCTCCAACTTATACCCACCTATTCCAAATTACAGCCGCAGCGTTCCAAGACCCCATCTTTCAAATCCACCTCCATCAGGGCACTGACGGTTGCTCACTCAGCATTCCCTCTTCTATGACCTCATTGTGCACCACCCAAGGGATCAGGACATCCATTTAAGCAGCCTCCATCCTCTTTCGAGACCCCTTCATTCAGGACACCAACCGACACCCACTCCAGTTCCATACCTCTGTGATCTGCAAAAGAAAATAAGTTAAGCCACTTGCCTTTACAAAACTGAAGAAAGATGAACCTCTATCCCTATCTCCTGTGACTATGCATCAAACATCTTATCACTATGACTCCCCTTTTAATGTCAACCCTCACCTTAATATGAATAAATTAAATACTATCAATAGGGTGAATAATATTATTCAAGCAAGACTGTTTCTATAAATAAATTATCACATTTTAACCATTCTGTGATTTTCCTAATTAAGGTTGCAGTGAGCCATTGGTAAGTGCTCCACCTCTTACCCAATCATTACACATTATAATTGTCAACATTCTGCATCCTAGTGATAGAATGAAAACAAGCAGGGTAATGAAAAATAGACCGTTCCTCCCCTTTTATTGGTCCTGTTAGAAATACCGCACACCGAATCATGACTACATACAGCTAAGATGCCTACCTCTCATGTCTGACATTTACCAATTCCCTCTTTAATGAACTACTATACCTACTCATATAAAGTATAGGGCTTACCAATTCATTCCCTGCATGCATACAGCCCTGCAACCCTGCCCCAATAACCCCAAAACAAAGATGGGCATCCGACCCTTTAACTGTTATTTTTATGATATTAATTTATTTACTACAATTTTTACATTTTCTAAATATCTCCATGACGAAGTAACACTGACAAGACTCCTTTGTCTCATATGAAAGCTCTCAGCTAGCTGAAGAAAATGCCGCTGACAGTAGGCGATCAACCCGAATGTTTGATGAGATATTGTAAGTTGTTAAAATATTACAAACATAATAGTTACTGAGTTTACTGTGACCTATGAAATTCCATTTAAGATCTAAAACCTAAAGAATACTACCACTATAAAATAATTTGTGCTGAAGGGTTTCCATTCATGCTTGTCAGTTGAATTTCCCCTGTTGGCCTTAATGAAGATTAACATTTCAATCAAGTCACCGGATGGCCTGCAAGCCCGCGAACAGCTACAGCACCTTACCTCCTCACTGTGGAGAACCTACGCTAAAGCTACTGCCATAGCGCAACCCCAACCCCCCACCAAACTAAATGAGGGAAAAGGTCACAAAACCCTCACAACCCCACACAGTAATATGAACTGTCTGTCATTATCGTCCTCCTGCTGCCATTGAGGAAGAGCCCTTAGCCAAAAAACCACCATTTTATATAACCGGACCACAATATGACCACAATATGAGGCAAATCTATCCAGGCTGTTATGACTTCTCACTCATGAGCAGCATCAGCCCAATACTTGGCTCACACCTGAGCCTGCGAAAAGGTAGTCACTGTACCTTAAAAGCAAGCTTAATGGAAAGGTACCGCCATCCTACTCCACCAACACCCATGGTCATTTCACAATGTAAGATCTTTATTACTATAAATATCTGCACCACCCTGCCCGAAAACAAAGAGTCACTCTAGATCTGCACAGCAGAGAGGCATGCTGAATAAACTGCCCTTTTTTTTCATTTCTTTTATTTGTTGGGCCAGTGATGTAAAAACACAAGCTCCCACAACTGCGCTGCAGCCCCTCCCACTACCGAAGTAACCTGCTGTACAGCGGATCCTTTCACCACCGTCAACTGCCACAATCCACCATTCTGCATGAATCAAGCCAAACCTCCAGTTCTCCACAGGCACTGCACTGCCCAAGAACCTGACCAAACCACAAGGCCACAAAGTAAGTAGTGCATCCCCTAAGTATCCAAAGCAACCGTAAGGAAAACCAGGACACCCGAGAGCCACCTCGCATCCCCACCACCACCACCACCTCCACTCATCGCAGAAAAACCTGCAACTGAGACTGCTGCTCGGCTGACCAAAACAAAACTAAGCCACCAAGACTGAGCATAAACAAAACTCACCTTCAACCCCCGACTCAGCCATCAAGTCGGCAGAGACCAAAAGACAAGGCCTCCTCACAACCTCCATGGCCAGCGCTCTGCTGCCTGCAAGAAAACTGACAAAGCCATGTGTGCAAACTGGGACAACCTCACCAACCAACTGAAACACTACCACATGGACAGCAAAAGCAAACATCATGAGAAAAACTCCACAAACATCACTGCCGCCATGCAAGCATGCAGCACAACAACGCTGCCCTTCATAGGCATAGTGGAAGATCCACGACAGATAGTGACCACCTGCCTCTACTCAATCACAGCTTTACTTGGCTCACATCTGAGCCTGCGAAAAGGTAGTCACTGCACCTTAAAAGCAAGCTTAACGGAAAGGTACCACCATCCTACTCCACCAACACCCATGGAGGTGAAAGGATCTGATGTACATCTGGGCAAACAATCATAAAATCAAATTCAGTGAAGTTGCATAGTGCAGATGCATCAGCAAATGTAACCCCTCACCTCTGAGATCTTTGAAATACCCCACATCACATGAGTAATCTCGACTGCCATGGCATCCCACACACTTAGGCACACTCCACACTTAAAAGAGACCCTAAAACCCTGTTCAACCTTCAAAACAGAAATACACTTTCCTCCGTCTTATTGTTCTGTATACCATTACCTCCACAACATTTTCTTTTGAACTCCACAACTTAGATGCTGTAGCACTCCCAAAAACAGAATGCTGATACTGTCCTTAATCAACAATAAAACATTCTTCCTTTCTGCAGATGTACTCACCATGCACACCTGCCACTTCGACCAAGTGCAAAGAAACAAGACATGCACCTCAGAAAAACTACAACATCAAGAGAAACTGTTGCCATCAACTGCCAGCACTCTGGAAATATACCAACCACGTTCTACAAATCTCACTAGTAGTAAAAGGCAGGGAAACATTTACCACCTACAAAATACAACTCCGTTCAACAACCACTCCCATCCCCACCAGACATGTGCCGACCACAGCACTACCTCAGTCAAGAGCCCAAAGCCCGCAAAAATATATTTGCAGATCTTTCCACCAACCCAACAGCCAAAACCACCATACAACGAACACCACTAATGACAATGCTGCCCTGCGACCCGGATCCCCAAACCAAGTGTACAGGAGAACAGACCCCCCGAAAAAAAAAAAAGCAACTGAAAAATGACAAGGAGGTCGCAACAAGGCTATACTCCCTCACCACACCGCTGGAACCTACAACATATGCCTGTCCACCTCTCACAGCAAAATCCAACTGCCCACTGACAAAGCCCCAAACAAAAGTGGACCAAAGGCCCAAAACTAGGGATAAGTTTCAAACATTGCCCTCACAAGCCTAGAAGGTCGATGAGAGAACAGGCCCTGGATTAGCCTGGACCCCCTGAATGCCACAAAATCCAGAACTCTACTATCCATCATCCTCCTCCAACTTTGATCTCCAAGGATTCACCACCAATTCACCAGAAAAGCACAGTCCTCTAGGTTGTCATAGACACAAACTTGCAGTATAGCAAGTTCACTCCAAAATGTGACTCCTAATCCAGTTACACTTGCCTAACATCCTTTAAGCCTCTCACTACCCCTACCTCACTTCTTCCCAAACCTCATCCATTCCTATTTAACCCTATCCTACCTCTATCCTCCCAAATCCTGCAACTCTAACCTCCCACCTTGAAGATGTCCCTGGATAAAATGGTCTGTTCCAAACCTCATTTAGTACTTGTCTTTCTCAGAGTGGGGTCATTAGTTATAACTGATGTTGAAATGAAAATTCTGCCCATGAAAAATGTCTCCCAGTAAAGTCTGTATGAAAACATTTGTAGTACTCTGTAAGATTCTCGCAGTTCATGTTAGATCACCTACTGCTAGATGTAAGGACATATTACTAACTTTACCTTGAATAATATCCACCTGAAACAGCTGGTGGCATGTGATTAATTACTGCTGAACATTGGAAATAGATTACCCACGTTGGAGTTAACATTAAGCATATGCTACACATTGTTTGACAGGCAGCATATGCTGCACAGCCTTGTCTGCCTTTAATGCATCATATCAATCAGGAATATCTAATAGGTTAAAGGATAATTTTGTCTGATCCTGTGTACCATGACAGTTGATGGCTATACATGCCCAAGCAATGTAGATCAATTAATGTTGACTCCCTGAACTTGAAAGCAGCTCTGATAAAAATCACCTTTGAAATGTTGCATTCATTTCTGAAGTTCAGTCCAATGAGCTAATATTACTTTCTCAACTTCCTCTGTTAGCATGTGATTTTGTCCCTGACCAGGTAGACCATGTTTTAATTAAATGGAACAGGTTTAGTATGAAAACATACATTAACATATTAGATTTGTACACCATTAAACCCTTCACTCGTTCACCCCCAAAATATCTTTGTATAGGACCTACTTTCACAGTTATCTTCATGTCTCCTTTTCACAGCCACCAGTAATGCCTTAATTCCTCTGGTGTAGTACAATCAAAAGCTTTTGAAGGTAAGATCCCCAATATAAAGATGATTTCTGTTCTGTACAAAACCTTAAAAAGCAAGCTCCTTTAACTCTTTTCTTCTGATGCTGCTGAAGTTGGTGTTATGTTTAGTTTTACATGTCCATGTGATATTTCACATCAATTGGCATTCGGTGCACATGCTCTCTATATTCCTGAGGGCATATTAAGATCGCAATATACATAGCACAATATTTGCCTGAAAGTATAGACTTCACACTGAAAAGTTTAACTGTGCGAAGTCTGTCCTTTGGGCAACTGTTACTATTAGAATTCTGTAAAAAAAATTGGGTCAAAGCCATTGCTTCTTACAAGCATGGACTGGCATGGTGTTCATATCGTTTAGTGCACTTACTTCTCCTCTTCTGTCCTTTACATTATTCATAATCTGAAACATTGTCTTATATATATATATATATATATATATATATATATATATATATATAGGAGAACATTTTAATCACACTCTGTGATTTTTCAGCTATTTTCTTTTGATTACAGCACATCTCTATTCTGGTAGCCACACAAAGTGTAAAGCCACACTTCAGTCGAGCACTGTCAAAATGCAGCATGGCAGTAATATGGTGGCATGGCTAAACCCAGTTTGAGCAGTTCAAAGACAATATTTTTCATAAGACAGCAAGCAGCCAATACTCAATAAATGCAAAGAAGATTCAAACAGCAGATGAATTTTAATGTTTTGGAGCGGCAATTGTTTCATGATTGACACCAGCACAGTATACCAAGTCAGAGTTCTTTTTGATTCTGCAGGAAAAAACTTTCAGATAGTACTTTATTACAGCAGTCATTTTGGAAACTGGTTATTCAAAACAGGCAGGGCATAGCTGATGTTGGTTTCTTTCATGACATGTTACTAAATGCTAGTAAGTCGTATATGTCTTGACCTGTAAGAGCTCTCATGTCAATGTCTTGTACTAACACAGGACACCTGTACATCAAAATCATTTCTGTAAATGCAAATATCATTTACTACATTATCTTGCTAACTTAATACCATAAAGAGCAATGGCTTGATGAAATACCATGCCAGGGAAGTAATACAGGGAAACTGTAGAAGGAGGCACTGGAAGACAACCAGAGTAACAATCCACTTTTTAATGAAGTACACAGCAGGACACAAATATAAGAACGCATTGACTGAATCACTGCATTTTTGTCACAGTAACTTCCTCGGATGAGTGTGCCAACATCTAGAACACAGTTTATATACACAGAAAATCCCAATCAAGCAATCAAACAATTAGTTACCATGCCTACCCTGTAAAAGTGACTGTACTTGAAAATGTGTATATATACAAGTGTTTAAAACAAGTAAAATGTGTAAAACAGAAAAATATTCACATCCCATAATAAAATATGTACATATATTTGTTGATTTGTCATATTAAACACAAAAAAATCTTTGTTTAATACTTCTAAAATGGTTAAAAGTTTAAAAATATGTTTTAAAATCACATTAAAGTAATACAGGGAGTTAGATGGGGCAAGATGGTTGGTGACAGGCAGATGTATGAAAAAATATCTACCTGCAAACATTGTGTCAGTCTGATATATAGGTAAGTAAAGGTAGCTTCAGCATAAGATGCTGTGCTACACGCTTGAGTAAATGTAATAGGTCAGGTAACTTATATGCTGGAAGCATTCACATGTTCATATTTAAACTCTGTGACCCCTAACAGTTAAAAGAGTATAAACTATTGAGCTTAGCCCACCATTCTTACTTTATTTACTCTTCACCCCAGCAGGGGTCATGTAAATGAGGGTTTACTCTGCTGTAATAGCCTCTTAAGTTCAAAATACAATTGTCACTTTTCTGCACACGTGCGTTTATGTGACCTTATTTGATTTAGTTCTTACCAAGTGAGAGAGAAGGCTTTAATTTTTTTTCTTAGGAACAGATTTTCACTTTAGCAAACTTACTCACTTGAAAATGCAAGTGGCAGTTAAATCCAACATAATAAGGGAACCAGCAGCTTGGAATTAAAAGCTCTGGCAGATTCAATTGCTACTTTATACTTTTTGTGTTTCCTGTGTGAAATGAGAAAGCTAGTAGTTACTCAGTAATTAATTCTCGCTACACATACCCCCATTTTGACACGGTTCAGCCCCACAATATAATGATGATGCTATATATATTTTCTGCAAGCAAGAATTATTAAGACTTTGCATTTCTGCTTACAGAGCAATTTCATCTGAATTCATAGTTCATTATTTAGAGACTAATGCAAAGTGTTTTAGACCGGCATTTTAATAAACATGTTAAATATTTTCATACATATAAAATAGGGATTTATTTTGATTCAGACCTTCTCACATATAATTGCCAATATGTTAGCCTTCTCACAAAATACAGCTTAATTGGAACTTCTGCTGTTAAAAGACAGAATACAGCAGTTAGACCCAGTAAACAATTCTGCATTTGACAAAGATGTTCATAGTGGTCACTGCTGCAGTAGCCTTAGCTACATAGGTTATTTCCTGCTGATGATATAACAGCCAGCCAGCTTCAAAAGCTTCAGAGCACCTTCCATGTGTCCAAACTGTCAAGCAGCTCGAACTGAGCTGACTAAAGGACAAGTTTGGGTGCAAAATCCTTCACAGCTTTACTGCCACTGAACAATATGTTCCTCTGAGGATTTTGAGGAGTGATGGTCAGCTTAGCTAGGCAGATAGGTTCTCTTTGGGGAAAAAACTTCCATTTTCTTATTTTTTACTGATGTTTTATTACTTTCCTCTTCAGGAAAGTTATTTTAAAGCTAGGAGTGTTGTGTTATAATGGATTATCTCTAGACTGTAACATACTTTTTAACAGAACACTCATTTCTGTCAGTTTAAAAGTAATGTTATCTAACTGATAAATTATTTTCTGTGGGGAAATTATGTTTATTTTAAGGCTGTGGGGTTGCCATAGTGCTTGAAAGTGCATTGTACTGTATTTTTCCTGTCAAAAAAGATTAACTTTTGTGGAATGGTAGTTTTACTGGCATTGTTGCTTGTTTTTTTTCCCAGGAAAAAGGCACCATTTTCATTCTGATCATAGAATAGATCGTCACTCCCACAGTCAGTCCTTAATCCAGCCACAAAAAAAAGTTAAGCAAACAGGCTTTGCCACCACAGCAAGCTAGCAATTTGCCATAGCCACAGTTGGGTGACTCTCCTGTGGCCATTTGTTGTACTTCAGACCACTCATCTTTTATCCCAGATTCATCTGGTGTAGCACCTACGGCCATGATGGACCAGGAGTTAGCCACATCCTCTGTGGCTGTTGGGGTCCCCTCAGTGGGTAACAGAAAAACATTCTTGTTGGTCCTAGGAGTGGGAATAGGGAAGGTTTCTCTGTTGTGCCAGAATGCTGATCCTATCCTTTGGGAAACAGCGGTTGCCATTAGTAACATGGTTGGCCCCATTTTTCCTACGAAAAGAAACAGAAAACCAAGCATGTATCTACTCCTCTTCAAATTTCTTTGGAATGGAGAATTTCCTGTAACTGGCTAAGGGTCTGATTCAGGCTATTGTTCCTTCTTGTAGAGTAGTTTCCAGTAAAAGATAGAGGGATGCCACCTTTCTAAAAGAGATTCAAGATTCTGAATCTGAACAGGAAGATGCAGGGATGAAATCAGGGTTTTGTCCTTAGATTTCTGATTCAGACTCAGAGGACTGTACTCTTTATGATTCTTTCTTTGGGGGATTTCTCTTTCTCTGACACTATTACTAGAATGTCCCAGCATTTTCAGTGAGAGAACTGAAAAGGTTTCTCAGTCCCTCAGAAAATTCTATGAGTTGTTACAGAAGGATTTTTCCAAACTTACACCCATTCCTACTGTCCTGTCTGCTTTACAGGATGTATGTCTTACTGCCTGCAATTTTCCTGATATTTAGCCAGCTGTCCCTAAAATGACAGAAAGAATGTATAAAGTTCCCCACTCTTTTAAATTTTTATATACTATTCCCAAATCTGATCCAAATGCTATAGCCTTAGTTGACTGTTCTGCTGATAAGCACATAATTAACCCCAGTCCTACTCTTTCTAACATGGATGGGAAATTGTTGATAGGTATGGGAAAAAGTGTATACTTCTGCAACTTTGAATTTCAGAATCTTTAATTGTCAGGCTCACATGTTAAACTTTATTCTGATATATTGGGAAAGTATGAGAAATGTTATATCTACAATTTATTCTTGTGAAGAAAAATCTGCTTTAAATAATTTAGTTTATTCTATTGCACAGGTCACCACTCATTGTTTGCAGTGTATGTATGACTCTGTTGATATTTCTTCCAGGGTTGCGGCCACTGGAACAGTTTTAAGGAGGTTTGCTTGGATTTATTCTCAGAACCTTCTAGATGATGTTAAAAATGAGATTTTAAATTCTCCCTTGGAGAGAAATTTAGTGTTTGGTCCTCTGCTGCAGAGGTGAGCAAAAAGTGTGATGAAAGGAACAAGCTGATCCAATGAATCTAAGATCCCTCCTTTTCCAAAATGTCCAAGGGATTTTCTTTCTCCTCATCCAATTTCAGGAAAAAACAGAATAAACAGTCTCAGCAGAATTCAGGTAAACAAACATTTAAGAAGAAGTGGCAAGGAGGCTCCAAAAAGGAGTTTCAAACCTCCTAAAACTAAAGACAGTCCAACAAGTCTGAATGACTATCCAAGAGATCTTGTGACCCCCTCCCACCCTGATCCTCCTTCTCTTCCAGAAAATTTGAATCTCCATTTTTCTCTTTGGCAACAGATTGTTTCAGACAAATGACTTTGGAAAATCATTCAAAAAGGTTACAGATGGCAGTGGGAGGAAAAAAATTATTTCCAGGGGCTCATTCTTCATCTTCCAGGTCAGACTGTTTTGTTTTCTCATATTCTTCTTTGCATGCTATCCCAAGAAGCACTAGAACCAGCTTCTCCTTCCCAGGTGAAGAAGGGGTTTTATTCAAGGATGTTCCTAATTCCAAAGAAAGAAAATGCTTGGAGACCAGTTTTGGATTTTTCTATCATCATATTCCTATTCATCTAGCTTCAAGTGCTTCTTAAGGTTTTTTGTGTTTGGATCACATTATCAGTTCTTTGCCTTACACTTTGGACTATCCACTACACCAAGAGGGTCCACAAAGTCTCTAGCTCCAGTTATAGCTCATTGCAGGCTCCAGAGTATCCTTATTTAGATGACTTGCTTATCTTTGCAGAGTCTTTTTCAAAATGTTAGGAATCTCTGTTTGGTGAGGGATCTTTTGGATAAGCTGGTATTCCAAGAGTACATTCAAAAGTCTTTCTTGACTCCCTCGCATAGGATTGTATTCCTGGGATGTCAACTAGACACCTCAGTGCAAAGTGATTTTCTTCCACAGGGAAAAATAGATCTTTATTTAGATCTATTTCAAAGTGTTTCCACTCAGACTTCAGTCACTGTGAGGAATGCCTCAGGAATTTCGGTGTCATGGCATCTGTGATTCTCATGATACCCCTGACAAGATTTCACATGAGAAAGATGCAGTGGGATCCAAAATTGTTTTGGTCCCAGCATCAACAACCTTTATCTTTTCAGATTCCAGTATTGGGATTTGTCAGAAGAAAAATCAGTTGGTGGAGACAACAGATATCCTTAAATCAAGGTCTCCCCTCCCTGTTCCAAAGCAGTCAGTCAAAACAGATGCTTCAGACCTTTCTTGTGGAGCAGTTTCAGGAGAGATAAAAGTGCAGAGGGTGTGGGACACCAAGGACAGATACAAGCACATAAATATAAAGGAGATGCTTGCCCTGATCAAGGCACTCAATTCCATGAACCATCTTTGGTCCCCTGGACCTCTTCAAGTAGTTACAGACAATACTTCAGTGATGTGGTACATCAACAAGCAAGGGGGAAAAGGTTATACCCCCTTTGCAGACTAGCCATCATAGCTTGGGATATAGCTTCACAGCACAATCTCAGTCTATAGGCATCCTATAGACCATCAGAGCAAAACTGTGTGGCAGACAAACTGAGCATGACCAGGGCAGACCCTTACAAATGTAAACTAGATCTGGGATCTTCCAAGATTTGATCCATCTATGGGGAGTTCCTCAAGCAGACCTTTTTTCCTCCTCTCTGAACAATCAACTGGGAAAATTCTGTTCCAGGACTCCATATGAGAAGACCTGGAAGACAGATGTCTTTTCTTTTCTTTTCTTTGGACAGGAATGTTCCTGTATGTCTTTCCGTCATTTTCCTTCATATCTAGGGTACTTCTGAGGATTCAGAAGGAATTCTCCAAGATCATTTTGGTCATTCTCATTCCCTTCTAGCCAAGGCAACCATGGTTCTCCTTTCTTTTGCAAATGCCAGGGGCAATTACCACAAGCTTCTACCATAATGGATCTACTTACACAAGAACAGTGGCATTTGATACACCCTGGTATCAATCACCTTCAACTGACCACCTGGAGGACAGCATCTTAATTCCTTTTAGGCATCTATTTACTGAGAAAGTACAGCAGGTACTAATGGAGGCAAGAAAGCCTGCTACAAGAAAATCATAGATTAGCAAATGGAAAAGATGTTCTAGCTGATGCCAACAGCATAACCAGCACCTATTCAGGGCTAGTTGTTCTCTAGTTTTACAATATCTGTGTGCGTTAACTATTGCATGGCCTTTATGATTCCTCAAAGTTCAGTTATTAGCAATTTCAGCGTGTCTGCCCAAGGATCATAGTTCATAGGTTCATAAGTTCATACTAGGCTATCTGCCCGAGGGCATTTACAAGCCTAGCCCATAGTTTTGTGGCTTACGCCACCCCTTTAGTATGGGGAACTATACCCATTATTTTGCTGTGCCTCTGTTGAGCAGTGACACTGAGGTAATCCCTGGGGTATATCTGCGATCTCCCATCCATTGGTCAAGATTTCTCTTGAACAAGGCCAGCGAGGTGCTCTGCCTCACATATACCGGGATTTTATTCCACAGCATAGGGAGTCTTTGGGTGATGAATCTATCCCTCCAGCATGTCCTATTAATAGCCGTGTCGAGGTTTAAGTCTCCCGCCCTTGTTGCTCTGACGGATCTAGATTATTTGAGGTGAAGCATATTCATCAAATCTGGGTTTGACATGGCCTTGTATGTTAGGCAAAGGTCACCTCTGAGCAAGCGGCGACTGAATAGAGCTGGAGTTCTTTCAGTCGGGCAGCATAGGACAGATGTTTGAGACCCTTTATCCTTTTGGTGAGGAACTTTTGTGGCCTCTCCAGCTGCTGCAAGTGTCGGGTCAGATACATTCGAATGGGGCATTGTACTCAATCATTGGTCTGATGAGTGATGAGTATAGGGAGACTATGACCTCCCTTGATCTAGATGAGAATCCCTTCATGATAAGGTGGGCAATGTAGAAGGGCTTCCTAACTACTTTAGCTACATGGGTGTCGAATGACAGACTACTATCAACCTGGGTCCCCAGGTCCCTGATAACTTCTTCTGTGCTCAGTGGATTGCCACCTATTTGGTAGCTAGGGGTAACCTTGTTTTTCCCGAAGGGTATGACTATGCATTTTTTGGCATTTAACTTTAGGCCATGGCTCTGGCACCAGTTATCCGTTTCTGTGAGACCCTTCTGAAGGATATCTGTGTCAGATGTGTTTTCTACTATGGCCCAGTTTGCAGTCATCTGCAAACTTTGTCAGCCATAACCCTCCTGTGTTTGCTTGTACTTGGAAAAGTAGATGCCAAACAAGAGTGGGCCCAGGACTGAGCCCTGTGGTACACCACTTGTGACAGGCTTTGAGTCTGACATGGTGCCAGCAACTCTGACCCTGTGGGTTCTGTCACTCAGCCAGTTTGCAACCCATCTTGTGATGTATGGGTTAACATTTAAGCTGATGAGTTTTTCAATGATACCCGAGTGGGGTATTGTATCAAGGCCTTCGCCAGATCGAGGTAGGCTGTATGGACTGCCTTTCCCTCATCAATGGCTTTGGTGACTGTTTGAAAAAGTCAACCAAGTTTAGAAGGCATGATCTGCCTTTGACAAAGCCAAACTGGGATGGATCCAAAGTCTGCAAATTCCTATGTCTTTATTTATGAGGTCCATTATGATCCTCTCCATGGCTTTGCAGATAAGGCTTGTCAAGCTAATGGGCGGTAATTTCCAGGGTCAGTGGAGGCACCGCCTTTGTGAAGTGGGACCACAGTTGCAGTGCGCCACTCCTGGAGTGCGTATCCAGAGGTAAGACTATGATTAAACAGCTGTCCTAGCTGTGGGTCTAATTCCTCGTTGAGTTCGTGGAGCACACAGCCGGGGACACCATCAGGTCCCATGGATGCTGTGTTCTTTGGAGAGAGCAGTTCTCACTTGGGCGTTGGAGATGTTTGGGGGCTGCAATCGCTTGGTATAGATATCTCTCCTTTTGGGGGGGGGGAGTTTGCACTGAACCTGTCAGCCAGTATGTTGGCAATGTCTGTAGGATCAGTAATCTTCACATCATTTTGAACTAGTTCTGAGCATATCTGGGAGTTTCCTCCCAGGTTTCTAACATAGCTAAAGAAGGCCTTATGATTGTCTTTTGAGTCTTTAGCTATTTTTCTCTCAAAATTTGCTTTGGATGATTTTATGAGAGCTCTTAGTTTTTACTTATAGTGATCAAGGGTGTCTTACCTTTTAAGGATTTTGCTCTATCTTGTAGTAGCTTCCTCCTTTTGTTGTAGAGTTTGTTTATGGCTGGGGTCCACCAGACTGGGCGCTTGCCTTTGGTACAAAGAGTCTTTGTTTTGCTTGGGATTGCCTTATCCATGCAGTCCTGCAGGTGCTGGTAGAAGGCATTTGTAAGTGATTCAGCGGCTTGAGTACTGTTTTCCGCCGGCTCGGGGCCTTAAAGGAGACCACACTAGTCTTTAGAAGTGTGAAGTCGACTTCGAGAAGTTCTTTACTGTGGTCTTTTTATTTCAGGTGGGGTGGGATGAGGACCTCCAGCGAGATTAGTTGTGATCTGATCTCACCAGTGAGGGGTATACTTCGGTGTTGAACATTGTGCTCCCATGTTCGTGATGATGAGATCAAGTATGTTTTCTCCTCTTGTGGGGATGGTGACTAGTTGTTCCATGGCATTTGAGTTTATGAATTCCAGGAACTTTTGGGCTAGGGTGTTTGGGCTTGAGTAGTGTTCCCAGTCTATATTAGGGTAATTGAAGTCACCTAGTATGATGGTGTTTGGTGATACATTTATCCCTCTAGTGTTTTCAGGAAGGCCATGTGAGGTTCCTGAGTTTGTGAGGGTGGCCTGTAACATGCTACAATTTGCAGAGCAGTCTTGCCTATGGTTAATTGCACCTGGATGGTCTCCGATGCATCGTGCGTTGCCACCAGTCTTGAGGTGTGGGTGTCTTTGATGAATATGGATACCCCCCTCCTTTCTTGGTATTGTCCGGATTTTGGGGCCGGCAGGCATGATAAGAGGTAAAACCTGATAGTGCTGGGGTGCTCTCAGGAGCCTTGAACCAGGTTTCTGTCACTGCACAGACATCGATGTTCTCCATACTGAGAAGGGCCTCGAGTGCGTGCATTTTGAGATTTAGACTTCTGGCATTGAGCAGCATTACCCTTAGTTTTTTCCTTTTTGTGTTCTAGGGTGGTAGGTTTAGAATTTGAGCCTTGCCTAAAAAGGCACTATGGGGTGGCAAGAGCCTTTGCCAATATCCGGAATCCCAGGGTGACAGGTGCAAGCCGTCCCTTGCGAGCAGCGTGGCTTGTCCAGCATGTCATCCCAGGCAGACAGACATTGGATCCCCTTTGAATGACACCAGAGTTTAAGCCAATTGTTAAAGCTGATCATCTTATCTCTGTATTGTGGCATCATTCTTGGTGAAGGTAGGATACTGCTCAAGGTCAGGGTCATACCTGCCTGGGCTACATAATCAGAGAGCTCCTCAATGTCTCTTTTCATGTAGTCCAAGGAGGTACGTCTCAGGTCGTTTACACCAGCGTGGACAATGACTGAGTCGTATTTGTACCTGCTGTTGAGAGACCTGAGTGCTTGCGTTATGTGGTGGATTCTAGCCCGACAGGCAGCTTACTGTGACCTTCTCCTTACTCAGTCTGGTGAGCGGGACATCAGTGTGTCTGACTATGGAGTCACCAATGACTAGTGTGTCTGGCATTGTGTTTGGCCTTAAGGGCTGTGACTGTTTGACACTCTGACTGTGAGGTCTATGTGTTGCAGGTGTTGTGTTCTGAGGTGGTGGTTGTTTGGGTGTCTGCTTTGGTGGCCTCTGCTGTTTTGGTAGATTTTTGATCAGAGCATGAGTATGTCTTTGTGTGTTTATGTGTATGATTTGAGGTTGTGATGGTACTATGTGAGACTGGGTCTATAGTGTGTGTGGTAACCTTCTCCTCCTGACTGGTCTTGCCAGTCCTATGTTGAGAGAGCTCAGCCTCCAGTTTGGCCGTATAGTTGCATCTCTCGCATGTATTTGTGTTTTGTGGGAGGAGGAGAGGGTTGTCTGTGTACATGAGGCAATTGTAACATTGCCTCAATATTCCCAGGTTCACCAGCTGAGCAGGAGAGGACACTAGCAACTGATCCTCGACATGCTAGAAGGACTAGACAAAAACTTTAAAAGAGATTCCGGGGGATGTGGGTGACCGAGAAATGGGGGTTTGCCTTTTTGAGGTGCTATCTATAAGAGTGCCGTATCAAGGTAATAAGTACTGTAGGAGCAAGTGCTAGGTTTAACAGATAGAGAAAAGTCTACTTGGAGTCAAGTAGAGATGATCTTTTTAGGTATTAGAGAAAGTGCTAGTAACAGGGATGCTTAAAGGTAAGATTGAAAAGAATGCGCTCTGCAGTGTGCACTAGAGAAGTTAAATATGAAAGTAGGTAACTTGAGTTTTACCTGTTTAAAAAGTTAAGGTTTAGTGGAGAGTTACTATTTTTAAAACAGCAAGATGGACTGAAAGGGGTGGTTACTTTTGTATTTTGGTACTATGAAATACTGTAGGATGGCCAATAAATTTAAATAATTGAAGGGGTGGGATTTCAAAAGTGATGGTTTTGTGATTACTCACATAAGCCAGTGAAAGTAGAGAGAAATGAGGTATATGGTCAGATTAACATAAGAGGCGGGCAACTAGAAAGACAGTGGTATTTAACAAGACAACTTAAATGTATGGGAGGGAGGGAAAATTCTGCCTGACTCAGAACAGAGAGAGCTGTGGTCTCTTTTGAAGTTTTAATATGCTGTTAAAACAGAATGCAAGCAAAACACACAACTCTTTCAAGGCAGTTGCATGTCAAAATGTTCTTGAAAGTGGTTTTGCATAAGAGGCCTCCAAGTAAACCAGTGCCCCCCCCCCCCCGGATCTTAATTTTGTGTTAGAGAAACTAACACTTGCTCCATTTGAACCAGCTAATCTGGCTGACTTGAAGGTGTTAATATGGAAAACAGTTTTACTGATTTTTCTTACTTCTGCAAGAAGGGTATCTAAGTTACAAGCTCCTATGGTGAGTCAACCCTACCTCATTTTCCACAAGGATCATAATCTTTACATTTATGCCTAAAGTAGTATCTTTTACTTTAAGTCAAACTATTCATCTCTCTGTTTTCTTTCCTGAACCTAAAAATGAGGGGGAAAAGGATACACCATACCTTGGATGTTCACAGACCACTCAGGTAATAGCTTGACAGAACTAAATCTTCCAGATCATTGGATCAATTTTTCATTTCTTGTGAAAGTAAGAAGCAGGGACAATTGGTGTCAAAACAGACTATTTCCAAATGATGTCTAAGGTTATTACCTTTTGTTATTCTCACCATGACAAATCTATTCTAGGCAGGGCCAGGGCCCACTCTATGAGGACCTTGGCATCTTCTATTGCTTTTTGGAAAGGATTGGATTCTAGAACTATTCTGGAAGTTGCTACTTAGTCCTCTGTCCATACGTTTACAGAATGCTATATGCTGGATTCCTTCTCTAGGTCTAGATCATGCTTTGCTAGGACAATTCACCAGGGGCTCCTGCACCCTTCATTTTCCACCTCTCAAATATAGTTAGCTATAGTAATCTACCCATATAACTAAAGCTACTGCAGCAGTGATCAATATAAAGAATATAGTACAGTTGTGTAAGATGAACTTACCATAACAGTAGATGTTTGAATGATCACTGCTGCAGCAGCCCTCCATCTACCCCCCTTGTTTTTTGGTGTGTTTTTTGTGTCTATATCATTTCATCAAACTGTTTTATTTTTTTTATTTGTTTTATTATTTATTGTTTTATTATTATTTTATTTTATATCGACTAACTAATCATTGAACCCTAATTGTCAAAGCTCCTATTCAGCGAATGACCTAAACATCAAATTTAAATTCAAAGAATTGTTTCACTTGGCCAACACCATGAACATTAAATATGCTGTCACACCAAACTGTAAATAGTAAACTCCAATAACACTGGTCTGCTCTCTTTTTTTTTTTTCATTTTTGCAGAGGAGCAAACCTCCCTGCGCCCCCCCACACCCCTCACAAATTAAATATACCAACTCCAAGATCACACTACATTGAGGAAAAGGGTAAACTAAGAAAAGTAAATATAGTTTATAAATAAATATCACCTTTTTATGTTAATTTAATGAAAGTTTTCATTTACCTTTCAGTTTTAATAATACAATTTTACATACAGCTTCTAAACATCTGTGTACTAATTCTTTACTCAGTGACATCATACGCAATGTTTTTTTCAGGATAGCTAACTAAAACAATTCAGTGAGTTTAAATTTGATGTTTAGGTTGTTTGCTGAATAGGAACTTTGACAATTAGGGTTCGATGATTAGCTAGTCGATAAAATAACAGTTCAACAAAGGGATATAGACCCATTTTTTATGCCAGGGTTTGGACTTTTATTTTTTGTTATTCCTAGTCCTGTCAGGGCTCAGCCTCCCTCTGTCTGCTGGCAGGAAACCTCTGAAGGGCTACACACTCAAACTTGTCTTTTAGGTAACATGGAAGGTGCCCTGAAGATTTGGAAGCTGGCCAGCTGTTATATCCTTAGCAGGATATAACCCATATAGCTAAGGGTATTGCAGCAGTGACCATTCAAACTTCTACTGTTATGGCAAGTTCAACTTACATAACTGTACTTTCTGAAGTCTTCCTGAACTCTGCTCTGGGAGCATTTTCTTTCACTTACCTGAAACCCATAAGACTTCATAATTCATTCATTTATTTTCCCCAAAGAACTGAAGCATTTTGGGCAAAGCAACTCCTCGATTTTTATATTATTGTATCTAGCTTTTTGTGTGTGTGTGTGTGTGTGTGTGTGTGTGTGTGTGTGTGTGTGTGTGTGTGTGTGTGTGTGTGTGTGTGTGTGTCTCTGTCTCTGTATATATATATATATATATATATATATATATATATATATATATATATATATATATCACAATTTCCAACAAACTTACTGTTTCAAATACCTGTAAGTCTTCTCCCATTTCAGCCAGAGTACTAGACTTATGTAAGTCCTAAGGAATTCCCATGACCTTCAATGCTACACCCACTTTATTCCACAAAGCTGATATCGTTCTAACAGAATAGTAGTTTGCCTTTAATATAAAAAGTGTAAAATAAATCATGGAGAAACATCCAGACAAATAACTGCATAATGGAAAAGAGTGAAAAAATTCTAGAGCCATCAATAAAGTGACAATATTTCCCCTACATTGCCACTAGATGTGTCCTACAACAAGGCCATTAAAACTTGAATCCCATCTCATAAGCTTTTAGAAATATAAAGAGTAGGGAAACAATTTGGTGAGCCAGCCCTCACCTCCTTTAACTACCATGACATTTTGACCACAGGAGAAGCACTGGGATTTTTCAGGAACCACCAAAACAATCTTTATTGGGAGATAAGGATGGACTCAAAGTTATAAATATCTTGGGTTGTTGGCATACTGGTTACTGAAATCTGATTCCCAGATAACTTCACTTATAAAGTGTGGAAGTAATTGTATCAAGATTTTAAATGGAAGTGAGCAGCACACATTTCTTGGTTTTTCATAGGTTCATAGGTTAGTACTAAGCTAACTGCCCTTGCGAGCCATTTTAAGCTTAGCCAATTATCTCTTGTGAGACTCAAACCCTGCACCTTGTGTTTGTAAGGCAAACACCTTAACCATTAGGCCACCCTCCCAACCCCCACTTAGTTTTTGTTCACTAATAGCCAAACTCCCCTGCCTTTATTGAAAACTGTATATTATTGCCATTTAATATTCTCAAACATTTTAAGGACAATGATAAAAAATGCCTACAGACTGCATGTCTGAGATCACAGCACAGATAAGAGAAGAATGAACATAATACAAAGAGAAGACAGAGCTGCATTGCTGCAAACTATACTCATAAATGGTTGTGTGATCAGTCATTGCACTAAATATGTAATTAACACATGTACAAACATCTCAGAGTGTACAAGTATTATATGTCTAGTTAATACTGTGGATGAAATGGGACTTGCTTGTATGCACAATGATTTGCATTCCTGCTGCAAAGCTGTTTCTGTGGCAAAGAGGGATAAGACACCCTTACTGTACTTGTAGGTTCATTAGTCTGACAATTCAAACTCAGAGTTCTGTAAAACACTGCAATGTGTAATAAAATGTATTTTGTAATGTTGTTTATGCTTTTTTTTCTTCTTTTTTTTAATATTAATATTTGCTTGTCATGCGGCTTAGCACAAACATGGTGAAACATATAATTAAACATATAATTAAAGTAAATGTCATGTAACTTACTTCTTTGATAAAGACCATAAGTTACAACTGTGGATCAAGTGTGTGTATGTAGCACACCAGGTAAATGCAAGATCATTGTTCAAGTCCCACATTTATCTTTCAATAATGAAACGTAATACACACTTCTTAGAAGAAGAAGAAGAAGAATACAATCAAAACTTTCCCTGTCATGTTTGCGCATCACTTAGCTTCATGCAAACATGGTCTAATGGCCCAGACAAGAAGCAGACATTGTTAATTTCAAAATGGATACATTGTTACCTCTTTTGCTTTTCATCGCACAAACCCGCTAAGATGTGTTGCATGACATTCATTAAGCTTCCACAATACCTGCAGGTCCAGAACACCTGCAGAGTGGAAGCAGGCAGCAGTCTGTTTCAAAATGGATACATTCTTGCATATTTTGCTTACCACTGCGCAAATCCATTAAGTAGCATTGCGTGATGGTCAGCAAACTTCTACAAGACTTGCAGGTTCAGAACACCTGTGGACAACAAGCAGAAAGTAGACAGTTTCAAAGAGGATACAAACTATCATGTGTGGTTTACCACTGTGCAAACATGCTAAGTGGTGTTGTGTGGTGGTCAGCACACATATACATAGGAATGAATGAGAAAATATACAGCTGCTGCCTAGTTATTCTTGTGGCACAAATTGTAAGTTAAGAGTTATAGTGCAGGTGAGCCTGGGTTCTAATCTAGCAAAGGCAAATCTGCACTGCACTCAGGAAACACACAGCTAAAGTAAAATAAATGCACGTATATTAAAAATTTCATTTAAATAACTATTTTATTTAGCTTAATGACTGTATCAATATGCAACTCCATAGGTGTACTGTTGACATAAATCACTTGAGTACTATTTATTTATATACAGTACTTCACTTTAGTCATTCCCTCTCACATTTCACATAATTCTCACATGTAATTATTTAATGACATCATGAATACAAATTTAAAATTATTAAATAGAGCTGGATTCGAACCCTGCATCATCTGAGCTCAAAATAAGAACTCAGTGCTCTTACACCTACTGCCACAGAGCTAGGCAGCAGGTGTGCTTCTTATGCTCAGTGCTATCCAAAGTGCCGACTGTCATACCTCTCCACTTAACGTGCTTGTGCAGAGTAAAGCAAACCAATAGAACTCTCATCATTTTATCACTGAAGCAGAAGCCCACATTTGCTCACTTCTTAACTATGTGCAAATAGGGAAAGCAATATAAATATTTTTTACGGTCAAACGATTTATGACATAACATTTCTGATATGAACTAGTTCTGAACACCATAGTATCTGTTAGCTGTGCCTGCCATAGCCAGTATGGATAAATACTTCTCAACTTCAAATAAGAGTCCTTAAATCTGTATCTCACATGCACAAACACTTTGCCATTGATCGCGCAAACCAGCTGCTTGGCAGTGCACTATGAAAAGTGCATATGAGCATGTATTACTTATGTTTACTGCATAATTAGTTTTCATCCCAGTAAAGTATGTGTAAAAACACAACTAAAGAGAAGCACATTTTAATGTCTGAACACATATTTACACTGTAGTTATGTGCTACCTGCACCCATGCACTTGAAACTCGGTATCTCAGTACTTGTTCCCAAATATCAACTACTCTACAGAAATAAATATCAAAAATGCTTTGTTTCATACCATCTACATCTTTATACTGACAATACACATTAAGATTGTCTAATACCTGTACTAATGTGGACAGCAGTTATTCATAAATATGAACACACAAATATGATCACAAAAAATGTGTGTGTGTATGTGACAATTTAAGATGTAATGTACACAACATACTGAGAAAAAGCAGAAAATAGCTCATGTCTGCTACATGCATTCCTGACAGATGTTTGCGTGTAGTTTTTAAAGCTATCTTTTAAAGTATACCTGCACATTCAAAATGCAACAGGAGATACTACATCCACGCATTGTACACCACTCTCATAACAGGATATGTTAACCACATCATATAATGACGATGGCATTATCTATAAAGACAATTCTGACAAGGTAAATACATACTTCAGTAGTGTTGCAGTTATCACATACTGTTTTGCAGATGAGAACAAATTAATGACATGTGTGATAGATTAGCACAGCACCCGCATTACGTGTGTGTCCATAGTAAGAGGAATATCAGTCAGCATCCTACTATCATCAATCTGGTACCATGTATAACTTTATATCTTGACAGTCATGCATGGCTACCCATTCATTTCATACAGGCCTCCCAACATCTTCTCCCAAGCATCCATTGATGATGTCATCCACTATAAATTGTCCGTCAGGATTATAAAAGTAGGACTTGTGCTGTGGTGTTTGCATTAAATACTGAATTCTCTAGCTGGTGTACTTAAGAAGAGTTCTAATCTCACTACAGTCAACTTGTGTGTGGTGCGTGTGTGTGTGTGTGTGCATGTGTGCGTGTGTGCATGTGTGTGCGTGTGTGTGCGCGTGTGTGCGCGTGTGTGTGCGTGTGTGTCCGCGTGTGTGTGTGTAGTCAGAAGAGTTTAACTGTGTTTCCTACAGTCAGCATAACAGTTCCATGTAGTACAAATATTTTGACCATTGTACACGCATACGCATCCATTTCATTCAGGCCTCCCAACATCTTCTCTCCAACATCCATTGATGATGTCATCTACTTTAAATTGTCCAATGGCAGTATAAAAGTCAGACTTTTGCTGTGGCACTTGCATTAAATACTGAATTATCTAGCTGATGTACTTAGTTACATTAGGGTTCTAATCTCACTCCAATCAGCTTGGGTGTGTGTGTTCACTTGGTTGACATTCAAGAGATCATTTTACACCACCATTTGAGACACTGTTATTACCATCTTCTCTCACCAGACACTGCTGATGTCATCATCTATAAGGTGTTGTTGAACACTATAAAAGCCAGACTTTTGCTGTGGCACTTGTACTAAGTACTGACCTTTGTAAATAGTTAGGTAGAGGTTCTATTCTCACTGTGGTCAATTGCTGTGTGTGCATGTATGTTCACTTGGTTGACATTTGAAAGAACATTTTACACCAGCATGTGAGGCACTGCTATTACCATCTTCTTCTTACCAGACACTGCTGATGACATCAGCTATATAGTGTTGTCAGATGCTATACTTGTGCTGTGGTGCTTGCATTAAGTACTCTGCTTTTTAAATAGTTAGGTAAGAGTTCTATTCTCACTTCAGTCAACTGTGTGTGCATTCAGCAATCACTATGTTGACAATTTGAGTTAACAGCTATGTGAGACCCTCCTCTGAACATCTTGTTTTAACATACACTAAGGATGTCAACCCATATAACATGCACCCTAACAATATTCAAGAAAAATCTGTGCTGTGGCAGTACCATTGACTGCTGTGTTTGCAAACTAGTTTACCTACACATACAGGGGTTCCAATCTGACAGCAGGCAACATGAGTGTCTGTACATACAAATATCACTTTTGACAGAATTTTCCACAGGCATTTGATTCCACATCCATGTCCTGCACTCCTGAGATGTTGTAGTTTTTATTTCTGTGGTTATTATTCATATAGTGTAGGAATTAATACTATTTATATAGTGTTTGTTTTGCCACTCTGTATGTGTTTTTAGGCCATGCAGGTGATATAGACATTATGTGTACATTCTTTATGGTGATCGTGATACTGTGGGGTTAGGAAATTAACTTTTTCCCATTGTAGTGCAATCTCAGACTTGGTATATTTAATTTACGGGTGGTGCGGGGGCAGAGCCCCCCACAAGGGGGGTGCAGGGGGGCTTGCCCCCTACAGAAACATAGTAAAAAGTGTGTTTCTTAGTTTGGTGTCTTTATATGTGGAGGGGATGTTATTTTCATGTGACTTGTAATGTTCAATGTTATGATGCACATTTTAGATGTTATGAAATTCGATGTTATGGGTTTTAGATATTTTGGGTTTAGATGTTATGGTTTAGACGTTATGGGTTGTAGATGTTTTGGGTTTTAAATGTTATGAATTTAGATGTTATGGGTTTTAGATATTTTGAAGTGGAACCCAGTCAGACATATGTGATGTTGCTGCTGTTACATTGCATGGAATTCATATTCTATAACTAAATAGGTGTAATGTTCATATCAGGCCCAGTCTACTGCTGTATGTGTGGTTGGTGGTACATTATGGTCATTGTATCATCTATGGAATCACCTTTCATTTCACTATCACTTAGGTGAACCTTTCACATAGCCTCATGTATCCACCATCCTCCTTTTTCCTCTAGCCACATGACATCCTTCCTGCAGAAAGGTGAAGGATGTCCTCATGTCAAATATGCATGCCCACATCATGAGGCAGAGTCCTTCCATGAGCCTCTGCAAAACGTCTCCAGACCACTACATGTGTGATTGCTAATTCTGTCATGGTGTGGTGCACATGTCCCATATGGACAACGGTGGTATGTAATGTAATCCAACAAATATACACATACAGACAATAGTCTTACCATCTTCCATAACATAGATATAGGGAGTTTGTTTTTAATAGTATAATAATGGCTAGGATTTTATGTGATGTTATCCGTTAGCCTAATAATGTCCTATGACCCTATGAATAGTTGACATGTCAATGTTGCTGTCATTGACATCTGCTATACTGAGGTTTGGACATACAGTATGAATACAAGAGTGCATTACAATCTGTGATGTGAGCTAATGTATTGATGGCCACTGCTGCCATTTCATTACATGCTCCTTCTATAACAGCTGTAGTAATATGCCTTCTGAGAACTGTTAACATGGTATGCTACACTTTTTTGTAGACTGTTGGCTTATTAGGACATGTGTTGTAGTGAAGCAAATCAACTGTTTACATAGTTCACATTCCACCATCACAGTGACACTTACAGTATGGCACAGTTGTGCATGTGTCTATATACCATCATCAAATGTTATGTGACAGACATCAGTATAAATTCATATTGATTGCATGATCATATATGTCTTGTTTCATACACATGTTGTTATGTTGTGATATAAACAACAATGTATCACATGTTTGGATTCAATTGTAACTTTGCAGAATTCACTGTATGTGCAGTTGCATTGCATTTCCCAAGAATTATTGAGGTGGTCAGCAGCACCATTGTGTAACTATTAGCATTTGTGTCAAGAAATGTTCTAGCACTTCATCTGGGTTCTTGTAGCAATTATTGTAGCACACATAAGTGCTAACAGTACTAAACGTCCTATAAGGAAACAGCTCCAGTACTTATTAATGACCACCCCTCCTGGCATGTCTAAAGGTCAGTTCCCTGTGCTTTCTCCTATTAACCTGGTGAACTTGGGCATTCTGAGGCAGTGTAGCAATTGCCTCATGTACACAGATAACCCTTTCCTCTTATCTCCCAACACAGACTTGTGAGAGATGCACTTGTATATCCAAACTGGAAGACATGCACTCTCCAGCCAAGACCAGAATAGCTGGTCAAGAGGAGGTCAACACCTGCACCACACCACATGGAACACATAGCCCTCCAGAACACCAACCATCACAGCTCTTACATAAAAACACAAACCACACACCCACCTTCACGGAGGCTCTCAATAGAAATCTACCCAAACAGCAGAGACCTCCAAATGAGAAATGCACTTGACCACCACAACACAGCACAAATCACAAGACACATAGCTCACCTTCACAGTGTGCCCCTCAACCTAAGCCCCTAAGGCAAAACAGCTTTTCCAATACACTAATCATATGTGACTCAATAGCGAGGTACACTGATGTCCCACTCACTAGGTTGAATAAGGAGAAGGTAACAATCAGCTGTCTGTTAGATGCCAGGATCCGACAACATAACACATGCACTCAGGTCACTCCACAACAAGTACAAGTATGAGTCTGACATTGTCCATGTGGGTGTGAATGACCTGAGATGTATCTCCCTGGAGTACATGAAAAGAGACATGGAGGAGCTCTTGGATTATGTGGCCCAGGCAGGTATGACCCTAGCCCTGAGCAGCAACCTACCATCACCTAGAATGATACCGCAGTACAAGCAGAAAATGATTAACTTCAACAATTGGCTAAGCTTCTGGTGTCATTCTAATGGGATCCAGTATCTGTCTGCTTGGGATGACATGACTGACAGACCTTGATGCTTTACCAGAGATGGCCTGCATCTGTCACCCCTAGGTTTCCAGATACTGGATAAGGCTCTTGGCACCCCTATAGTGCCTTTTTTAGGCAGTGTCCGAAAGACCAAATTACCACTGTAACAGCTATAAATAAATGCAATCTGAGGGTCCTGCTGCTCAGTGCTAGAAGTCCAAATCTCAAGATGCACCCACTCAAAGCACTCCTCAAAATGGAGAACATCGACATTTGTGCTGTAATGGAGACCTGGTTTAAAGCAGCAGAAATCACCCAGTGCTACCAGGCTATAACTCATTCCACACCTTTCAGCCACAGAAAATGGACCAAAGCTCCAAAGGTGGTGGTGTCTCCATAATTCATAAAGGATATGCACAGCTCCAGACAAATAGCCCAGCATAACGCATTGGAGATACTTCAGGTACAACTAACAATGGGTAAGATGGCAATTCAGGTCGTAGCCTGCTATAGGTCCCCAGCCATGTCCCAAGACTCTCATTCCACATTCCTAAGCACCCTGGAAACTATTAGGGTCCAACCCAACACTGTCATACTGGGTGACTTCAACTACCCCTCCATCAACTGGGAAAACTACTCATGCACCAATACACTTATCCAACGTTTCCTGGAATTCATTAATTCCAATGTGCTGGACCAGCTCATTCTTACCCACACTAGAGGAAGCAACATCCTTGACCTGGTTATTACTAACATGGGCAACTGTTGCTCAACACCAGTAGTCAATTTCTCCCTGGTTAGATCCAAGCACAAACTAATTACCATGGAAATCCACATCTCACGCACACCACCAGCAAAGGTAACCACCATGAAAAACTTCTCCAAAGCTGACTTTGGGCTCCTAAAAACAGAGGTGGCTAACTTCACGACACTCATGCAAATGGAAAATAGATGCATGATCACCGAATCATACACCAATGCACTGTACGAAAACGTACATAAATGCATGGAACTAGCCATACCCAACAGAACTAAGATGCTCTCCTCCAAAAAAAGGAAGCCAATCTGGTGGTCCTCTGCCATTAACAAACTCTACAACAGAAGGAAGAAACTGTTGCAGAAAAAGGTGAAGTCCCAAGACTGGAAAAACTCCCTTATTAGCCTCAACAAAAAGTTGAGATCCCTCATCAAAACCTCTAAAGCTAGCTATGAAGGCAGAATTGCGGCAGACACTAAAACAACCACAAAGCCTTCTACAGTTATATCAAGAATCTCCATGGCAATACCCAGATTTGTGCTGAGTTACTACACAATGGTACCTCCTATAGTGAGCCAACAGATATTGCCAACATACTCCCCGACAAATTCAGTGCCAACTTTACCCCTTTCTCCCCACCAAAGGACGAATCACAATACCAGAAGAATGCCAGGCACCCAGCATTAATGCAGAACAGGTTAAAGCTGCATTGTCCAAGGCCAAGAATACAGCTTCCATGGGACCTGACAATATCCCTGTGTTCTACATGAACTACAAAGTGAATTGGCAGCACACTTATGTGCCCTGTTCAATCACAGCCTCACCTCAGGCTTTGTCCCTACAGAATGGCGCACTGCTACAGTCATCCCTCTCCATAAAGGGGGAGCTACTACAGACCCTGGGAATTATCACTCCATTAGCCTGATGAGTCTGATATGTAAGGCTATGGAGCGCATCATCATGGACCTAATTAACAAGGATTTAGGGAATCTCTAAACTCTGGATCCCACATAATTTGGTTTTGTGAAGGGTAGATCATGCCTGCTCACCCTGGTTGACTCCTTTGAGTCAGTCACCAGAGCTGTGGATGAGGGCAAGGCAGTTCATACAGCCTACCTCGATCTGGCCAAGGCCTTTGATACCATTCCCCACTCAGGAATTATTGATAGACTCACTAAACTAGGCATCAACCCCTATATCACTAAGTAGGTTGCAAATTGGCTCACAGATAGAACCCACAGTGTGAAAGTAGCAGACTCCAAGTCAGACTGCTGACTAGTCACAAGTGGAGTCCCATAGGAATCAGTCCTGTGCCCTCTCCTGTTTGGCATCTACTTCTCAGAAGTCCAGGCCAACACGGAGGGACTATGGCTGACCAAGTTCAGAGGATTGCAAGCTGGGAGCCATTATTAACTCCCTAAGTGAAGTAGACATCCTACAGAAAGGCCTCACTGAGACCAATGACTGGTGTCAAAACCATGGCCTTAAGCTTAATGCCAAAAAATGCATTGTCATTCCCTTTGGAAAAAACTCAGTTCCCACTAATTACCACATTGATGGTAGCCCACTGAACACAGAAAGTGTTATAAGAGATCTGGGGACACAGGTTGACAGCAACATTTCCTTCTACCACCACTTTGCCACTGTGGTCAGAAAGTCATTCTATGTGGCACATCTCATTACCAAAGGTTTTGCATCCAGGAAGAAAGAGGTCATCATCTCTTTCTACTCTTCCCTCATTAGACCAATCATCAAGTATAATGCCCTATTTGGCATGTATCTCACTAAACACCTGCAACAACTGGAAAGGCCACAAAAGTACCTCATGAAGAGGATCCTAGGCCTTAAACACATGCCCTACATGAACAGACTCAAAAAACTCCAGCTTTTCTCTGTCTCATATCGTCTATTAAGAGGCGATCTCTGCCTGACTTACAAAGCCACATCTGACCCAGCCCTGTTAGAAATGTTACACCTAAAGAAATTCCAACCCCTCCACACCACACACTCCAGGGACCTCAACCTCATTACCACAATCAGCAAAACATTCTGGAGGGACAGGTTCATAACCCAGAGACTAACCATGCTCTGGAATAGACTTCCCATACATGTCAAGCAGAGCACCTCACTGTCCCTTTTCAAGAGAAATCTTGATGAGTGAATGGGAAATAGTTCAGCCCAGGGATCACTCCAGTGGCTCTACTTGATAGAAGCACCAGGAACTAACAGTGGCATGATGCCAAAGCACTTCTATGGGCTAGGCTTGTAAAGGCTCCAGGGCCATTGGCCTAGTACACACCTATGAACCTATGAGCTGCAAACAACTAATCTGTGATGTGTCCTTATATGGCATCAGGCTGCTCAAACTTAGCTTTCCCATGAAACACATATATAGGCATATGTTGTGCAACTGATGCAAGTATATGACACTGCTATAGTTGTATGACCATGGGAATAGTTCCAGTGTGTGGAATGTGATAAAAGACCAAGGTTATTTGGAAGTCTTTTCACAAATCATTTATTCCAATAAATCCGTAATGTTAAGGATATTACACAGCTAGGCACAGATCTGTATGTGGATGACAATAGACATACCCTACAATTCATGTGTGTGTCTCTTTTCAATACACACAATTCATCTGAATAATTATTTATAATACAGTCTATGTACCCTTGCAGATCAGTTGCAAAATCTTTTATTCAGTATGACTAAAACATACATTTGCACACTAGTCTGCACTGAATACACTTTCATATAATCTGTTGGAACTATATGCATTGCTTTATACTAGACCCTGGTAGTCACTGTGGTTTTCCACACAATCCCACAGAACTAGTTTGCCCACGGGTAAACAGGATGGCATGTCTGTAGGTGTTTGTGTTGCTTTACACAGTTTCCTGGCCAGCAACACTGTTGCTAGTCACGAAACCACACTTGTTTTCATGTAAGGGTAATGGGTGGCATGCATATGCACTTAGCACTGCTCTTCATCACTCAAACTCCATGTAGACTTTGTGATAAACCTACAAGGAGTTTATTCAATCCCCAGAACTGTTTATTATAGCAATAACCCACACCTGGGTGTGGGTAATGCGGGATTTACCCACGGTTGGCGTGGTTTGGTCCCGAGGGTGAAGCCCGAGGGACAAAACAAAGACAACCGTGGGTAAATTCCGCATTACCCACACCCAGAAGTGGTTATTGCTATTATCTATGACATTATTTAAGAAAAGAAATAATTACTTTTCTTAAATAATGGCATTGTATAATGCCTCTTTGCTGCCCTTCCGCAGCTGTCTGGTATCCGCAGCAGTTCTGATGTACATCAGAGCTGTAGCCAAAAGCAACGGAGAAAGCAAGATCTCCGTTGCTTTTACTGTTCGCTATGTTAAATGGGTTTAACATGGCGAGACAGCTTTAAAATAAGCAACGGAGATGTCCGTTGCTTATTTTAAAGCTGTCTCGCTATGTTAAACCCATTTAACATAGCAAAACAGTAAAAAGCAACGGAGATCTTGCTTTCTCCGTTGCTTTTTTTTTAAACCTGTCTCACTATGTTAAATGGGTTTAACATAGTGAAACAGCTTTAAAATAAGCAACAGAGGCTTATTTTAAAGCTGTCTCGCTATGTTAAACCCATTTAACATAGCGAGACATGTTTAAAAAAAAGCAACGGAGAAAGCAAGATCTCCGTTGCTTTTTACACACTGTGTTGCTATGTTAAAGGAGTTTAACATAGCAAGACAGCTTTAAAAAAAGCAAAGGAGATCTCCGTTGCTTTTTTTAAACCTGTGTCGCTATGTTAAACTCTTTTAACATAGCGAGACAGTGTTTTAAAAGAGACTTATACTAATGGAAAAAGTCCGGGCGACCGGACCTTTTTCCATTAGTATAAGTCGATTTACAATGTGCACGCTGGCCAATCAGCGTGCACGTTTTGGAATATTAATGGGGGGTCATGGTATAATAAGTGTAATTCATCACCTTGGAGGGATTAAGAGAAGTAGAGCTAAAATTTGAGTCAACATCAGAGATATTCCAGAAAAGCAGGGACAAGTGCATGTTAACATAAATATTATTATATCAACCTTCTAATTTTATAAGAGTGATATTTAAAATCTGTCCCTATTCTTGAGTGTTTTGAGTGTTTGTCCCCCCATTATTTTAGATTTTATCCGGATTTCTTCAGCTAAAAGGTTAACAGGTATGCATATCTCTTATTTGAAAGATTTGCACCCTCTGCTTGATTGATCTTTCTCCCACTCTCTCTCTCCCTCACACATACACACACTTCCACTTTCATGCACACAAGCACCCATGCATGTGCATGTTCGCGCACACACACACACACACACACACACACACACACACACACACACACACACACACACACTTTTCTATTTTTTTATCTGTTTGTTTTAATTTTACACTCACTAAACAGCAAAAGTGCTGATTTGCTAGTGTAAAAAAATGGCGGCCATTAGTTCTGTTATAGTCCAAGCTCCACTGCTGCTTAATATGTTGCCATGAAGTGTCAGACTTGTTTACCTGTACATTAACACCCTGCTAGAGAACATTTGTTCTGCAATCAGAGTGGTGATGTACAGTTTGCTCATTCACTAATTCAACTTAAATCATCTATTTTATTTATTTGCACCTGTTTATCAGGATAATCCAACTACTTTCAAGGGAGATGCAGGAAGAAAAGCTCTGCAATGAACATAAAACATATTTAAGAATTATCAACATACACACAGAGCAAGAGCACATTAAGCATAACCTTAACAACAAAAAATTATTTTTGCAAATTTACTAAAAACTGAAAAAAATAATGTAAATAACTATCCAAAGAACTTTAATTAGGAAGCAGAGTAAAGTATCAGACAGGGCTGTTTATATATAATGTATTTCATGGGAAGTTATCTATTAGTCTAGGCAGTATGTTTTGAATTATAACCGGAAATTAAGGAGATCTGATACTTGTGTTCCATTGTCTATTACTACATAATTTACAACTACTACACAAAATATGTTGTATACTGGTTAACTGTTCTTTCAAAAATATTGTTCACAGATGTTGTTGGATATGCTTTTTTTAAAGTTGGAAAAGTTTGTTCTTCTCAGAATTATGTTCTCATTATATTTAATGCAATAATTGTATGCATGTAAACAGGGTTATGTCTGTATTGTGTATCCATATTTAAATAATGTTTAAAATGAAAGCAAAACATGGAGTGTGATACTTCTAAGGTAGCTTCCAATCTGTGAGGTAACAAGGCACTTCTCTAAAAGCACACCACTCCTTTGTATAAAAACAATCAGAAAACATGGGTTTCCTAGAACACCAGCAAATTGCCTTCCCACTGACATTCATGACAAACACCATTTTTATTCCCCTTCCAAACCTCCTCCATACATATGAATCTCATTAAATCCATCCAAACCACCCTTTCAGTGGGGCTTCTGAGCTAAATCCCTTTATAGCAGTAATGCTGTCTTTTAATGTATGCCAGTCTTTCAGCTTCCAAATAATATCCCAAAGAGTCACCACCAAATGTATAATCTAAGCCCTCCGTATATCTATTCTTTCTAAGCTCCTGATCAGGTCATTTCCATTGTCTTCCAGCACATATAAAACAGGGATAGATACTGGGTTCTTTTGTTAAGATGGTCCACCAAACATTATCTAGAGAGAATTGGAAACTGAATGCCCCAGCCTACCCACTGAGACTTTTAACCTCTGCCTACATGTGGAGTCTACAATCATACCAAAAACCTTAGAAATCATTTGTTCCAATTATACAGCTGAATTTTTGGCATAACTGCACTGAAGACAAAATATGGAACAAAACATTAGGCACTACCCTTTGATCCAGGGAGCCACAGATCTGACCACTGACAGATCTACACATCAATACTTACTGCTCCCTGGTTTCTCTCATCAAGAGGGAAGCCATGTTTTTAACAATCTGATGGATGGATCATCCAGCTAAAGCAGAAGACTTCCTAAAAGTCTTTGACATTGAAAATTCCATACACAATGCTTGCATTTTCTCAAAGTTCACCATAAAATTAGAAACACTTGGAAACAGCAGCAATATCAGCATAATGCAAGAGAAAAAGAGCTCAGGTTTTAACAAGATGAGGCACAATATTATAATGTTACCTACACCACACCTGCACTCCAGACATTTATTATTCCAAGGATCAGTGCCAAAGTGAAAACCATAATCTAATAAAACTTATTTTAGTATATAAATCACTTCTGAATTTCAAATGAGCATGTATTTTATATGTATATGTAAACTAGAACCTTTCTTACCAACACTGATTGGGGGCATGTCCTCATGCCTCCCATAATTACTTATAAAGCTCTAAGAAAATTAACCCCAGCACTGCAAAATGTCAAGCTTTTATTATTATCAGTGTTGTCCAAGACTTTATGTAGTGTAGGCTAGGATTAGGCATGAGATTACTTTTTTTCTGTTGGTTGTGTTTAGATGAAATCCATTTACTATACATGTGTGTAAAACTAAAAAAAGTCTCACTCATTAAACTGCCAGTCAAGAGATCATGTGCAACACACTCTGGTTAATGACAAAAAAAGGACTAGTGGACATTGAAATCTTACAAAATAAATATCTACACCACTGGAAGAACCATAGATCTGGCCAACCAACCAACCAATCTTTTTGTTGCCTCTGAAGCTTCCCCTGCCCAGTTCCCCTAAAAGGACATCCCATAGTCTGCATGCCAGTCTTTGCTTAAGGTTATGGTCAGTGCAAATATACCATCCTCAGTCAAGTGCAAAATGTTACATATGTGGTAAGTCAATAATATCAAAATAGAGTCATGCTTCTTGAAGGCCAGTAGGTTATAAGCTTACAAAGGAACCGACAAACCTATACATACTGGTCTTTTTATGGTTTTATGAGCTGAATTCATGCATTTATTTTTAAAAGTATTTAATGACATAATGTCTACATGTCCTTTGACTTCAACATGACAGTTCAACACTCAATTGACCATAACAAAAGATGTCCTGTCACCAAACTAGCTTCCAGTTCTTGGAATTTCAGGACTTAAGAATTCCAAGGAATGTAGCGTTCAGGGTTCTTCTCATACATTTCACCATACTAACTCAAATATAGATGTATGTCAGGCTATGAGAGGTGTATGCGGCAAGTGCTTATTTTCAGCATCTTATGCAGTAAGATGCAAAGAATATCATCTGCTGTTCCACTAACTGAGAGCTAGTCCATCCTCTTAATTAGAGAGCATCTGTGTTGCTTCTGAATGGAAAGAAGATAAAATTTGCAGTTTTATTCTCAACAGATTGTAATGTCCTGCAGTCCTCTCCAGAGGCACTACCATCTTCTAATGATTCAGAACTAACATCAATAAGAACAACTTGGCCTAATGGATAAGACATTGGCCTCCATCAATGAACTTCTTAACCAATAGTTTTGCATGGTTCAGGGTATGTGACTTTGCTTATTCTTCTTCATTTAACTAGCTGTTGTGAAAGCTTTCAAATTTAGGGATTTAATTTGGATTTGACTGAAATATGTGGATCCTACCGAAGACCCCATTGTTTAATGTCTATACTGTTTCAAACCCTATTCTACATGGCAGGAGTATATATCTCTCAGTTTACATCTGCTGTAATAGGTAAGCATGCAAGTAGACATGCTGAAAATAATTGGTTTTGTCTTGGATAAATTTGTCTGCCTAGCTATGTGAAAATCAGACATAGATTTTGCCTAAATCATTGTTTATGTTCTCTTCTATGTTCCAGGAAAGATAATAATGAATTCCATGTCACCTGACTTACTATTGAAGTTCCTGTAGTCAAGCTATATTTTTTGGCTAAGCTGTTTATAAAAAGGAAATATTACAAAAGTTTAAATACTGAGGATTATAGTTCCCCAGTGTAGGTAGGCCATGCTGTGAAGTACAGTTTGTATTTTTGTTCTCATACATTTTTCTATGTTCCCATTCCCACAGCAGAGATCCTGTCTCTTCTTTCTGAGTAGTGAATAGTTAAGCATATCAAATGCTTTTGCCAGATCAACAAACACTGCATCACTGAGTATTCTGCTAGCCATAGTTTTTAAGACAGTATCATTTAGATACTACAGTTCTCTAAATCCATTTCCCCTTGTACACAATCATCTTGATAATGTCTTGCTCTATCTTAATTACATTATGAGCTAAAAAGCTACTGCTTTCAGTAAAATGTGGAGACTTATCCCTAGAAGCAACTACTGCCCCTCTAGTATCTCTACTCTTAAACCTACCCTGGTGTCACATATAAAAAGCCTGCCCAATTGCAAGTGATGAATGTGACAACTACTTGAAGCTGCTCTGTCAAAGGCATAGGCCCTACTCTCCCATTGTGAACCTATGTATACTTGTTCAATCACACCTAATGCTTAAAACATCCCTTACTTTAAGATGCTAATCCTGTCTTTTTACCCTTTATTTTTGAATTGTCCCATTGTATCCATCCCCTTACTTACCAACCAGTCTACACATTGTTAACTATGTATCTCTACTATTGTCTTCTACATTCGATTAGCAGTCATACCTGGCAAATAATTTTCTAGAAATTTCTTCTAGCCCTATAGAATTCAGACTACTTATCTTTTGCTGCAGGTTCAGACCTCCAGTGAGCCTTCAGACTTGCATCTATACTATTATATGATCTGCTCCAAAATTCACACATCCTACTATTCCATCTGATTTATACTTGCTTATTTGTATATGTACATATCTCATGAATTTAATGGAGCATGGATCTAGATGACTTACCTGCACAAACTAAAATAAATGAACGAGGATACACAATATCAATAATTGCACTGACCCATGTTAACCTGTTGGCAGCATTTTAATAGCAAGACCATGTGCAAGGATGTGTACCAGGGCTGAGTAATAACTAATATTCATAGGAGCATAACTGCTGTTCTAAGGGCACCAAGTAGAAATGCCTAAACGGAAAATATGTAATAATTCTAAGAATACTTTACCTCAGAGTATTGGCCCTACTTCAAAGCACAGCTATCCTGGAGTCATTACATATAAGTGACATGTGTATGGGAGACACGGCCCCAGCAGTTTGGGGGTGCAGAACCCTTTGGAAAATGCTTGAATGTGTTACAGTAAGTTTTGATACTCACTATCTTTTCTATGAAGTTGCATTTAATTTTTTGGAACTTTGACACTCCCAATGACAGCTCATGCACTTGCAGCAGGGAGCAGCCAACACTGCCTTTCCTAATGTTTTCAAAATGATGGATACCAGGAAATGAGTGTATATTCATTGACATCTCTGAAATGGCCTTCTTTTAGTACAGAAACAAGACTGGAATAATAAACTCTGCTCAATACATTGACATATCTGTTGGAAGCCCTCTGATCCCTGAATATCATGTGCTGACATTTATGGAATCATTCAGACTGTTAGATCACAGTTGCATATTAGCAATCCCTCTTCACCTCTCCAAGTGAAAGTGTGGCATTTAAGGTGTAGATGTTGTAGATAAATAAAAAAAAGAACTACAAGCTGTTTCCAGCAAAATACAGCCAGATAACAAGAATCCTACTACACATCCTACTATTCCATCTTATTTATACTTGCTTATTTGTGTATGTACATATCTCATGAATTTAATGGAGCACGGATCTAGATGACTTACCTGCACAAACTAAAATAAATGAACGAGGATACACAATATCAATAATTGCACTGACCCATGTTAACCTGTTGGCAGCATTTTAATAGCAAGACCATGTGCAAGGATGTGTACCAGGGCTGAGTAATAACTAATATTCATAGGAGCATAACTGCTGTTCTAAGGGCACCAAGTAGAAATGTCTAAATGGAAAATATGTAATAATTCTAAGAATACTTTACCTCAGAGTATTGGCCCTACTTCAAAGCACAGCTATCCTGGAGTCATTACATATAAGTGACATGTGTATAGGAGACACGGCCCCAGCAGTTTGGGGGTGCAGAACCCTTTGGAAAATGCTTGAATGTGTTACAGTAAGTTTTGATACTCACTATCTTTTCTATGAAGTTGCATTTAATTTTTTGGAACTTTGACACTCCCAATGACAGGTCATGCACTTGCAGCAGGGAGCAGCCAACACTGCCTTTCCTAATGTTTTCAAAATGATGGATACCAGGAAATGAGTGTATATTCATTGACATCTCTGAAATGGCCTTCTTTTAGTACAGAAACAAGACTGGAATAATAAACTCTGCTCAATACATTGACATATCTGTTGGAAGCCCTCTGATCCCTGAATATCATGTGCTGACATTTATGGAATCATTCAGACTGTTAGATCACAGTTGCATATTAGCAATCCCCCTTCACCTCTCCAAGTGAAAGTGTGGCATTTAAGGTGTAGATGTTGTAGATAAATAAAAAAAAGAACTACAAGCTGTTTCCAGCAAAATACAGCCAGATAACAAGAATCCTACTACACATCCTACTATTCCATCTGATTTATACTTGCTTATTTGTATATGTACATATCTCATGAATTTAATGGAGCACGGATCTAGATGACTTACCTGCACAAACTAAAATAAATGAACGAGGATACACAATATCAATAATTGCACTGACCCATGTTAACCTGTTGGCAGCATTTTAATAGCAAGACCATGTGCAAGGATGTGTACCAGGGCTGAGTAATAACTAATATTCATAGGAGCATAACTGCTGTTCTAAGGGCACCAAGTATAAATGCCTAAACGGAAAATATGTAATAATTCTAAGAATACTTTACCTCAGAGTATTGGCCCTACTTCAAAGCACAGCTATCCTGGAGTCATTACATATAAATGACATGTGTATGGGAGACACGGCCCCAGCAGTTTGGGGGTGCAGAACCCTTTGGAAAATGCTTGAATGTGTTACAGTAAGTTTTGATACTCACTATCTTTTCTATGAAGTTGCATTTAATTTTTTGGAACTTTGACACTCACAATGACAGGTCATGCACTTGCAGCAGAGAGCAGCCAACACTGCCTTTCCTAATGTTTTCAAAATGATGGATACCAGGAAATGAGTGTATATTCATTGACATCTCTGAAATGGCCTTCTTTTAGTACAGAGACAGGACTGGAATAATAAACTCTGCTCAATACATTGACATATCTGTTGGAAGCCCTCTGATCCCTGAATATCATGTGCTGACATTTATGGAATCATTCAGACTGTTAGATCACAGTTGCATATTAGCAATCCCCCTTCACCTCTCCAAGTGAAAGTGTGGCATTTAAGGTGTAGATGTTGTAGATAAATAAAAAAAGAACTACAAGCTGTTTCCAGCAAAATACAGCCAGATAACAAGAATGCCCCTGATGTTCATTTTCATGCTTTTATTCCTGTTGTGTGTTTAATACTGTTTTCAGGAAATGCTATTTAACCTGTGCTAGATTTGTGTTACATGTACATTCAGCATGAACTTGTCCTATTACAAACTACCATCTCTGAATCACTTGTGGAATTCCTACCCTGTAGATCAAGATGTCCAATGTTCCTGTTGTCTAATTGATGTATCTAACAGAAGGCTCCCTAAGTACTTGCCTAGGGCCTCGTGCTACCTGGAAGGGTACCATTAGTCCTAACAACCCCATCATTCAGCCAATGCCATCATAAATGATATCTGTATGAAAGTGACTGATCACAGTCATGGTCACTGAATTCCATGATTGTGCATCAATACAGTAAATAAACTGAAAAAAAAGTGTCCACATACCCCCTCAATATCATCCCCAGCACCTCCAGAAATTACCACATTGACAAACCTGCCAACTGGTTCACCAATCAGCTACATCACAAGTGTGAACTACCACTCACATGCACTCTTTGACCTTTGGCTCTTTTCATATGCAGACAGTAAATGGCATGTTCTACACTTTTTTTTACTTTAATTGAAACAGAAATTTTCATTTTTTCCAGAGGTCCATGGTGTCATCTGCATATTCTAAACTTTAGCTAAGTTGGTGCTACATACCCATTTTCAGGCTTCATTTACCCAATGTTATCAATTTTGAAGTTGTTTATTTATCTATCTATCTATATATCTATCTATTTATTTATTAATTTCTTTATTTATTTATTCATTGATTGCAGAGTGTCTGCCCTTAGAATTATGTGACTCCCAGCAATGTGATTGGAAGTCTCAGGCCAGATGACAAATAGCCTGAGTACCAAAAGAGTGCAGAGATAAGAAATTAGTGTGAACACTTACAAATACTGTGTTTTTATAGTTAGTCGATTGGGTTTCAGCCATCTCTGTGTGAGGGGAAGCTGGAGAAGCAGTGATCAGACATAGTCATAAATCTGCAAGTGATATGCTGCAACTGTGGAACTTTTTTTTCCAAAATCTCTTTATTTGAATTTTCAGATATTAACAGCAATACATCCAATCAAACACACAAAACAAACAGTACATGTTGTTGTGTCTTTTGGCTTTTCCCGGTTAAGGGTCGCCACAGCGGAACTCCGGTCCGTTAATGATTGGCAGTAGATTTTTACGTGCCGAGTTGCCGGCCCTGATGCACAACCTTCAACGAAGGCATGCCCATTCATGCATGTCTCCACACAGAAGACGCTCTAGCTGCGAACTGGACGTCTTACTGTGAGGTGACAACACTACCGCAGCACCACCACCGCAGTCAAAACAAACAGTGCATACAAAAATGAAACATTTAAAAAACTAATAACACAAGAAATATATATACACTATATACAGTAGAAGTCACTACATCATCAAATGGAGTATAAAAGGTTTTTAACATCACATAAGAAAGTGAGGGATAGTATAAGGGACAAATTTTATGAAGAAGATAAATATAGAAATTTAACCACTTATTATATTTAATGTAATTAGGGAATACAATTAGATATATAAAGAGGAAAAAGGGAAAGAAGAGAAAAAAAAATAAAAAAAATAAAAACTGGTTATAATGCAGTTATTGCATAATATAAGTTTGCCTTATCATGTCAGTGTATGTCTTTGTTAAAACTTACATCTAGTAAGTAACCCCAATATTTCTGATAATAGTGTTTCTTTTTTGTTTTTGTATAAACTAGTTTGTGACATGAGATATATTTAATAGCAAGGTTGCTAAAGCCTTCCCATGTAATTGGAGATGTGACATTCCAAATTTTAGTGATATAAAATTTAATAAGGGCACACATCGTGATAAGGACATTTTTTTATTTTTGGAAGTTGAGCCGTGTTAATGCGCAATATAGCTGTCTCCCATAACAGGGTTGATTTTTCATATCCCATCTTCTCTAACCTAGCTCTTAAAGAGCACCATAGGTTGTGTACCTTGCTACATTTCCACACGACATGGAGAATATCTTCAGTTTGGTTTGGGCAATGAGGACATATAGTCGAGAAGTTGGAATTGAACTTATTTAGTATAGTATACATTGTTATTTATCATAATTTATGTATATAGCAGCTTCTTAAAAAGAATGAATTTTATCATATTCTCAATGACCAGTCTCTTATTTTCATCTGTCAGAGATTGTTTTTTTTCTTGCCAATAGTTTGAAAATAATAGAGTATTCCGGTGTTTTGTGTTCATTACAAGTTTATATGCCCTAGAAATTGTTTTCCCTTTCATCTCAAGGTTTTCTAGTATTAGTTTTACTAAGTTAATATCCTGCAAGTAGACTTGTGTTTGTGAGAATTTAGCATTTATGAGATAATGGATTTGGGTAAGAATAACAGTATATTTCTTAGTAAGATTTAGTTCTAGTCTTATTTGTTGTATATTGGATTCTCTCCATTGGTATATTTCCCGTACTGTGAGATCTTTTATCAGAGGGTAATTTATTAGATTTAAGGGTTTATTGTTTATTAGTAGGTTGGGATTTAGGTGGAGTGGTTGTATAAAGGCTCTTAGAGCATCTAATAATTGCAATGACTTAAATAATTTCTGTGTAGTAAGAATCATGTGTTTAATTAGTGGGCGTATATTCTTCGTGAATATGCCATTTTGATTTAGGTTTAAAAATGGTAGGGATTTGCTGTTATACCCAAGGGATTTCAGTTGTTCAGACCAGATTTTGGTCCATTGGAGTGTCCAGGTATTTACATAGGGTCATGGCTTATTATCTGTATTTGCCTGTAAGCAGTAATTATACTATAATAGAGTTTGAAATCAGGTAACCCCTATCCCCCTTTATCTTTGGTAAGTGCAAGTTTGTCATATTTAATTCTAGTGGATTTGGGGTACCATAAGAATTGTGATATAGCTTTCTCTATATCAAGGAAGAATTTTTGGGGAATATTTGAAAAAGTAGCATTTAGTTGAAAGAGTATTCTTGGTAAAAGGTTCATCTTAACAACACTAGCTTCTGAGAGTAATGATATATTAATATTCTTCCACCTATTGATATCACTTTCAATACTGGTCCATGTACGCAATAGGTTATTCTTTATCATATCCTTAAAGTCAGGAGTAAATATTATTCCTAGGTATTTTATCTGGTAACTTATCTTGATCTCACTCATGGGAAAGTAAAATTCCTTATGACCTATAAGATTCATGGGAAATATGTGGAATTTGTTTAGATTTAAATTGTAGTTACAGATTTCAGAGAACTCATCTATAGCTTTAAATATTTTTGGGAGGTCAGTAGTGTGAAGTTGAAAATATATATTTAAGTCATCAGCAAAAGCAGAGAATATAAGATTTGTATTATAGATTCTAGGTATGTGATGGAAGTTTTTTTGTGAAATAAACAGAAAGAGAGGTTCTAGATAAAGATTAAATAGGTATGGAGAAAGAGGGCAACCTTGTCTTGTACCATTGGATAACAGTATAGGGTTAGATTTGAGCTTATTTACCTGAATAGTGGTAGAAGCTTTCTGATATAGAACCTTAATTATCCTTATAAATTCCTGAAGAAAACCATATAAAGGCAATATATTAAATAGGAAATGTAAATTAACTCTGTCAAAAGCTTTGGTTGCATCCACCATGAGGATATATCTGGGGCATTTGTCACTGTTAAGAAGTCTGATAATGGTATCTAAGAGGAGGTTGTTATCACTTGTTTGTCTGTTTATCATAAAGCCCATTTGTTCTTGGGAAATGATAGAGGGGAGCACATTCTTAAGTCTGTTTGCTATAACATGAGCTAGGATCTTAAGGTCAGTATTTATCAGGGCTATTGGTCTATAGTTTGCTGGATCTGTTGGGTCAGAATTCGGTTTTGGAATTGGCACTGTTTTGGAGTTATTTAAATAATTATCTGTTATTCCATGTTGTATTATAAAGTTGAAAACTTTTAATAATACTTTGGAAATAGGTTCCATGAATAGTTTATAAAATTCAGAGGTGTAGTCGTCTGGCCCAGGGGATTTACCTGGTTTGAGTTTGTTTATTGCAGCTTTTATCTCATTTAGTTGCAGGGGTGTTTTTAGGAGTTTTTTTGATCTTCCATAATTTGTGGAAATTTTATATTATGTATAAAATCACCAAAATTGTCTGTAGATAGTGATAAGGGCATGTTGTATAGTTTCTTATATATGTCTTCAAAAGCATCTACAATATATTGGTTGTTGTGCTTCACAAGTCCTTCATACACTATGTCTTCGGTGGGCCATTTTTTATGTTAATTAGTCTAGCTAGGAATTTTGAAGTTGTTTGGGCCCATTCTGAATATTGATATATTGACCTTAATTCTAACAGGGAGATATTTTCTAGATAGTGTTTGTATAATTGCTTTTGTCAGTCTATTACTTTTTCCTCCAGGTCTTTAGAGTATTTTTTCTGAAGTTCTAATTCAGCAATATTTATTTGAGTTTCTAGTTCAATTTTAAAGTTATTGTACTTTTTTTTGAACCATGCAGATTTTTGGATAATTATACCCCTAATGACCGCTCTGGCAGCTGCCCATTGTATATCATAAGGAATTTGACTGGATATAAAGTCATTTTGAAGTTGGGCTATGACACTCTGGATTTCCTGTGCTGTTTCTTGGTTTTGATTGATTTTAGGATTTGATGTGCAATTATTGAAGTAGGGAGCATTTTGTTTATATGTTTGAAAATGTATTAAGAGACTGATTTTTGAATGGTCTGAGATAGTTCTAGGTGATACAGCATAATTTAGTCTGTTTGAAAGCAATGATTGGGAAATTAGAAAAGCATCTATTCTGGACCAGGTTTTATGAGTGGCTAAGAAGAAAGTAAATCTTGATATTGTTTCATCATATTGGAATTTAATATAGGGGTCAATTAGTTCAAAAGTATTTTGTAATTCTTCAAGTGCTATAGTGGTATCTTGCGACTGCCTATTTTCATTATGTGATCTATCTTTGTCTAGATTTAACAAAGCATTCCAGTCCCCACCAATGATATACAAATGATTTTAGTGGTTAGCTAATATATTAAAGATTTCATAAATGAAGAGATGTTGATTAGAGCAGGGGCTAGATATATTAAGAAAGAGTAAAGGTTTATTTAGAGTATTATATTCGCTAGTAAATAATACCCATCTTCCATTAGAATCAGCTTTAAAAGAAGTAATTTATCCTTGGAAAGATTGATTTATTATAATGGCTCTCCCCAGATAAAGAATTATGGCCTGCAGTTAATATTTGCTTAACCCTATTTCCTTTTCCTTTCCTGATCCCACAGTTGGCCACCCAAGTGAGTTTCTTGCAGGAAGGTTACATTAGCCTTGCTTTGGTATGTGAGATGCATGATTAAATCTCTTTTTTTATCCACTATCCCTTTAACATTCCATGAGTCTATTGATACCATGTCTTAATTTACTTATCATGATATTCATTGCCTGATAAGCAGAGAAATAGTAATAAAATGTGTCTGTTAGTGTGTTAAGCTTTAAAATTGATGCAGTGACTTCTAAACTCCTATACCCCAAATAGGTGCCTATCCACCCATCCTTCTGTATTGGTAATTGTGCATGAGTTGAAAAGCAAAGAATAACTATTATTTGTATTAGGGTTATATATACATTTAGCAGAGGGATGTCAAAAGTACCTAGAGTGTTCCAAACGTGAACAATCATCAGCTACAGACTGAACACAACCTGCTCCTTTTATTTGCTATTTACAGTATAATGATTTTCTGACCTCTTAAAATAATGTTAGTTATTCAATTAAATGGTATGTGTAAAGTGAAAGAAAGTAAATTCTTAGAAAATGTTTATAATAAGAGGCAATAATATGTTCTAATTCTTAATATTTTAAAAGTTATTAAAATGTTTACTAAACAACATTTTATATAGAACAGATCTAAAAGAAGCTTAAAAGAAAAGGCAGCACTTTGAAGTTCCAAAACAGTTAGAGTAATCATTTTATAAGCAACTATATTCTTTAAAGCTACTGGAAATTTCCTCATTTATATCTATACTGGCAATATACACACAACAGCATCTGTCTTTGTTTTCCAAATATACAAAGAATAAAAATATGACACCATGCTATTAGGATAGTGATTAAGCCATGTATAAGAACTTACTAATGTCAAAGTAATGTACTAATTTAGGCTAAGTCACAACCCAAATTGCATCACCCTGTTTCAAAGCATTATTTAGAAAAAGCCCCCAGGATTAGTTAGAGCATTTCAGCTATATAGTTGTATAATACAAGAAAGCATAGCTGTAATCATTTGGGAGTGTTTAATACTTAATAGTTTATATGAGACCCATTGTTCCAGATGTCATTTAAAAATCCTTGTTTCTTGGCATCTGCAGTGACTTAAAAAAGAGCCCCTTTAAGTCATTTCTTTATGCAGCCATACTTAGGTAGCTTTTAAGAATTTATAAATGAAAGGCAGTTACTAGAGACAGTACCTTGGTATATCCAGTGTAGCACAAGATTTTGTAATACAACAGGAAGGGAGGCTGAAATATTTAAAAGCAGCTACAATCCTTTTCTTTTCTAGAATTTTCCAAACGACTGGTATTTTCTTCTGTCACCTTCTTCTTTGTAATTATAGCAGTGTAGAGCCTTGAAACATACAATTTGTGGTTTCTTTGATGAGAAAAGCAATTTGGTTAAAAGGTGAATATTCGTTGTTTGTAGAGCTTATCACAACTTGATTTACCATTTCCATTTTTCCCATTCTCAGAGATGCACTGAGGCTGGAAACAAGTCATTAATGATGTCATTAAAGTTGAAAGGTGAAAGGATCATAGAGCTTCCTGAGGTGAAGAGGATTATGGGAAATAGAATGCTGAAATGGTCCTCAAGGGCTGTAAAAATAAAACAATGGGTTTATTTTTAGCTTATTTTAAAAAAAGAAACATGCAGAATACCTTGCTGAAGCCCTCCAAACATTGTTTTGAGTTCAGAGAAGATGGATTGGGTTGTTTCAATCAGGATTAACTTTGAAGAGATGCAGAAAGGTGGATTTTGCTTGCTCAGGGGTTTCAAGGGATATTTTTTCTTCTTTGTGGTAGAAAATTAAAGATGCAGGGTATTTCATTTGAAAATGAATCTTGTTTTCAATAAGGTAAGCACAATATTTACTAAGTTTCTGTCTGTTTTGTTTAATTTCCAAAGGGAGATCCTGAGTAATTGTGATTTTATGTGCTCTCCATGTAAAGTTCTTTTTAGCTTTGTATGCTGCTAGTATTTGTTGAACATGTGCTGAATTAAGCAGTCTGACATATATTTGCCTTGGAGAGTCACTTGTTTGTGCACGCCTTATAGCTCTGTGGACTCTTTCCATTACTATATCATCCAATACATCTTTATTATTCAAGAGAGAGCTTAGTATTTCTTTTATTATTGAATTAAGTTGTGTATTGTCAAAGCTCTCTGGAATTCCTCTTATGATAAAGTTATTATTTCTGCTTCTGGTTTCTAGATCTAACATTTTTTGTTGCAGTTCTTTAATTGTGTTGTTGCTGGTCTGAAGCCTTTGCTGAAGTTCATTTATTTTTAGTTCATTTTCCATAACTTTGGCTTCACTTTGCTTTAGTCTAAGCATAATTTGGTCCAGAGTAGAGCCAAATGTAGTTAGTTTATTTGCAAAACTTTGCACTTCTAATTGTAAGGGTTGCAGAGCATTTTTTTGTCTTCCAATGTTAAAGATTGCTCCTGTTTTGGTCTTAGAGACATCTTAGCAGCTTCATGTTGTAGCTTGTTAATTTTTTTGTCTTTTGGGAGTGATGTCTTTCTCAGGAGTAGTAATCACAGATAGTTTAGTTTTTGTGGTTAAAATTTCCATTTTATCAGGTTGATTCTCCATTCAACTTCCAAACTTAGATGCTTGGTGATAGTGCAGAATTTTTTAGTAGTAAATCCTGTTCTGAGAGATACTTTCTCCTTATTTTGTGTTAGGCCTGTTAATCTGGAAGAATCCCCACTATGCGGTTCAGGGCTCAACTTCCATCAAGTAGATATTTTCCTTCAAAAAGAAAGAATTTCAGCAAAAATATAGATGAAAAAAATAAGTACTCACATTTCTGTTTAATCCATTTATGTTTTGTGTATTTTCTTTGAGCGATGCACCAGCCTGAGGTTAGATTAGAGTTTAAGGTTGCAGGAGCTGCACTGTTAGTGTGCTTACAGGATGTCCACCATTTTGGAATCCGTAACTGTGGAACTTCAAGGAGGAAAAAAAAGTTGGTAAGCATGCTGCAGCAGCAAGATCTAAAAGAAGACTCGAGGTGCATGTACTGAGTTACGACTGACTTAAGAACAGGCCTTTGTCTACTTGTTAAGGGAAAACACATCTACAAGAGTGATGACCTGTATCACAGAAATGCTGTTTATTCTCAAGATCAAGGCAGCAGTGATAGCCAAATTGTTCAAGAACTAAGAGTCCAGATTTGTCTAAATCCCTTTTGTACTGAATGAAGACAACCTATTTCAGACTTCTTTTTATCTAGTTACTCATAGTTTATGCTTGTGTAACACTTTATAGTGATGCAAACCAAACACTCTACATTAGTAAATACTTGTTTTCATTTGTAGTTGTGATGAAGGTGCATCATCATCATCATCATTATCATTAACATCAATCCCCCTTTTTCCCATTTTTCTACAAGGGGTCTGTTATAACATCAGCTATTACCACGTCTTGATTCAATACTGCTCTCCGACCTTCTTTGACAGTCAAGCCTGACTAAGGGGTATATTAGGCTGTTTTATTAAAACTGAATCTTGTTTTGATTTCTGTAAAAGCCTGATACAAGTTATGCATTCCCATCAATAAAGTGCACCATGTTCTATTTTTTAAGCATTTTTCTTGATGACTAAAATGAACCACAAACAATATCTTAGATTGTTTTCCTTTTTAGCTGGTGCCAGGTGTGATATCTGTCTCTTATTGCTGTCTGTCATACCTTTTAAGTAAAGTTTCTCTCTCCTTTTTCACAGTAAGAGAAACTTATTAAAAAAAAAATTTTATTCTGTATTAAGCGCTCAGTCAGAACCTAATAAGTAGCTTCTGGCATTCTTTAGTTTCTTAGTAGCTGCTCAAAACCATTAAAATTGTGATTCAGTGCACTTTTTCAGAGATACTATTTGCAAAATCTCATCTGCATTCATTGCCCCAGCCTTAACCTTTCAACAGTTGTTTTTTTTTTTAATGTATATAATTGCCTTAACTGCCTTAAATCTGTGAAATTCCATACCTTACGGTGGTGGTGCTGCGGTAGCATTGTCGCCTCACAGTAAGATGCTGTCCGGTTCGATTCTCAGGTAGAGCATCTTCTGCGTGAAAACATGCGTGAATGGGTGCACCTTCGTTGAAGGTGGTGCATCAGGCCTGGCAACCCGGTGTGTAAAAATCAACTGCCAATCATTAGCAGACCGGAGTTCCGCTGTGGCGACCCCTAACCGGGAAAAGCCAAAAGACACAACAACAACTGGGTTTTAGGAGTCTTTTGGTGTCATAGTCTGGTATCACATTAGAATTATATTTATATATATATATATATATATATATATATATATATATATAGTTTCACTTCATAATCTCGAATTACAAAAATCCCAAATTTCAGTAACCTGAGCCTATAAAGTCGAACCATTCACAAAACCAAAACCCACAATCCCGAATCACACAATCACAAACATACATACACCATACACCATATAACACACATATCATTCCACCCACAGCACACAAACCACACAACCCTACACCACAGGCCTACTGCACCCCCCCACACCCCCCTACTTATATATACCAACTCAGAGGTCGCACATAACATAAAAAAAAAACTCACACCACACCATCCTCTACTCGCTCGCACACATATACACATCACACATACACAAACACCAACAAATCCCACACTCACACTTACACCTCCCTACCCTTACCCACACATACAATGTAGAAAAACACACACAAACACTCACTCATCTGCAATTTCAGGCACCATAACACTACACATGATGCACCGGAAATGCATAAGCGCAGATTCGAGATATTCAAATTTGCTCTTATGCACTTTCTGCATTCTGGTTTTAGGCTTCATGGTTTCGAATTACTGAAATTCGAGATTTCAGTAATTTGTGATTCTGAAGTGTAACTATATATATATATATATATATATATATATATATATATATATATATTCTTGTCACAGGAATTATTCCCCCCATCTACAGTCATAAGCAATAAAGTTGTATATTTGCCTTTTTGCATGGAATCACCAGCTATACATATTTGGTAATTAAGCATAAGGCTCGTGATTTACCAGTCAGGGAAATCTAATGTTATATTTCATATGTTAATAGAGCTATAAACCTTTATTTTTAGTTACCACTGGTAGTATTATAGAGACGTTTGAATGTTCTGTTTTTTTTGCCATCCAATATTGCCTCATCTGCTAGCAAAGGCAATGATTCATATTCTGGCATTACATCAGTGGAAAAATGTTGCATATTTTTTTAAGCTTATTTCTGTAAATCAGTGTTATAGAACATTGATTTTGTGTTGTTAATGATAATATATTTATATTTGATGACATTTTTACCAGATTCAGTGTTTTAAACTAATGTTTCTGAGTAATATCTCACAATCCAACTTTAAGTAGGAGGAGGGGAAACATACTTTATTCACTATGCACATTTTATCTTAATCATGTGCTCATATTCCTGAAGGTTGATAGGTATACATCCGTTAGTGCTGGTCATGGTGGTGTTGTTCTAAAAATGAGTGTGTTTTCAGGGTTGCCAGCATTGTCATTTGTGGGCTTTTTAGGGGGGGGGTTAATATATATGAGAGAATAAAAGGTTTTGATAGTCTGTTATATGAATGCTGTAGACAGAAATGTTGTAGTAGAATTCGTTTTGTCTAGAGTTTCCTTCCAGTACATGTAGGGATCCTAGTGTGGAAAAAACTTGTGAGCAAGGGACGAAAAGTATGTGACAGTGGTATTGGTTTTGGCAGGGTGTTTTCCTAACAGATTCCATGTTAGTAGTTTAAAATATATCCTAATTACATATACTGAAAGACACAAGTAAATATCTCATTTAAATAAAAATGTAAATAGAAATAATCATATATTCATTATTTGTGTCTCTTCCATGAAGAATGACAAAACTGGATGTTGAAAGGGACTCATCCTTTTATTTATTAAAAAAAAAAAAGAAGAAGCTCTGATCTGTAAACTGGACCCAGGAAAACATTTTCTGTGAGTCTGGCTTTTATTGAGTTGTTCACAAAGGAGTCATGTTTCATTGATATTAATTCACTGTATGAATCTTGCATTTGACTGATAACTGCTAACAGCTTTCAGTCTAAGATAACTACAAAAATAAAGGGCTAGATTCATTAACAGCTATACTAAGTACAGTTATTGTGTATGTGGAGTAGTGCACACATGATAACGTGCTATTTCTTATTCATTAAACAGCGCTACGCTAAGTGTAGAGCCACCAAACAAAGGTAAATGGCAGAATATGCTAATGAAAACATAAGAAGCCAAATCACATGCTAATTAACCAATCTGATACAATGGAGCTATTCATGGAGCTATAAAGCAATTGTGTAGATACAGTGTAGCCATTTGTACTGAAATGTAAACCTCTTTGGATTACAGCCACAGTTACACTTTGGAAAAAAATGTTAGCATTTGCTGCTGCCATTAGAATGTTGTGTGTGCAGCAGACTTTATTTATAGTTGCTGCTGTTGCCAGACCTCTACCACTAAGAATGTTTTGTAGACCTAGTTTGACCTAGTACTGACAGCAAGATACAGAAAATTATACAGCAAAACCAGGTTGACAGGGAAACGGCATAGTAAATACATATCCTTTTTCATCCTTCTCTGTGGCCTATGCTAAATGTGGAACCTGTCTGAAAAAAAAACTGCTTAGTTCCATATGCAAGTAGTTTTATGTCCCTAAGATGAAACATCTGTTCTCTGCATAGCAATGTCGCTAATACTATATGACTGTGATGTTGGCAATATCAGCCTATGGACTTCACACAATAACATGGATCAAGCGTTTTACTTTCCTACATATATATGGAGCCATAACTACATTAAAAATGTGCAAAGGTCAGTGCACAGTCATACATCATTAGTATAGGATGGATAATACATGAGAGTGAGCCTAACACCAAAGAAGTGAGTGTGAATCATTGAATAGAAAGTACCACAGTATGTCAATCAGTGTTGTCTTCCATGTCAGAACCAGCCTCAATGTACAAAATAAGTAAAAAATTAAATGTCCATATCAGTACACAGAAGTAAATACAGCCCCCTGCCAAAAAAAAAAAGAAAGAAAAAGTAAAGCAAGTGCACTGTTCATGTAAGAAGAACAGCAGCTGTGTACCTGAGTAGTACATTGCAGCATTAACCAAAACAATCTACACTTTTTATAGTACAAATGGGTAAAAGAGTTTTTCGATATCCACATGTGTGAGGGCAGTCAGTTATATATCACAGGCTTAACACATTTGTGGGCTACAAATGTTAAATCCCTGGCCTTGTTATTAAGTGATACAACATTTTTCTGCAATAGTTTGCCAGATGGGCATAGAAATGTTCCATAATGTCAAGTTACATTCTTCACAAATGTTTGTAATGTAACAAATAACTGATGAAGATGCCTACACCACCAGTAAAGGACAAACTATGCACATACTAAGCTATTGATGCATTGTGAAATGAAATCCATTACTAATGTTGAAATATAGCATTTGTTAAAAACAGCAACTTACCTTTGCATCAAGTTAGTTGTGACACTATAAACATGAATTGCAAGCAATTAGCAGCATGCAGGTCACTGGATAAACAGTTTTCCCTACCATGATGCATATTTCATTGCCTGCACGGTTGCCTTGATATAGTGCAGATTCAGCCTTTTGAGCACTGTGAATATGCAAATGAGGTGTGAACTCATTAGCATTCAGGAATTCCAAAATTTGCACTACGTGCAGGTGTGACAAAAGGAGGTATTGCCAGTGCAGCTAGCTGGAATTTTGTAAATAGTTATATGTCATTTGTGAATATCAAACTAAATTATACAAGATTCTGGTGTTACAAATGTATTAGAACTGTATGTCATATAAGATGCTTGTGTTACAAATGTATTACAACTGTATGTCATGTGTATATCAAACTGCTTTGTACAGATGTTTGTGTTGAAAAAGGTATTTGTAAAGTGCTTGTGCTTAAAATGTATCCACGGTGTGCCCTACTGGAAGAGAACAGAAATGTACATGCACGATTGTAACTGTTTAAATGTATATGTTAACAAAGGAAATTGCAGGATTAACCTCAGTCTAGAAAACTTTAGAAAAATATTTCAAATTAAATTACTTTATAGGTTAGGTCATAAAGAGGCTATCTGTCAGGTTTCAATGCAGCTAAAGACACAAATCTGTATTAGGAAGCTTTCTGTATTGTCTTCGGGGTGAACTAATTGCTACATTGGAAGCATGAAGAAATGCAATTGTTTTATGACTTTCAGAATCTTCCAAAGATCTCAGCAAAAGCCCTTTTATGAGTATTTTTACAGGTAGATGCTAAATACTGGCAGCTTCAGCAGTGGGGGTTTTGCCTGGGAACTAGAAGTCAGATGACAGAAAGTGGTGTAATTCTGCAAGCTATCCCAGCAGTAATATGTTAGATATCATTTTTAGAAATATTTTAGTGAGACAGAGCATTCCGCATTCTGCCTTGGACCTGACAACAACATTAGGAATCATTCACCACATCTGCTTTGCTCTAAGTAAGTTATTAGGGAATAGTATATTTCTCTTAGATATAGTCAGGAATATAGTGAAGCTTAGTTTAGATATTTTTCTTTATTTATTTGAGATTGTCCTTCAGTGTTGTTTTAAATATTTCGTGAGATTTTGAACTCTGATGTCACTGTGAATATATATTTAGTTTTATCTTGTTCTTTTATTATTTATTATTAAATATATTTAAACCTTTCATTGTGGCTTATCTGTGTAGAGATATTTATGTTTTGAGAGAACTTGCATGTTTATTTGGTGACACTGTGTGGGCCACTTCTAATAGCCATGATATTGGTCAAACTACCATTTGCATTAGTATTAATATTACACAGTAAGATCGGGCACCCTTTGTTAAGGGCCCTAAAGTAGTTGATAAGGAGTGACAGTGGTAACTACCTCATAGTCTGGGCAGAAGGGGGCATAGCTATCAAACCTGTGCCAGCCTTTCCCAGATGTGTGTGTGTGTGTGTGTGTGTGTGTGTGTGTGTGTGTGTGTGTGTGTGTGTGTGTGTGTGTGTGTGTGTGCGTGCATGCGTGTGTGTGTGTGTGTGTGTGTGTGTGTGTGTGTGTGTGTGTGTGTGTGTGTGTGTGTGTGTGTGTGTGTGTGTGTGTGTGTAAATCAAACTTCAAAGAGTGTGTGTCAGTGATCTGGGCAGGCACACAAAGCACTGGTTAAATAGAGAGGGTGCTGGAGGTCTTGGCTTGGTCACTCAGATGAGATCTCAACTCTATAGCTGTGCCAGTGGGGAGACTTACTGGGGATCTGGAAGAAGAGGGAGAAACCAGCCCCAGACTGACTGTGGTCTCTGTGTGTTCTTAAGGGAAACTGTACTTGATGCAGAGAGCTGCATCTGGAAATACTGTGTCTGTACATGTTATCCTCTCAGTGAACATCCACCACTGTTGCCAGTGGTAATGATTGAGGCTCCTTGATTACTGATTGGCAGTGGTGGGTCATAACAGCAGGGAATGTAAATATGGTGTAAGGACCTACACAATTGAATGCGCATGCCATGCCTCTGCAAGGACAAGCAGTGCTGCCTGCTAGATGTTTTCAAGTGTGAAGGATTACTGTGACTGCAATATCAATCAGAGTATGTCAGAGAGAAGGTACTGACAAGAAAATGTGTGACTACCATTGACCAACTTAGGAGAGGAGCATTCCTAACACTGATATGAATTGTTTGTGGCAACACTTTCTGCCTCTCAATACAATTGTGTCTGCAGTTCTAAGGAAGCTGATTACTCATTAAAGCATATATCAACTGCTAGGCAAAACACATAGCAGTATTGTTAGAGAATCATAGAGATTTAAGTGATGCTCACAAAATAAAGACAAGGAAAGCTGTGCACTATTCAAATGTTTTACTTTATATTTTATGAAGAATGATTATCTGCCTTGTTGCCAGTATCACAGCCATCCACACATATAACTACAAATTACACAGAACAAAGGTCAGGAGATATTTTTGGTTGAACCTGTAATGTCAACTGATACTATTTCACGTATGGAGTATATAATGTAGACATGTCTGGATTTGTGTGAATATAATGATGTTTAATGATCATATATTCATGTTGAAAGGCAGCCATGTTGAGGAAATATCAAGCATATGCATTTTAACTACTTGTTTCATAATGTTTCCTCCATTTTAATAACTTTTTTTCTCTCTTCCTCATTTGCGTGCCACTTGGCATTGTGCACACTAGACTGGCAGCAGTTTCCAGCAGTGAACTACAGTTCAGTGCCTAGAGAGAAAAGGAACATTTTAATTTAGGCTGTCTTCTCTAGCATAAGCAAGCCATCCTGGCAACTGTGCACAAACATCAGCACTCTGGATAGTATTCAATGAAGAAAATGTACCCGTCAGTTAATTTTCTCTGTGGTACAAAGTGAAATGCAGTGATCTTATAGAAACAAAACAGTTGATCCTGATTTCAAACCCAGTGAGGTGATAACTTTAAAGAGGGAGGTCTGAATACATATTTACACACATTTTGTGATATCATTGTATTACTGTTTAAAAATCAACTATTCCAGTATTGCTAACAAAATGCAAGCTGTTGCATGTCTCCTTTAACACTATTTGCCAGCACCAAAATTAAATCTCAGATGTGTCAGGGAGATGTGAAAAGGATTAATGTGTCACTGTAATGCACTTCTTCCTCTTGTCATTGCTAGATATATCCTATGCTTGAATTAAGTTTTCTATTCAGCTTTTTTCTCTGTCAATTTTACTTTTTTTCTCTAATACTTTTAGCATTTGCTGTCCACTCAACAGCATGCAAATTAGAATCACTTCCTAAGGAAAAAAGTGAAAATGTTAGTTTAAGCTACCTTTGATAGCAGAAACAAGCCTGGCAGTGGTGCATAGACATCAGCACTCTGGATACTGCTTAATGAATACATTCCACCTCTCAGATAATTATCCCTGTGGCACAAGGCATAAGTGAAGTGAATTGAGAGAAATAAGATAAGTGATGCAGGGTTCAAATTCAGTTAATTATTAATTTTATAGAGGGGTCTGAATACATATTTACACACATTTTTAGATCACTGTGCTGTGCTAAACTAAAATATTCTCAGTATTGCTAGCAGCATGCAAGCTGGTGTCTCTGCACTTTCACATTGTTTGTTGTTAACTACAAGTCTGATAATATGTTCCTCAAAGAATATTTCTGTTGTTGTAAGGAGATGTGAGAAGGATGAATGTGTCACTTGAATGCACTTCTTTCTCTGATCATTGCTAGATAATCTAATTGATTGAATTCATTTTGCTGTTGGCTTTTTTCTCTCTTGTATTTTTTTATAATGCATTTTGTATTTGTGCTCTGCTTGACAGCAAGCAAAAAAGGTTTAGTGCCTAAGGAAAAAGGTGAAAATTTTAACTTAGGGTGCCATCTGTAGCATAAACATGTCTGGCAGTGGTGTATGGATATCAGCACTTTGGATCGCACTCAGTGAATAAATTCAGCCTGAAAGGTAACTTACCCTGTGGCACAAAGGGTAAGTTCAGTGATCATTAAGACAGAAGACAACTGCTGCAGGACTGGAATCCAGTTGACAGATACTTTAAGAAAGGGGGTCAGAATGCCAATTGATACTGCATTTATTTAGGAATGTCACATTAAATGCACCTTATTATCATAACTTTGTTTATTACAAGAAATGTGTCATTACTTCTTGCTACAAAAGCCCAATATAATGTGAGTAAATAATGTAAAACCTAACACTGAAGAGATTTAATGTAGAATGCACATGCATAGGTATGATGTGCATAATATTTCTGCTGTAATTATTGATTTCTCACAAATCATGAGTATGTGTGTTTATGACAGCATGTGTTATGAAGTATGTACGTAATCTAATCCATCATGTGTTTCTCAGGTCATGCAACTACATGCATCTGAGATCTATTTACAAACACAAACAATGCCTTTCACATAGAAATGCAATCCCATGACTATGTAAAGTCACAGACATACAGGCATCTCTTCATTATTTCTACATTCAGTCTTAAATTACTATACCTCAAATTACCATCTTAACAAGTGAATGCTACTGCAGCAGTGATAGTCAACAAATTTTAACATGTATCCTTTTTTGTTTTCTCTTGGGGTCAGTTCTCATGTTATACTACTAAATCTTACCAGTGCCTAATCCCCAACATGCCAATAAGTCTTACAATTTTTCATCCAAACAAATATGATAATAACCAACAACATAAAGCATATCAGGGTTTAACATTGGAACATGGCTCAATAGTGTGAGCATCACACATGGTGAAATGTCACTGCTATTCTTAAGACTTTCTCTGCTTCTTGATGTACTAATTACCAGTGTGACTGACAAGCTATTGCTCTGCTTCCACTTTTGGAAATGCAGCTGGCAAGGCTGTGCATCTTTGCTCACAGTCTGTTACATGCAAGATCTGAATAAAGTGCCAATTCAGATCTTTATTTATAGATTCACTGCTCCAGACATGTCTGATAATGGTAGAAATGGTGTTCCCTTTAGAGCACAAAGGTGGGGTGTTGAAGAGTCTAGGATTTTTGTTGAACTCCTTGTGAAGTGCTACAGCTGGAGGCTACTGCAGCAGGAATATATTGGATCTTAGTATAAGACTGAGGCTTGGAATAGTTTGGCCAAGTCTGTCTCCAGTGCAACTGGCATCTCACATACTGGGAAGCAATGCTGTCTCCACTACAGTGACATAAAGAGGCGAGGTGCAAGAGAGACCTCCTTAGCCATTAGGAGGATGAATTTAAAACTGCAAACACCTCTCAGTTGTGAAAGTATACTAACTATAACTCCTATATGATATGGCATTAAGTAGCCAGTCAACTCAGTTATTCATTGTGCTTTTGTATATATTTTTCTTATTCTACTGCACAGCTACAGCAGAGATTGCAGAAAACCACGAGGACCATCAGGAGAGACTCACTCACCTCAGACAGGCACAGCCTAAGAATGCAATCTGTTCTGATTGCAAGGCACAGAAGTATTCTCAATCTATCATGTCTTAGATTCAATATCAAACTTAGTTACCTTTCAGGCTGAATTTAGTCACTGAGTGCGATCCAAAGTGCTGATATCCATCCAGCCTACTGATTAGGTCATTATTTCAAAATTGCACACCATCCCCTTACAATTCACAGTTCGTTTGTGGCACCTGTTGCTAATTCTGTGTTGTACTGATTGTGTACTCAGATTAGTAGGGGACTTGAGTCCAACACTGGGTAAATAATGTCAGTGTATATACTGTCATGTACAATTTTGCCCATGATAGCATCAGTTGTGTAAAATTCCAGTTAGGTTTAGTATTTTCCATAGCAGAGGATTTCCCTATAGATTTATATTACACCCAGGCAATAGACAATTTTGGCAACACAATGCTTGCAATACTCTCAAAACAGAACCAAATCAAAGTGATTGTATGAGTTACCCTGTGGCACTGACTGTTGATATTATGCTCTCTAGACTGTGTAAATCAGAGAGGAGGTTTGACTCAAGCAACGATGGACTACTGTCCATTGGTGTTTGTCGTGTTGTGTAGAAAAGGTTTATAATGTGTAGCATGTGTAACAGTGTAGTGTTACTGTGCACTTCATCCACCTTCATACATTTTTTAGAACATCAACATATAAAAGATGGTGATGTCATCCATTCAAATATGAACTGTTACAATTGTAAAAGGACATCTCATGTGGCACATGTGATTCAGGCAGCATTCTGTACCTTGTGATCTTAGGTTATCTGTTCAGATCCAGTCATTACTCTTTAGACTTACCTGTGTCACTATGTCTGTGAATATTCAGGTAGATAATAAGGTTGTCACCCACATATTTGCTGTGTACATGTTTAGCTGGGGATTCCTATTACAATGATTTCTGCTCCTTTTTCACACAGAAATGCTTTCTTTGATAATGATGATGCCATATGATGAAAAGTGATTTCCCATGAGAACCACTAAGGCATTTCCTGTGATGTCAAGACATGAGACTATGTTTGTACGCTTGTGCCTTAGTAAGGCAAGTTTTCAAATCCGTGATATCCATACATTGTGTCTTATTGCCATTCTACCTTCACAGTGACAACTATATTACATATCTCATGCATCTGGGTATACCTAACAGCAGGCAATGCTGTGTGAAACATACTGCTTTGAAGAGATAACAGGCACACATCTCCTTGCAGCAATAAAATAATATTGCAGATTAAAGACCAAAATATCTCACACGTCTAGCACCAGTGCCACAGTGGCACATTATTTCTTTCCAATATCATGCAGCTTCTGTCATCACATAGTCAGGTCTTTAAAATCCACATTAGCTGACTGTAAGCACTGCATGTCATACTGCTGTTATGTATGAATGATATCCACAAGTGTTATAACGTGTATAATTAAATCGGGGAATCCTCTGCAGCACAATCATATGATGTAATGACTTCACATAGGTGGAGTCTCACAGCTTTGTTAAGACTTTCAATGTGGCGCATGTGACTCATTCACATGTTTGTAGCCTGTGGGCTTATATATAGAGCTGTTCAAGTCCGGCCAAGGGTAACATGCTATGAATGCATTGGCATTACACAAATAACAGTGAATGAAGTTATTTTTCTCATATTATATTTAATTATTAATGCAAAAACTATAACCATTTGTGTTGTTTACATGCTTTTATGGTAGTGTTCACTGTAATGTCTTGTGAGCATACCCAGTATAATCCTGTATTAGATGTGCTCCATTTACAAATGGAGACCTTGAAGTAAGTACTGCAATGTCATCAGAGCTAGGCTGTCATTTCTCACTTGTGTATTTTGATTATTATTATGTTACCATTTATGACCCACATGTATATAAACACATGCTTGCCTAAGACATATGTCAATGCAATATACCCCCCTATCAATTGTTGTTCAATGACATATGTTAAAACATGTCCCTTTCAGCTGTGTCCAACACAGATGCCATATAGCTCATGGCATGTTTATACATAAGAGAGTGGAGAATACACCACCATAGTCAGTTACATAGATCTCAACCTTCCATATCCAAAATGTAAAGGACTACCTATCATAATGTGGAACAAATGGGCAAAACGTGGAACAATTACTAAACTTTCACAAGCAGCTTCAGCTAGGAAGCTCACAGGATTATTAAAATGTGTTATTTTATACTTTCTAAAAGTTCTTTTGATGAACTAATATGATAATTTTAGTTAAAAAAGTTCTTAACACTCATAGACCCTTTCAATGTGGAACATAGACTTTTTAAGACTCAGAATGAGGAATGTTACTCATAATGAGGTACATTTGAGAGATATGGTCAGTAATCACTCATATATTGTTTGCATACACGTGGTATTCAATAACTGCACTGTATGCAAATGGCCCATCAGGTATCCACTGTCCTTGCTATTATTTCAACTCGGCATATTATCAGCATTAATATCAAATTTACTCCCCTTTCTTATAAAATTGCATTGTGTCCTTCTCAAATCCATTGTTAGGATGTCCGTTTTTAAGTTATGTACATAGGTAAACACTTGGGAACATGATTACTTATTATTACCATCAATATGGATGCCTTCCTACTGAAAAATATTTCTTCTGCATCATCACATTTGAATGTATTAACTGAAATTTTTTTTCCATATACCCTCTCCTCATAATTATGCCTGCATTATTCACACTATATTCTGTGTAAATTATCCCAGTTTCATATCTCCTGCAGCAAAGGTGTCAGAAGCTGTTGAAGACTGGGGGGAGGGGGGCAGAGAGTGACAGGGGCACTTAGTGGTCTAAAAAGGGCAATTTTTAAAACTATTTACTACCACAACATAGGTTCACATGGAGGAGATTTTAAGCTTAGCCAATTTCCCTTTTGGTACTTGAATTAACATTTTCTGATTGGTCTTACCTATCTCATGGCTGTTAATTGTTTATTAGCGCTAGTGAAAATAAAAGTGATCATACTATAGATAATTTGAGGGGACCCATGTAAGGGATGCAGCATTTAGGAACTGCCTCTATCCATTAGTGGCATGAGGGACAATCCTGGTGTATATTTTCTATTACACATCCTTAGATCCAAGTTGCATTTGAATTAGGACAGGGATAAGCTTTGTTTTACTTGAATGGATAGTCTGTTCTGGAACAGTGGTAGACTCTGATATATATCCATCTCTTCATAACATTCAGTGTAGATGCCTGGACTGAGTATTTCTGATGCCATTTGACTTGCTGATGTTCAATAGGGCCATCTGTATTAGGATGGAGGATGCCTTGTATGCCAGACATGTCACCTCTAAGCACTCTGTATGATACTGAGTATAGTAATAAATATTTGAGGTGGTCCATGTAAGACCTATTGTTTAGGACTTGTATCCTTTTAATAAGGTATATCTGTGGGTATTCCAATTGTTGCATGGGGCTGGACAGATACATGCCAAAGTGGGCATTTTACAAAATGATTGACCTAATGAGGGCTTTGTAAATAGGGGCAATAACATCTCTAGATCTAGGCACAACCAATGTGTTTATAAGCTGTGCAATACAGAAAGACTTTCTTATGACTCTGGGCACATATTGGTCAAAAGTTAGGTCATTGTACATACAAGTTCCCAAATGCCAAACAACTGGGTCACTTCTTAGGGGGCATTGTCAATTTTGCAGTTCCCTGGAGTAGAGGACTTCCCAAAGGGTA
>NC_056741.1:966947282-967004782 GCF_019279795.1 Protopterus annectens
CTGTACTTATTTATGTAATTATTTAAGTATCACTTGAGGTATGCAGATTAAGTTATGCTAATATATTTTGTAATTGTAAATGCAAATATTAACATTACAACAGGGATATATTCTTCCAATAATGAAACTGCGGACTGCATTATAATGTTTAGAAGCCTACACTTGGATGCCTTACCTTTTAAAAATGTTTGAGAAACCTCATTTGTGAATTCAGATAAATGGTGTTTATGAACTGGGTTATTATGGGAAAAAAGAATAATATTTTCCAAAGTGTAAATATTCTTCATCATGAAAAAAATGCTATCATAGGTTTGCTATAAAAGCAAATATTGTGATTTGCAGTTTCTTTATTTATAACGGCCATTTTGGCCTGGTTTTAATGCATACCTATACAGGCACATAGCTCTGCAATTGTTTTACCTTTCAAATTTGTTTTTTCATTTCATTATGTCTTTTTGTGATGTTCTTTAAATACTGCTAAAAGAGTAAATGGCACTGTTATTTATTTATGTAGCTCGAGACGCAATTTTAATATGTAAAAAGACCTAATGTGGAGAAGGCCTTGTTGTCTGTGTTCATATATGTATATGTGTGTGTGTGTGTGTGTGTGTGTGTGTGTGTGTGTGTGTGTGTGTGTGTGTGTGAGTGTGTGTGTGTGTATGTGTGTGTGTGTGTGTGTGTGTGTGTGTGTGTGTGTGTGTGTGTGTGTGTGTGTGTGCGTGTTTATTTTAACAATCTGTTAAATACCATAAAACCATATAATGGATTATTCTAATAGCATTTAATCACTCCTGCAATGTTAGTAGTGCTTCTACTTCTTTTCCCGTTAGGGGTTGCCACAGCAGATCACCTGTTTCCATTTCTTCCTGTCCTCTGCATCTTGCTCTGTCACACCAACTACTTGCATGTCCTCTCTAACCACATCCATAAGCCTTATCTTAGGCCTTCCTCTTTTCCTCTTACCTGGCAGCTTCATCCTTAACATCCTTTTCCCAATATACCCAGCATCCCTCCTCAGCACATGTCCAAACCAACATAATCTTGCCTCTCTAGCTTTGTCTCCAAACTGTCCAACCTGGGCTGACCCTCTAATATACTTATTCCTAATCCTGTCTACCCTCGTCACACCCAGTGCAAATCTTAACATCTTTAACTCTGCCACTTCCAGCTCTGACGCCTGCCTTTTTGTCATCACCACTGTCTCCAACCCATATAACATAGCTGGTCTCACTACCCTTTTGTAGACCTTCCCTTTCACTCTTATTGGTACTCATCTGTCACAAATCACTCCTGACAATCTTCTCCACCCACTACACCCTGCCTGTACTCTCTTCTTCACCTCTCTTCCACACTCGCCATTACTCTGAACTGTTGATCCCAAGTATTTAAACTCATCCACCTTTGCCAACTCTACTCCCTGCATCCTCACCATTTCTCTATTCTCCCTTTCATTTACACACATATATTCCATCTTAGTCTGGCTGACCTTCATTCCTCTCCTCTCTAGAGCATATCTCCACCTCTCCAGGGTCCCCTCAACTTGTTCCCTACTCTCATTACATATAACAATGTCATCTACAAACATCATAATCCACGGGGACTCCTGTCTGATCTCGTCTGTCAACCTGTCCATCACCAGTGCAAATAAGAAAGGGCTCAGAGCTGATCCTTGATGTAGTCCCACCTCCACCTTAAACGCATCTGTCACTCCCACTGCAGATCTTACTGCTGTACCACTACCCTTGTACATATCCTGTACAACTCTTACATACTTCTCTGCCACTCCTGACTTCCTCATACAATACCACAACTCCTCTCTAGGCACCCTGTCATATGCTTTCTCTAAGTCCACAAAGACACAATGCAACTCCTTCTGACCTTCTCTGTACTTCTCCATCAACACTCTCAGAGCAAACATAGCATCTGTAGTGCTCTTTCCTGTCATGAAACCATTCTGCTGATCACTAATTATCATCTCCCTTCTTAACCTAGCTTCCCCTACCCTTTCCCATAATTTCATGCTGTGACTGATCAGTTTTATCCCTCTGTAGTTGCTACAGCTCTGCATATCACCCTTATTCTTAAAAATTAGTACCAAAACACTTTCTCTCCACTCCTCAGGCATCCTCTCACTTTCCAAGATTTCATTAAACAATCTGGTTAAAAACTCCACTGCCATTTCTCCTAAACACCTCCAAGCTTCCACGGGTATGTTATATGGACCAACAGCCTTTCCATTCTTCATCCTCTTCATAGCTATCCTTACTTCCGCCTTGCTAATCCATTGCACTTCCTGATTCACTATCCCCACATCATCCAGCCTTCTCTCTCTCTCATTCTCTTCATTCATCAGCCCTTCAAAGTACTCCTTCCATCTGTTCAACACATTCTCCTCTCTAGTGAGTACATTTCCCTCATTATCCTTCATCACACTTACCTGCTGCACATCTTTCCTAGCACGGTCCCTCTGTCTAGCCAATCGGTACAGGTCCTTTTCTCGCTCCTTAGTGTCCAACCTTTCATACAACTCTCTATATGCCTTATACTTAGTCTTTGCCACCTCTATCTTTACCATGCACCTCATCTCCTTATACTCCTGTCTACTTTCTTCATCTCTCTGACAGTCCCACTTCTTCTTCGCCAACCTCTTTCTCCGTATACTCTCCTGTACTTCCTCATTCCACCACCAGGTCTCCTTGCCCTCCTTCCTCTGTCCAGATGTCACACCAAGCACCTTTCTAGCCATCTCCCTTACTAGCTCTGCTGTAGTTACCCAGCTTTTCGGTAACACTTCACTGCCACCCAGTGCCTGTTTTAACTCTTCCCTGAACTCCACCTCACAATCACCCTTTTTCAATTTCCACCATTTGAACCTTGGTATTGCCCTCACACTCCTCCTCCTCTTCTTGATCATCAATGTCATTCTACAGACCACCATTCTATGCTGCCTAACTACACTTTCTCCCATCACCACTTTACAGTCTCCAATCTCCTTCAAACTGGCCCTCCTGCATAGGATATAATCCACCTGTGTGCATCTCCCTCCACTCTTGTATGTCACCCTATGCTCCTCCCTCTTGTTAAAATATGTATTCACCACAGCCATGTCCATCCTTTTTACAACATCCACTACCATCTGACCGTCTGCATTCCTTTCCTTAACACCATACCTACCCATCACTTCCTCATCCCTTCTGTTCCCTTCACCAACATGCCCATTGAAATCTGCTCCGATCACCACTCTCTCACCCTTGGGTACAGTCATCACCATTTCATCCAACTCACTCCAATTTTTTTTTTCTCATCCATCGCACACCCAACTTGCGGAGCATATGCACTAACAACATTCATTATTACACCATCAATTTCCAGCTTCATAAACATCACTCTATCCGACACTCTTTTCACCTCCAAAACGCTCTTAGCATACTGTTCCTTCAGGATAATCCCTACCCCATTTCTCCTCCCATGCACACCATGATAGAACAATTTGAACCCACCTCCAATACACATGGCCTTACTTCCTACCACCTGGTCTCTTGTACATACAATATATCAACCTTCCTTCTGTCCATCATATCAGCTAGCTCTCTCCCTATACCAGTCATGCTGCCAACATTCAAAGTTCCTACCCTCACTACCACATTCCTAACCTTTCTCCTCTCTTCCTGCCTTCGGGCATACATACTTTTTCTCCTTCTCCTCCTTCAGCCAACAGTAGTCCAATTTCTGCTAGCACCATGTCGGCTAACAGTACTGGTGGCAGTCATTGTTAACACAGGCCTGGACCGATCTGGTATGTAAAGCTGTATTGGTTTCCGCATATCTCATTTGGCAGATATTTTATGCAGGATGACCTTCCTGATGCAACCCTCCCCATTTATCCAGACTTGGGACTGGCATGAAGAAATGCACTCGCTTGTGCATCCCCAGTGGCTGGGTTGTTAGTAGTGCTTCTACTATGAACTGAAAAACAGAAATTCACTGATGTGAGAAAACCCCAAACTCAACTCCGTGAAAAAAAAAAACTTCCCCAAAAGATTGTTTCCAGTGCTTTTGAGAAGGGGGGCTGACCCACTGCACCCATACCCCCCAAATAATATAATTAACTCTATGGTTGTACTGCAAGGGGGAAGGGACTAACACAAAGAAATGGCATTTAGTGGCTGCACAATTTTCCATTGAAAAGCATTGTTGGGGAATCAAGTTTCACAGAGCTGACTTTCAGAAAAATGCCTTTCATCAACCAGTAGTGTAGCCATTAGTGGTGCTCCAGCCATGAGCTCACGTGCACTCTTTTCAAGCCACCCTTAAATCCTGGAACTGTCAAGGTTTTAGCAGAATATTACAACATCAACTGACTATATTATTTTTATTTAACTGCATGCATTTTGTGCAGAATGCTAAGAAGCATATTTATTCTGGTAAAAATATTTTTTTATCTCTTTGCAGGCACATGTTAACTGCTTGAAAGACTATCAGGCAGGGTCATATTCTTTGTATAAATTGGGGTTCTGGTCTCTATTTGAAAATAAAGCATTAAGAGGACAGCTATTAGTTCTGGACATTTTATGCCTGCTATTAGTGTGCTGTTTAAAAGTTTGATGTTAGGCTTTATGTCTTTGTTAGTTAGCATCAAGGCAAAGAAGGGTGCTGTTTTTCTAATAAATGCATGTTTAACTGCATTGTGAGGCATGAAGCTGAAGGGTGAGCCCCTTTTTTAACTAGGTGCACAGGTATCACACAACTACTTCTCATGACTAACTGTACTTATAAAATGGAAATGTTTTGGGTTACTGATTAATATATGAAGAAAATAATTTTATCAGTCATTAATAGAGCTGTACAAAGTAGCTCCATTTAAATATTTATAGTCACTTTAAAACTAGCTCCTGGAATACAGACTTGGTATGCATCATGGATATTTTTTTGCCCCAACCCCATGTGCAAAAACGGGAAAAGGGATTTGTGGATGAATGGATTTGAAATCTATGCTTAAGTGACACATTAAATGATCAGAATAAAACAATGAAAAAGCTTTAGAAATCATTTTTGAGTTGTTGAACAAGTACTAAGTCATTAGATACTCAGAGATGACAAATGGCACCTAGTGGAACCTTATATAAGATGGATGTTTTAGCTCATTCCTCATCGCATTTATTAAACAGAATAAGATGTACCACATACCCCAGAAATGAATTAGAAGATTTTGTTGTAGATTATTCACTGTGGTGATTCAAAAACAATCTAGCAAAATGGAAATACAGAGAAAGTAGTGTTAGGAAAGCTTCATATACAAATACACTTTGCTTTAATTCATTTTCAAGACAGTAGGGTTTGGACTAATTTTTTTTTTTTTATTTTTACTTCAGTATTTCTGTTCAAAGCTGTTTTTGGTGGGTTCTAAATGAGGCTACATTGGCAAAGGGCACATGGGAGACAGTTGTTGTGTCTGGGAAGAAGTGAAGGTACAAGGTGAACAATGTAATCGTACTAAGATACCGGAGTTGCTGCTTTTTGGCAATGATTTATCTCATTTGTGAGTCAGAGGTTTAACTACTTATGACATGATGGTTAAGACATGAGCTGCAAGCAAAGAAGTTGATATGTGCAAGATTTCTTTAACAGGGGTTCTGGGATAAGTTTGCAGCCTAGCTTGCCAGTTAGCCTCTCAAGGATGACCAATTGTATTTGTAGTGGAAATGGCAGCATTTTAATGTACCTGCAGATCTCATTGATTATAAAGAGCAAAATACTGTGATTCTGAGTCATTTCTACTGTTTCATTTCTGTTATTATGTGGTCATGACTCATACTGCTGGTCTCAGGAACTTTCTGGTCTCAGCTATGCATCTTCTCACTTTGGATCCTTGTACATATTTGTGAAATGAATTCATAACTGTCTTGGACATATAGCCATTGTTGCTTCTTATTATATCTTGTAATCAGCAATTTTAGTTGTTCTGGAGTGTTCTATTCCCTGTTAATGTGGTTTACTGAAGGCATGCTTAATAATGTAGCTGCCTTGTGCAAGTTTTCTGTAGCTGCCTCATACAAGTTTCTGCTCTAAAAACAGCAAAAGTTAAACCAAACAGAATATATTACTGAAAATATTCTATAAATCTATAGCCTTGGCCAAGGAGTATGATTACTCCAGGAAGACCACCTTTCTGTCAAGGATTCTAGCAGTCAACAGCAAATAGAATGTTCCCCATGAAATATACAGTGCAGAAAAACATAAGGGAGAGTGTGCATTTGGAATAAGTAATAAAATGGGATTTGCCATGTTACTTAAATATATTTCTATACCTTGGATTTCCCATCACTGCAGTACTTTCAAAACATTTGTTTTAAACATCCATACCTATAGTATCTTATCTTATTATTAACTACAGTGAGGAAGTCTAGAGCATCCTGGTATGACACTGTTTAGTCTGCAAACTTAGTTTGCCTCTTTGAAAAATAAACTGATATTTAAAATTAACATGTTATTTCAATTTCTGCAGAGGTAAAGTATGCCTTACATATCATAGTACTTTGTGCATGAGGTAATTTTACTTCATACGGGTATCTCAGACAACAAGAGCTGTAACAGCCTTCTATCTGACCTCTGATTATATTACAGTAAGAAATGTAAAAGAGGCACTTTTTAACCATTCCATGTTTTCTAATAAACTCACATCAATACCAAACTTATATAATAATGCAACAGCCTCTAAAGTGCATACATTTTTAATGTTGCCCATCACCCTGCCTTGCATTAAAAATGTATTTCATCTTTTTATTTATCTATTGTTATGAGAATTCATAAGCTTTCACTACTTATTCGAGTAGGGCTAATTAAGGCCCAATTAATATAAAGTGCATTTATACACTGATGTATTCCTTTTATTCTTCACACAGTGGAAAAGCAACAAAGACCCTTGAAAAGTAGGTACAGCCAAACAAAAAAAATGGACATCTAATTAGCTTAAAATATGAATACCAAATAGCACATTTCTTTCTAGCTTGCTGTAGTAATGTTGGATACTACTCAGAAATTGTGTTAAAAACAAAGGGTGGCAAAAATTATGTAAAATATATATACACTGTCAAGGAGAAAAATCTGTAGGTTTTAATGAAAATATCTACCACACAAGATCATTTATTTTTGCTTCTGAAAAAGGAAGATGTAAGATGTGCCCTCTTTCTTTAAATTATTGTTATAGATAGTATGTTGGTCATGGAGTGTGTGTTTTTTGTGAGCTAGACAGCTTCAAAAATCATGTGTGTTCAGGGATATTCAGAAAATTGTGTGCAGGGGGTAAATTTTGCTTGAAAATAGGGATAAATCTCCAAAAATAGGTACATTATGTGGAGGGGGATAAATCAGGCCTGAAAATATGAACATTCCTCCAAAATAGGGATAGTTGAGAGGTCTGTATTGATGTCACTATTGCTATTATATACTCATCACCCTTTTGTAGAAGAACTTTCTAAAGGAGATAGCATGTCTTAGAGATAATCAGACTCCCCACACAATGTTGCTGAATTGAGCAGTTTTGAAACTACTTGTTGCAGTTTCTGTTTACATATTGGTGGAGACTCACAAAGTTATTTAATCTATCAAGTACTACCACGTCAAGCTGCACCCAAGCATAAACTTGCACTGCTATCAAACAGTTAAAGTAGCTTCTTGCCAAAACTTTTTCAAATACCCATGCACGTTACAAAACAATCCAGCATGTTCATAGGTCCTGTGGACTGTTCCGGCAGCTGTAAACAATCCCAGCTGTCTAATAGTTGAGGTTCTAATTCTCATTTCTTCAGAGCTTGCCTAATACATGCTGACATTTTTTAAGTAATTAAGAAATCATCTGTCATTTAAGCATCTGTACCTTATTTCAACCAAACTTTAGCAATAACCCAAGACTGGGTATGAGTATTAGATGATTTACCCATGAGTGGTGGGGTTTGATCACAAGGGCCAGAAGTAAATCCTGCTATACCCACACCCATTCATGGATTATTACTATCATACAATGGCATTATTTAAGAAGCAAATTGCTTACTTTTCTTAAATAATTTCTTCATATATCTATACTTTAGTGTTCTTCCATGTTCTTCACTTTTACTGATGTTCCGCACAAACGTATGGTGCAAACGTCCCCCCACCCCACTTGGAAAGTACATCAAAGTACATCAAGGCAGTACTAGGGAGCTGTACAAGAAGAGGGCATTCCTGTCATAGTTTGCCTGTATCTCTCTTTCTCTCGCTCTGTCTTGATTTTATAATGTGAAACGTTAATGGCTGGCATTACAAGAATCATGAGTGATTTGGCAAAAAGTTTAAAAATTTACAAGGACAGGGCAAACATATGAGAAAATTGAGAGTTGTTCCACTAAAGTCTGGAAAGTTGAAAGGTAAGAGCATTATGACAGATTGTACTATCAGTAACTATTCCTTTTAACTGTCCAGAGTTTTGCAGACTGTCCTGATTTTTTTCATGTTTTGTTTAGTCCTTCATAAATTATTTTTTAGCATATCCTAATAGAAAGTTCAGCCGCTCAGTAATAGTTTATCAGTCAGACTTCTTTCTATTGGGGTTATGCTTGATTTGCAAGCAGCATGATGCTAGTCAGTGTATCCAATTAGCATGTTTATTTTGGAATACTAATTATCTTTTATTGTATAATTCCTAATAACCGATAATGACATTGATACATTGAGCATAATTCCCATTACAACTTTGCTGTGAAAACTGAAGTAATTCATGAAGTCTCTCCTCAAAGCAGGCCATGCCTACCAGAGCCCTAAATCAAACCATAAAACATCCCTCTCACTGTCTAACCTAAATTCTACCTCCTGTTCCCTAACCCTAACCCTGAAACTCCCTTCTCACTCCCTAATGCTAAGACTCCCTTCCTAACCTTGAAAACAAAAATGAATAAATAAACGCATACTTTACATAGACAGACACATTCCCTGTCTTTTTTGTTTCTGGGATACAAAGAGAAAAGACAATGGTACCAGATTAATCTGGCTATAAACTGAAGTTGTTTTTTTTCCCATAATGACACAATAAGTATTTATGTACTTTGCATGTATTTTTGTCATGCAGAGCAAGGCCCCCTGAAAAAAGTTAAAGATATACCCATTCAGATTACAGTTTATATTATGCATTTTTTGCCAAGGTTCCTGTAATCTTACTCGTTAAGTTATCAATAAAGAATGTAGTATTTTTGTAAAAGACCCACCTGCCCAAAGGCAGTATTAATATTGCAATATCTACTGTGTAGTATACATTGGTAAAATAACATTTTGACTACAAAGTTCTATTTATAAGATGGGTATGTTAGATAATCTACTGTGAAAGCTAAAATTAACAATGACAATACATGCAGCAAACTTAAAAAAGTGGATTGTATAAAATATAAGCATTTAATGCCTTACTCAGTGCTACAAATCTGCAATTAATACACTATGGGAATCAGGCTGTTGTATTTATTCTGCAATGAGTTTGTTAAATATTTACTGTTCTTCTGAAATTCTCTGCCAGTTCACCAATAATAGTTCAGTAAACTACAAGCTAAAAACAATGCAAGAAATGCCAGCCTCTGCTTCACCCTCTAATATTTGTGCCCTATAGTTGTGAGCTTGTACTTCACCTACCATCTAGATGTAAAATATGCAGCCCATAACTGTTATTTCATACTGTCACCATAGCAATCTTTGGGGTAAGAGTGAAATCACTGTTGGACAGTGAGATGAGGAGAGTTGTACCTGCTGTTGGCCTAAACCCTGCCCAGTAAGTCTGTAATTCTGATGAAGCAACTTCAAACAACATGTTTCTGAGCACAAGCTAATAAACCAGTATGGATGTCTGATGCATGCACTACATATAGCCAGTAGGCTTCTATGTTCTGGACTCATCCCAGTAGCGGCATCAACATATACCTTTCTCCAAATGTAGGATAAATAGCTTTTGGTCACCTACCCCCAATCCGCTAGCCTTCCAGGCTGGGGCTTGCTAGCTGAAGTTAGTTTATCAGTAGCATCATCAGTATCACAATCCCCTCTCTGAAAGCTAGCTCTAAGTTGTATTTCTTTTAAGTATCTTATTGTTCATATTGTACCTTACTGTGCTCTAATTGCTTTGTTTTGATGCTTTATCAAATGCTTTTTGATAGGTCTACTACAAGTGCTCATATGCTGTTTGTTAGTGACTTACTTGGTCGCTGCCACTTGCTCAAAAAGGCAAGTGCTCTAAATCCCACTAACTCAGTCTTCTGTAACTACTTGACCATTCCAACACCCTATCCTACAAAACTGTATAGATCTACCAGAGCCCCAATTCTAACCCTAAAACACCCCTCTCACTCTCTAACCAAAAATCTCCCTCCTGTTCCCTGAAACTAACCCTAACCCTAACTCTGAGATTCCCTTCTCACTCCCTAACCCTAAGACTCCCTTCTCACTCCCTGACCCTAAGACTCCATTCCTGCTCCCTATCCCTAAGAATTCCTCCTTGCTTCCTAATTCAAAGATTCTCTTCTTGCTCCTTAAATATAAAACTCAATTACTGCTTCCTAAATCTAAACTCCCCCTCCCACTCTCAAAACCTAAATGTCCCTTCCTGACCAGTGACCTAATCTACACTCCCACTGCTTTCCACACCTCGCTATGGCTGCTGCACTTACCTTGCCTGAACTTGAACAATATATGGGTAAAATGTGGCAGCACCTGGACTGAATTCATATTCAACAGCAAGTAATAGCTGCCTACCTCAGCTACAAGATGCTCAGGTCCCTGCTTTTGAGCCAGTAGCCAGTAGAAAAGGATGCAGCAGTGTAGACTGGAAAGTATTATTGATATTAACTCAGACAGAAAAGTGTGTACATTGTTAAGGACAGTGATAGTATGCATGATATTGCACTTAAAGAGAAATACATTGAGTGACATCAGAAAGTATGCAATGGAGATTAAGCAACATAACGAAAAGTGGAAGGTAACATCAATGGCCTGTCTGAGAGGTAACAAGATTGACAACTGTATGATTATATAATGATCTGTCTGAAATCATACCTCTCAATCTGGAAACATCAAAAATCTGAACAAAGACCCATGAAAAGTAGGTACAACTGGCTAAAAACCTGGACATTGATTAACATAAAATGTGCATATATAATTATGTAACCCCGCCACTCCAGTAGAATTGTGGGATACCAATGTTCAAACACAATCTGAAAAACAGACAAAATATTAAACACAAACTATAACCAGAATAATACTGTTTTATTTATATTAACATTTGAACTTGCATCAGACTTTGAACTTGTATAAAACTAAAATGCAATGTTCTTTTATAAAAGTAAAATTAACTTCTACACTAATACTAAATAACACAAAATATAACCAGGACAAGCACTAACTCTCTTCACTGCTGCTGACTAGATACACTGTTCTTGCTAGGTCCACCCAAGCTGCACAGGATGTCATTTCCACAGATGTCATCAGTGAGATACACTGGCTCTGAATTGCAGCATCTACTATAGGTAAATGTTGTAGTCAGGGCTTTAAGCCTCTATTTCACAATAGCACACAGTGGCTACATTTCTTTAAACTGGGCATAGAAAATTATACTGCCTATCTCAGCACATTAGTCATAGCCAGGGTACATTAAATCCCCAAATTCCAGCCACAACCATAAGTAAAATAAATAAATACAACCACAGAAAAAATCTCAGTCCTTTATTGAAATATCTGAGGAATGAAACTGCACTGGACAGTGGACACTGTAAAAATAAAGAAAAACAAAGGGACAATTCAGATAAGAACATTTGTATATACCTTTAAATGACCAATTAATAAACTAAAAATCTAAACACATCTTTCTTCCTAACACCAGAGATAAGAACATTAAACAAACAATAGAAATTAAAATTTTCCCACATTTTAGAAACACACTAGAAAGAAAAATCCCACAGTTATCTTGCAAGCATGTAAAAAAGGACCCTTGGGAAACAATTTTCACAGCCTAACTTGCCTGAAAACCTATACAGTGACCATAACATTGTCAAGATCAATAACGTGCCAGTCTAAGCCCCAGACCTAGAATGTATAGGTTTATAGGTATATACTAGGCTAATGACCACCAGGGCCTTTATAAGCCTAGCCACACAACCCAATCCGGTTTTGTCCCCTTGTATTATGTGTGTCTAAACTGGATGGGGTATGTTAGTTAGGGGGTTGTTAAAAAGTTATGTGGGGGTTATGTCAGGGAATGTTTAATGCTGGCCTCTGTCTATAGGAGACATAGCGGCCAGCCTATAGGTAAACCACAGTTAATCCCAATAACCATCTTAGTTTCAAAGTACCTCCTGTAACTACCACACAAAAATGATTGAAATACTGAAAGAAAATGAAAACAGAAATTCGTTAACAGTTACAGGGAATGTTTACTCTGATAAACAAAAGAACTTAAAGTTATCCCTTCCCCTACTCATGGGCTGTGATTCTTAAAGGAAAAAATAAATTCAAAAGAAAATCAAACATGCTCCATCAAGCAAAAGTTAACTAAAAAAAAAGGCCCAACCAAACCCAGCCAAAAAGCAGTCACTGAAAAAAATTATGTCCCCTAAATGACAAAACAAACTGAATAATGCTGCATGTATCCTTATACACTACAGTGTAAACTTTTTACAGCTGCTGAAGCTGAAGGGAAGGACTACCAGGGCTTACAACTGGGCTTAACAAAAAAACAGACAGTAAGTGGACAGGTTATTGTTTGGACTGCAAGACATACACTATAAATTCAGCTATTTATAGGTATATAGTATCATTTTTAGAGTAACATTTTTAGAGTTTATAACCTGAGTATTATATTTTTTTTACCAATGCTTTCACTTTATGTGATTTTACATGCCTTTTTATATATGTTTAACATTGTCACTATTCATGTTTGGAGCTTTTCTCCCAGGGCCTCTACTGAAAATGGACATATATCTAGTTAGACTAGCCCGGTCAACAAATGTAAAATAAAATATATAAATGGATTCACATTACATGCTCGAAATTCTGAAATATCGGATTTCAGAATTTCGAGCCCATAAAGTGGCAGTCCTACAAGATCAAAAACCCAGAAGCGCGAAATTCAAAATTGTGGCTTCTATACTACACACACACCACACACATACACATACACACACCTTCCTCCCCACACACAAACACACAACCCTATGTTACATACAAGCAGGGGGGTAAGCCCCCCTGCACCCCCCCCACCTCCCCTACTTAAATATACTAACTCCAAGGTCGTACTACATACACAAACACATGAAACACCAGTGCACAAGCTACATTCCCCTCACACACACACATCACAGTAACAAAACACACTAACACACACTGCAGCCCCAAACCAAAACCCTTAAAACATAAACATTTACCTGTATCCTAGAACACAGTGCAACACCAGAACCGCTAATTCAACATCTCTGAAATAAATGCGAGATTTTGAATTTTGGCTTCTAGGTTTTCGATCTTGTACGATTTCCACTTTATGGGGTCAAGATTCTGAAATTTGATATTTCCGAATTTTGAGCATGTAAAGTGAATCTCTACATATATATATATATATATATATATATATATATATATATATATATATATATATATATATATATATATATATATATATATATATATATATATGTTTATATATATATATATATATAAATATATATATATATATATATATTTATTTGATAAATATATATATATATATATATATATATATATATATATATATATATATATATATATATATATATATATATATATATCTATATACATATAAATAACTGAATTTACAGAATATTTCTGCAGTCCAAACAATAACCTGTCCACATCTATCTATGTATCTATATGGATTCACTTTACATGCTTGAAATTCTGAACTATCGTATTTCAGAATCTCGAGCCCATAAAGTGGAAATCCTACAAGATCAAAAACCCAGAAATGTGAAATTCAAAATCTCGCATTTCAGAGATGTTAAATTAGTGGTTCTGGCGTTGCACTGTGTTCTAGGATTCAGGTAAGTGTTTATGTTTTAAGGGTTTTGGGTAGGGGCTGTAGTGTGTGTTAGTGTGTTTTGTTACTGTGATGTGTGTGTGCAAGGGGACTGTAACTTGTGTGGTGGTGTTTTGTGTGTTTGTGTATTCAGTGCAACCTTGTAGTTAGTATATTTAAGTAGGGGGTGTGGGGTGCAGCCCCCCACATGGGGGGTGCAGGTGGGCTTGCCCCCCTGCTTGTATGTAGGATAGGGCTGTGTGTTTGCGTGTGGGGAGGAAGGTGTGTGTATGTGTATGTTCATGGTGTGTGTGCAGTATAGAAGTCATGATTTTGAATTTCAAGCTTTTGGGTTTTCGATCCTGTAGGATTTCCACTTTAGGGGCTCAAGATTCTGAAATTCGATATTTCAGAATTTCGAGCATGTAATGTGAATCCAAATGTAGAGATATAGATAAATATAAATGTATACACATAAACATATCGTGTACAGTGGATATAAAAAATGTACACACCCCTGTTAAAATGCCAGGTTTTTGTGATATAAAAAAAGGAGACCACAATAAATCATTTCAAAACTTTTCCCACCTTTAATGTAACCTATAACCTGTACAATTCAATTCAAAAACAAAAAGTCTGTTAGGGGTAAAATATAAAAAATAAAAAACGTACAATAACTTGGTGGCATAAATGTGTACACCCTTAAACTAATACTTTGTTGAAGCTCCTTTTGATTTAATTACAGCATTCAGTCTTCTTGGATACACACCTACCATCAATTAAAGAGACTCTGATTAATCCCAAACAAAGTTCAACTCTCTTAGTAGGATTTTCCTGACATTTACTCAGTTGTCTGCTACAGCAAAAGCCATAGTTCGCAGAGAGCTTACACAGCATCAAAAGGTTAATATTTAAATAAGTTAATTATGAACAGATCCATTTTGCACTACAAATCTATTAAAACGTATCCTTTCTATGCCACTATTACATGTCCATCATTATTACGCTCATCCTGTGCTCATAACCCATACCTTTTAACCTTTCTTCAACAAATGCTTAGGTCCACAGAAACACCATCTCACTCACATCACCTTGTATTCTGCCCCCAACCCCCCCCCCCCAATCTCTACCTTTCTAACTACCTATTCCCAGTAAGTTTCACCAAGATGGCTGGTAACTATGAGAGCTGTGTGATTAATCTCTGCCTATTTCATGACAGTAAATTAGGAAAAGGGACTTAACCCTCACACCATCCTTCAATTGAGTATTCTGTCATTAAAACCTCTTCTATAAAATCACTATTCCCTCTTTATTAACCTACTTTTTTGTTTTCACTTCTTACTCTACATCTTTATTATATCTTCATTTTTCTACCTTCTTCTCTCTCTCTCTCTCATCTAATGGGCTCCTTTCTACACCTTAATTATATTCCCTAATCTTCCTTTTTTTAATCTGTGCTATAAAAAAGCACTACATTCAATCCTTTCCAACTATATGTACTTGTAACATACATAATGTTTTCACAAACCTCCCCATTTCCGTTCTGTTTCCTCACTAATCCAATTAATTTTATTCTTTATTTTGACATTTACAAATACATTTTCTTCAACAAACCTTTTTGGCTCACTTTTTCATAAGCCCATCCTTAACACCTCCTTCTCTCTTCACAACTGTCTTTCCTTACCTCCCAAAGTTAGGTTATCAAACTATTTTCTCTTTCTTCTACATAATCCTGGTGTCAATGAACTTAACCAATCAAAGAAGAATGTAGCTTAAACTGGAAAATCCAAACTCATGACTAAAAGCTGAAGCAAAATCCACTAAAGCACTCATTAAGAATCACAAAAGTGGATACATTTAATAAGAATAAAAACACTCAATAAGCAAAACAGCAGCAACTGTAGTAGAAACAGCCATTCATGTCATTAACACTTCATCAAGCATTCATACAGTCACTAAGGATGTATATTCCTTAAACGGAGAGAAGGCATAAAACTACTAAATTAACAACTGCCATTCTAAAAGCATTCGTTCATGTGGAGTTCACCTGATATTAAAACACCTTGACTTCTGTTACCTAAAGTATAACAATAAAATAAAATCAGAATATGTAAAAGTAAATTAAAAAAATCACTTTTTAATTTAACTGTGTCTTTGTTTCAAAATTTATCCTCTATTGTAATTCTTGAGATAAGTGCTTTAGTAAAAATTGAATTTAACTCTACAATGCACCAATTCTAGATTCTCTTTTACACTTCCACACACAAGCATTTAGGACCTTTCGTGTACAATGCAGACATATGCACAACAAAAATTGGGGCACTTAATGAAAGCCTGATATTCTCTCCTTAGTTGAAGCATGAGTTGACACAGTGAAAATCTTTCTCCCTTGCTCAACATATTCATCTGTCACAAACATGACTCAAGTGGATCTAAAATCATGAGTAATGGTCAGCTCTTAATCAAAAAATAGCCCCCAAGTCACAGTAATTTCCTTATCACTCTCAACCAAAGCTAATTCCATGTAGTAGTACAACTAACCTTTATGTCACCTTAGCCTACTAGTCTTCACCTCAACCCCTAAACTTTTTATTTTTTTTTTGAAAATTAGCTCCTTGGTCAACAAAATATAACTTCATAGTCTTAACAGACATTGACATTAGTGGCTGTATACTTCACTGTAACAAACTAAGCGTCTCCCAGCTAGTTAAATCTCCTACTCAACCAAATCAATTTCCTTTTTCTGATTATGTTCTAGGGCTTCTTCTCACAAATTCTCTTGACAGAGAGAACTTCTGTGTAAAGACATCTAAGTTCTTTTTTGATCCTTCCCCCTTCATCTCTTATTGTTCCTTTAAGAAACCTAAGATATGACTTGTCACTCTTCAATGTGTCATATTTCTTTCTCTTGAAGTAATCGGCTACCTGACAACTACAATCTTCTGAGTGGACCCCATTATACAGTTGGACTGACCCCAACAATGTATTCTCCATCTCTTCACCATCCTTCTGTTTATCCAAATATCCCCATTTCCAATCACATAGGAAGTTGTGTAGAGCACACTGTCCTAGATTATCCTGATACTGAAAGACAGATCTGTTCCAAGGATCAATCCTGGTACTGCTGCAAGGGAATCAATAACCCAGTTGTCTTAACACACTTCTAAATCCTCACACAATTCCAGAAGAGGTATAGAAACTGTCAATTCCAATCTACACTGATTTGAATACAAAAAATTAGATCAACTGGTACTGGTGGCATGGATGAATAAAGCTCTGAATATAGCCAAAGAAACATGGGTTAGGTTTGTGGCTTAGGTACTCAATGGCACTTGCTATGCCCATCCTGAGGAGACTTTAGGACACAGCCGATCATATAACACATAGGAGGGTGTGGTATGCAAATACCCATCTTGAAGGGTCAGGCATTATAACCATCAAGCTACTGATGGCTTGTAGCCTTCATAGTGGGTGTGCAAGAGCATTCAGCTACATGTGGAAGGCATTACAAGCATCTGCAGTGGTACAGTTCATCTATTCTCCTCTGTCCAGGAGGATGAAGTTAAGCCATAGCATACACTGTCATTGCCAGGGAGCTAGAGATCATTGTCATGATATCAGTGAGTGTACAAAACATTATTATGGCTACATGAACAGTGGCCTCCAGACAGCTGTTTCCCTAATACTGGTTGATCCCCAAGTAAAGGGTGTAAAAAAGCATGTCTAATCAGGAAGAGGCTTAACGTTTAGCAACCATAAGGACATAAACTACATAAAAGCATTATGTCAGGTCAGTAGTAAACTTATAATTTGCATTACAATCAAACATGTTAGTCTTTAGCCTGTTAGTAAAGTGTGCCACTGCTTACAGACTACTTCTTGACTACCCTTGTCTCCCCCTTTTTTAGCTACTCCTTCCCCATCTTTCCCTTCTCCTTTTCATTATAATCCACTTCTAGGTGTCTATTTTGCAACTGTCTGCATGTATTGCAAACCATCTCCCCATGTCTATAAACTATCTCAACTGCTCCAGCATAATATAAAATAAATGGAAAACAAACCTTAAAATAACTACCTCTACAGCACCTGAACATTACAAACCTATTGCCAGTTTTCATACATTAATCAAAATATTTGACAACTAATGTGAAAACAAATCTTATTATACAACCAACACAAAAATATCTTCAGTCCCTATCAAAGTGAGTTCCACCCAAGCATTAATATCACAGTTAACTTATTTCAAGCCACTAACCTTATCTTTGATAACATGGATAAAGGGTGTTTAACCAATGATATATTTGCCGATTAAAAAAAGATTGATCAAGTGAACCACTCACTGCTTCTTTTTCAACATTCCAGCACTGTTTATCCAACGAAACACTTAACTGCTTCAACACTTATCTCTCTACTCTACAGTCATTCAATGAATGTCCAAACAGGATCCCATTCTCCCCTTTATTTTCATAATAGCCTCCCTGCTGACTGCCTCTAACTCAGATTCTTTATTTAGAAATCCTTCTAGTAAAGAGTTGTAAAAATCATCTGTCATCTTACTGTTCTTTATTCAAGATGATATTAGCAGACCCTGATGCTGGTTTACCAACAACAAACTTATTTTTAATAACAGTGAAACATAATCCATGAGCTATGAAATCTCGCAATGGACGCCTTCCTCCTCCCTGTCATAATCTCTATCCCATTGGGCAACCTGCTATCTCCAGCTAACAATTACAAATACTTAAGCATAACCCAGTGCACCTACTTAACTTTTCACTCACACTTTAGAACTATCATTCCCAGAGTAATAAGCCAACTCAAACTTGCCTACAGGCAAACAGACCTTCACACCTGAAACTGATACCAAAAAGCCAAAAATGTCCTTCTCTTCATACTACGATTTCTCAGTGATCACGATTGAAAATTCCCACAGTTTATTCTTTCTACAAAAGACATAGCCGAACAGAATTGGTGAATAGCATGGTTACTGCTGTGAAGCACAGTAAAAGTAACATTGGGGATTCCTAACATCTGGTCAAAGGTCAAATAATTAAAAACAAAGTGAACCAGTATTGCACATTGCATCCACAACTGAATGGCATGCAAGAAGCAGAAAATTAAAGTAAAACATTTTGTGAGGACACTGAATGAATCTTAAACTGACCTCATCTACTGCTCACGCATGTGACCTGCACATGAAGCTATGTATTTGTAATCTTTTTACACTTTGGATGTGATATTACTCACCTTGTTTTAATCTTATTGTGAATATTATATAATGCTACCATGGGATACTTCTTCAGTCCTGTTTTATTTTTAACAATTGTACATAATTTCCATGTCATTTCTGTAACACAGTATGTTTATAATCTTGTTGCTATGTGCTGAAATGTCTATATCTTGACTCCTATATGGGCTGAGACTGAAGCTGGTTATTTGGGATCAGTGATCTACCCTGGTCAACAATTTTAAAATAAAAATAAAAATAATTTTAATGAACTGTGGCTATTGAGGTCTACACTATCAAAAGTGCAACACTCTTTCCAAATGGTATGTAGCCCTTACATATCCAAAATGCATCCCTCGAATCTAAAATCATGGATGTGAAGAAAGTTGACACAAGGACATAGGAAGCAGAGGTAGATGTTTCTGCACAACTTGAGGCATACTAACAACTACTGATTCACAATGTGGGATGGCAAAGCATGTAATAACAGGCTGCATTCTCCACCATTAAAGAGAATCAAACAAAAAAATCATAGTTGTCCTGTGCACGAAGACAACAAATGAAATGTAAGGGTCATACAGTCACAAGAGCTCTGATAAAACACCAGTCATCATCAAACTCATGATATTGCATGGCAGATGATCTAGCCAAAAATGTTAATGAAATCAAAAACTATATCTTTACAAGCCCGGATAACCAATCCAAACATTTACAAGATACTCTGCAAGGAATTATTAATTTAATTAATTAATTAATTAATTAATTAATTAATTAATTATTGATAACATTTGATAAACAGGAAAGACTGGGTCTATGTTCACACATAAAAAAAAAAAGTCACAGCGAACGGCTAATAATCGAAAGTTAAACAGCGAAAGTTTAACTTACTGAACATGCTTAACAGTGACAATTCATCGAATGGCAATAGTTGACCAACAGCCAGGAAGTACTGCAAAGTATAAGGTAAGTGAAGGAAACCTTTTTTTTTAATTTGTCCTATTCCCACTGTAGTGCGGTCTTGCAGTTGTTATATATAGTTGGGGGGTGAGGGAGTGGGGTAGAGGCCCCAACCTTTGTTGGTTACATTCACGGTTTTGGCCAGCTATGGCCATTTGATGAATTATTTTTTCACTGTTAAGCTTTTTTGGTACAATAAACGTTCACTGTTTAATTTTCGATTATTAGCCATTTGCTGTAATTTTTTTTTTTTGATGCATGAACATTGACCCAGACAGACTAACTGAGAAATAAAAAAAACTTTTTCAGTGAAGGCCCAGAAAGAAAAGGTGCAACTGGCATAAATATATACACAAAAGATGTGTAGTGTATACAGAGATAGCAAACATCTCTGCTAAGACAAAAGGAATAAAATAAAATCTACATTTACATGTAATGTACAGGGTTGCATGCACATTGCATTCTGCACTATACATACTTTCATTGTCATTACATTACACCATTAAGACTCATGGATGTGGGTGCAAACTTTATTTAGAATCAGTAAAGGAAAACAATTATCATTATCATCATCATCATCACCATTATCATCATCATCATCTACCCTCTTTTTCCCATTTTCAACATTGCATCAGGGTGTTATGTTAACTGTTGCCAACTCTCTCCATTCAGTGCCACACTCCTGCCTTCTTCTACACTCCTGCCTGACTGTTGCAGGTCTTCTCTCTCACAATCCATTGACCTCTTTGCTGGACACCCTTGTTTCCTCTTGCCTTCTTCCTGTCTGTCCCAAATCATCTTCACCAGATTGTCTTCTGCTTTTCTGCACATGTGTCTGAACCACTGTAAACTGTTATTTTTTACCTTTTCTGCAATTGAAGCTACTTTGCCTTCTGCTCTTATGTCCTCATGTCTTCATCTGTCCCACATTGTGCATCCTACTACTCATCTCAGGCATTTCATTTCCATCACCTTTAGCTTCCTCATCTGCTCTGCCTTTACTGCCCAGGTTTCTGTACCATACAGTAGTACTGGACACACCACTGTTTTGCACACCTTACTTTTCAGCTTCTTTGACATTCTTCAGTCATACACTACACCTGACACTCTATGCCAATTGACTGTAGCCCCTCTGATTCTAGCCTTGACCTCTTCATTCAGACTTCCTTTCTCCACAACCACCCCTCCCAGATACTTGAAGCTGTTAGCCTGTTCCACTACCTTCCCTTCTGTCTCAGTTCTCAGATGTTTCTGATTTCCCAGATTTGCTGCCATTACCACTGACTTATCTGCACTCAGCTCCATCTCATGTGCCTTCAGTTTTACATTCCATTCCATTATATTTTGTTGAAGTTCTTGCTCAGAGCCTTCCTGTAATGTCATATCATCTACATACAGCAACTTTGTTGATCTGTCCCCTCTGATCTGTTTGCTAATGTAATCCATCACCAGTATGAACAGTAGTGGGCTCACAGATGAACCCTGATGCACACCCACTCCAAATGGAAACCCCTCTGTGAGACCAAACACTGTTCATACTTGAGTCTTTCGTTTCTTATACATGGCCTGCACTAATTCTACCAATATTTCTGGGACTTCAGACCACCACAGGACTCCCCAAATTAGTTTTCTTGTGACCATATCATATGCTTTCTCCAAGCCTATGAATGCCCAACTGGAATCTTTCCTCATCTGTGGCTTCTTCTCACCTATATCTCTCACTGCAAATATTGGGTGAGTTGTGCTACATCTTGATCTGACTCTGAACTGCACATCTCCAATCTTACTTTCTACTACTCTGCATATCCATTTATCAATCACCCTCTCCACAACTTTCATGCAATGTGATAGAAGTTTGATCCCTCTGCACTGCCCACAGTTGTGAATGCCCCCTTTGTTCTTGTACACTGGTATGAGTATGCTTATTCTCCAGTCATCTGGGATACACCTTTTTTCCATACTGCTATGAGTACCATCAGGAGCCATTTCTCCCCTAGCTCACACAGTAACTTTATTGTATCTGCTGTGACCTCATCTGGGCCTGCTGATTTCCCTGACTTCATTTTCCTTAGTGTTGTTCTTACTTCTTCTGTGGTGGGCTCCTCCTCTTCTCTCATCATAGTTTGTGTCTGTGGCAGTACAGGTTCTGTAGGGTTTTCTTCATTCAGAAGCTGCTGGAAGTACTCCTTCAAGATGCCTTGATGTCCCATGGACTGGTGAGCAGGCTGTTGATGTGTCACTCATTCATTTCTAACGCACATAACAAGAAGGCTTGGGGTTACGTTTAGATTCTTTAATACATAGAAACACATCAGGATGGATAACAGCATCATTAAATATGAACAAACTAGTTAACAGACCTTACATACATACATGCTTACATCTCAACAGCTATCTAAAAATGGCAGTCTAGCTTGCACATGCTCAGTATTTATATACTTATGCAAGCCCTTGGATAGCTTCTTAAAGGTATATACACATATATTGATCTACATCCTCCCTCTTAGATTGCTGTTTATACAAAACAATATCAGATTTAGACATGCATTACTATATACATTAGAAACAAAACACAATGCTCATATCCAAGTTGTTTCATATCTGTTACAGGGTTTAGAGATGTGACCATATCTCGTAACATAACAGCTGGGACCAAATTTAGCAGCAGGGACAATCTTCGGTGAACAACTCGTATCAGGAACATCTGGAATTGTCACAGGAATGGGAATGTCCTCTGGAACTTCCTCTGGAATTGAAGACCGGACAACTCACTTTGAGATAAAGAGTCTTTCTCACAGGCTATGTACTATGGTATAGGCTCGGACACTGGTCTCAAATGCTTTTGATTCCACCTAAAGATTTCTCCCTCTAATTCCACAATGTACGATCTCAGATCTGGACCAATATTCTTCATGACACCAATCCAGTCATAACCTTTGGACGTTTGCATCCTTACCATTTCTCCCACTCGTAATGGACTGAGTGGTTTGCTGATCTTATTGCAGTCGGACTTCTGTGTTAAGTGCTTCTTCAACAGATTGGCTTTAACTGACCTGTTGCTCTTGAGACATGGAACCAACAATTGACTACTAATTGGCAATGTGGTTCTGGTTGTCTCGACATAAGTCTCTGAGCTGGTGAACCAAGATGTTTATCACGAGGAATATTTCTGAGATTCAAGGAAAACATCACTATTGCCTCATTTTGACTTCTTGAGTAATTGTTTTGCACTATGAACTGCACATTCTGCCAAACCATCTGACTGCAGGTACTCAGGACTACTTGTGACATCAGTAAAGTTACATTGTTCTGTGAATCGTTTGAACTGTTGGCTTGTAAACTGCGTGCAATCATCAGATATAACTTTGTGCGACTATCATATACTGCAAAATGACGCTTCATCTTAGTAATGACTGTACTGGATGCTAGATTAGGAAGTAGGTCAATCTCAAACCAATTGGAGTAAGAGTCTACAAACACCAAATAATGTTGACCATTCTACTCAAAGATATCAGTGGCTACTGTTGACCAAGGTAGTTCCAGAATCTGATTAAGCTGAACTGGTTCCTTCTGTTGATGTGGCTTTGTACTATTACACACTAAACAAGATGAAAGTACTGTCTCAATGTCTTGTGACATAGAAGGCCAAAATACTAGTCCTCTCTCCCTTCTTTTGGTAGATTCAGTTCCTGGGTGACCATGATGCAAGATAGTAATGTACTCTGGTTGCAAAGACTTTGGAACAATTACTTTCAGACCTTTCATAATGATACCTTTGTCAGACAAAATCTCATCTCTGTAAGGAAAATAAGGTTGCATTTCTTGAGGTAAACTAGATTGCTTTGATGGCCATCCTTGATTGATAAAGTGGTTGAGCCTCTGTAAAACTGGATCTGTGGCTGTATGATCTCTCAGCTCAAGATGTGTATAAGAAAAATTTATCACTTCCTTGACTTCAAAATCAAGATTCTCATTCTTGTGCTGTTCTGTGGTGTTTCGTGGTGATCCAGATAATGTATCAGCAAGAAAAAAGTAGTTCTCCTTTCTTGTAGACAAGATTGAAATTATACATTTGCAATCTCAGCATTATACATTGCAGTCGGGCTGCAGCTGAATGCACTGGCTTTCTCAAGATAGTGACTAGGAGTTGGTGGTCTATTTTAATCTGGATAGGTCTACCATAAACATAATCATGGAACTTCAAACATGCAAACACAATTGCCAAAAGTTCTTTCTCGATCTGGGCATACTGCATCTCAGTTTGGATAAGAGTTCTCAATGCATAGGCAACAAGTTGATCCTCTTGTAGAATGACTGCAAAAATACCAAATTTCAAAGGGTCTATGTTAAATCATTGAATGCTTAAAAAAGCGAACAATGATTTATTGAACCCATGTAAGCAAAAGATTACAATCTCAAACGCTTAGAACAGCGATTTTTTTTCCAAGGGAAAAAAATCGCTGTTCCACAAAAAAAATTATAAAACATTGCATAAAGTGGGGGACTTCGCCCACCACACCCCCCAATCTGGGGGGCTGTGCCCTCCACACACCCCTACTTAAATATACCAACTCTGAGATCGCACTACAGTGACGAAAACGGAAAAGTAACAGAAGCGGCCAAGAGATTTCTTTCCCAGGGAAAGAATTCGCTTATATGCCGTTGTAACATACAGATTTAGTCATTATGCTGATTGTAAGACTAGGAATCTAGTTTATTTAGCTATTTGTAAGAAATGTAACAGTTTTTATGTGGGGAAAACCAATAGGACCCTCAGGGAGAGGATAAGAGAGCACTTGTATGCCATCAACAGGGAAAATGAGAACAACGCCCTAGCGAGACATGCCTTGACTCATGGCACCACACATAATTTTATGTTTATGGTTTTGGAGCTTATACACACCACCATGAGATTGGGGAATGTCATTGGTTTCACAGAAAGGGAAGAAGGGAAGTGGATCATCAGGCTGCGAGCTGACTTGGGACATGGTCTCAATGATAGGGTCAGCCTGAAACCTTTCCTTGTTGATCGCCCGTTACCACACTAAAGAGTTTTTTATTTTTCTTACAATTATATTTGTATTCATTTATTTCACCATAATAAGTATAAAGATACATCAGCGCATCTTTAGGTGTTTTTATCAGTGTTTTATTAGTATTATCAGTGTTTTTATAGGGCTTTTATAGTAGTATTTTGAGAGTTTATTGAATATATTAAAGTATAAAAATACTTTGAATATACTGAAGCATTCAAACATTCTAATGTTTTAACATTTTCAATTTGTTTAATTGTTTCCATGGTGATAGATTGAATTATTGCACCTGATGCATCATTGGTCTAATGGATGACCTGTAATGCTTTTAAACTGGTTGTTTGTTCTGCTTTTTGAAGTCTGATGAAGCATCTTGTATAGATGTGAAAGCGCTTACTCATTTGATTAAAGCAATGTTTTTCTAAAGAAACTGGTTGGCTTCGTTTGTCGTGGAGTACCTGCAGCTTTTTTCTACTTAACTTTGATTTTTGGCGTTCAGCAGGTACCTTACCCTCAGAGGCTTTTTTGTTTCCACATATTTTCCACTTTGAATCCTCGAAGGGACATGACAGAAGGGACCAGGCAAGAGACTATAATTAATGGTGAGAGCAATGGATCTAACAATACCTCATTCATGCCACTTATATTGACTAATAATAATCCTTTGCTGAGGTTTACTTATACTCAGATAGCCAATATGGCAGTGATGCATGAAGGACATAAACTAGATATGAATATGTTACAATTGATGCGGAAGTTTGAAGATGTTATGGTGAAAATTAAAAATATTCAGTGGCAGAAGCGACACATGGAGGCTTGCTTATCTTTAAAAATAATTCCAAGAGGCCTCCGGATTATAAAAATGCTCACATTTGGGTCGACATACCCAGAATTGTTGACAGATTGGCAGAAGCTCAATATAGAGACTAGTAACAACTATATGAGGTTATTAGTAAAACAATATGTTTCTATTGAAGAAGAACTATGTAAACAGGTTTCATCTATCGAAAAACAGTTGAACTCATCTCTTACACCTAATCAGCTAACTGAGTTTCATGATGAGCTTTCGAATACTCTTCTTACAGTAGACAATAAACTGTTGACACAAAAAAAGAAGAAGTTATAGCGAGATTGTACAGATTTCTCGGAGGGAACGTTTTTTCTTGGCCCAGGGAGTCCACCCGACCGAGAAATATTGATACCATTACTCCTCTTGACCAACATAGACCTGGGCGTCGCACTGATTTACTTCCCATTATACCTGCAACCTCTAATGTATCCTCACAAGTGCAGCAAGGAGCAGGGCGGGTCTTAGGAGACGGCGTACAGATGAACAGAGCGTCAATGAACACGACGTTGCAGGACACCGACAGTGTCATCGCAGCACCTAATAACACTTCAACAGTTGATATGTGTGGCTTTGGCCCAGCAGTAAAAAGGAAAACTACAATAAATCCTGAAGCTGGCGTTTCATCAGCTGTAGAAGCTGGCACTAGTTTATCTTTCCCTTTATCGTTTCAAGGACTGAAACAGAATGCTTGGCACCCCCATTATCAAGGGAAAAAACGCAAACAATCGACCGAGGTGCCACAGAATTACAAGAAACCACACAGGACAGATCTAATGAACTGGTAATTAATTTATCATGTTATGTTTTATCTGAGGCTGAAAACGATGTGTTAAAAAAAGGTTTATCATTTGTACCCTCGCAAGGTATGGATATCAGCAATTTAATTGTGGAGTTTAAGAATTTCACGAGAGGATTAGCATTAGATTTATATTTTAAGAATGATAACAATACTCGAACAGCTTTACCTTATGGTTATAGGAAACCATCTACATTTATACCTGAGTTGAATCCAATTATTGACACCTTTGAGAGAGCTTGTACGAATGATTTTTTTGCTTTATATAGACAACATGATTTTAAATCTGAATTTCACAATTTAACCTTTAGTGAAACATCAGCATTGAAGTCTTTGCAAGACAATGAGTCTATAGTAATCCACCCAGCAGATAAAGGGGGAGCGATAGTGTTACTTGATAGCTTGTCTTATAAAAATCAGATGTTAGATATGTTATCAGACGTTGACACTTACAGAGTCATACATTTGTATGAACTGAATAAGGTGATTAGAGATGTGCATGCTGAGTTATATGACATGCTGTTATGCAATATCATAGATAAAGATTTGTATAAGTATTGCTTGATAGAGAAACCTCTAGTACCAGTAATAAGAGGCCTCCCTAAAGTACATAAGACTCTGGTGAATCCCCCCCTAAGACCTATAGTGTCAGGGAAAGGGGTGGTTAACTGAGAGCATATCCATTTGCATTGAGAAACAGTTGAGACCTTTTGTCAATTCTAATTCTTCCATCTTGAAGGACACCAAGCACTTTCTTGAATCTTTAGCGGAATGTAGTGCAGACACCAACATATTTTCTGACACTGACATTTTGGTGACCTTAGACTTTCAGTCTCTATTCACGAGCATACCGAATGACATAGGTATTGATTTTCTGAGATTGTTTCTGTTAAATGAAGGGATGGCTACTAACAAGGTTATGAGAATTACCATGTTAATGGAAGTGGTGCTAGAGAATAATGTGTTCTTATTTGACAATAAATATTATTTACAAACTATGGGAGTGGCGATGGGTACACCGTGCACAAATTCCTATTCCAATTTAGTGTTGGCATATTGGGAATCAACGTACATATTGCAACATGATTTATACTCCAGCTTTGTTAAGAACTATAAGCAGTTCGTAGATGACCTCTTTTTTGTTTGGAGTGGTGATTTGTCAACTCTAGAAGAGTTTATTGGTTACATGAACAATACAACCACATTTTTGAAACTAACAGGTGAGACTTCAGCTGAACACATAAATTTTCTAGATGTTACTCTCACTAAGAATAAAGGTAGACTTGACACAAACATATATAGGAAACCTTGCAGGCGAAATGCATATTTACATCGAGATAGTATGCATCCCCCACACATTCATAAAAATATCATTAAGAATCAAGCCACACGTTGTTCACGTCTAGTCAGCAATGATTCTGATTTTGCATTGACATTAATACATTTACGTGAAGATTTTTCAGCTAGGGGGTATCACGATACGGATTTGTCAACTTTACAAAATGTAGAGCGTGAAGGCATGGCACTACCATATATTAGAAGGAATATGGCAGAAACAGCTATAGATGAGAGACCTGCTAAGAAGAATAATAAACGAATGGTTGTCACTTATACTAACAGAAATAAAAGTATAACTGATGTTATTAGAAAGAACTGGGGGATATTACAACTGGATGACAGGTTGAAGGATCTAGTAGGTTCTGTCCCTTCGTTCTGTTATAAAAATACCAAATCCATCAGGAAATATGCTTTGTTATGAAAGGAATACCACTAACAAACCTTTATCAGTTAGGAAAACATACTGGACCTGATCATCACCAACATGGGGACTCTATGCTCCAGACCAGAAGTGTATCCCTCACTGGTAAGATCAGACCATAAACTGATCTCACTGGATATTCACATCCCGACCCCACCCCCTGCCCAGAAAACCACAGTGAAAAACTTCTCTAAAGCAAATTTCACACTCCTCAAAACCGAGGTGGAATCCTTCAAAGCCCCCGGGCCTGTGAAAAATACGGCCCAGACCGCAGAATCCTTTATAAATGCATTCTATGAACACCTTCAGGACTGCATGGATCATGCAATCCCAAATAAAACCAAGACCCAATCTTCCAAAGGCGGACGACCTGTCTGGTGGACCCCAGCCATAAACAAACTATACAATAGAAAGAGGAAGCTACTACATGATAGAGCAAAATCCCAAAAAGGGAAGGCATCTCTGATCAGTATTAGCAAAAAACTAAGGGCACTCATAAAATCGTCAAAGGCCAGCTTCGAGAGAAAAATTGCACAGGACACTAAGGATAATCACAAGGCTTTCTTTAGTTATGTTAGGAACCTGGGTGGGAATTCCCAGATATGCTCAGAATTAGTCCAAAATGACAAAAAATACACTGATCCCACAGACATTGCCAACATCCTAGCTGACAGGTACAGCGCAAACTTCTCCCCCCCCTCCCCACCAAAAGGGCAAATATCTATCCCAGCAGTGTGCTGCCCCCCTGACATCTCAGATGCTCAGGTGGGAGCAGCCCTCTCCAAAGCAAAAAACACAGCATCAATGGGACCAGACGGTGTCCCAGGCTGCGTCCTACATGAACTCCAAGAAGAGCTAAACCCAAACATAAAACTACTGTTCAATCTCAGCCTTACTACAGGATATGTACCCAAAGAGTGGCGTACAGCAACAGTGGACCCTCTCCACAAAGGTGGTGCCTCAACGGACCCTGGAAACTATCGACCCATAAGCCTGACTAGCTTGGTCTGCAAAGCTATGGAAAGGATCATCATGGACCTCATAAATAAAGATATTGGGGACCTACAGACACTGGATCCTACCCAGTTTGGCTTTGTTAAGGGCAGATCCTGCCTCTTAAACCTGGTTGACTTCTTTGAAACAGTCACCAAGGCCATTGACGAAGGGAAGGTGGTCCACACAGCCTATCTGGACCTCGCAAAGCCTTGATACAATACCCCACTCGGGCATTATAGATAAGCTCACCAGCTTAAATATAAACCCCTATGTCACTAGATGGGTTGCAAACTGGCTCAAGGACAGAACCCACATGGTTAGAATTGCTGGAGCCATGTCAGACTCCAAACCAGTTACAAGTGGCGTCCCACAAGGCTCAGTCCTGGGACCTCTCTTGTTTGGTATATATTTCTCAGAGGTACAGGCCAACACAGAAGGACTGTGGCTGACCAAGTTCGCAGATGACTGCAAACTGGGCGCCATAATCGACTCTCCAGCCGACACAAGCATCCTCCAAAAGGGCCTCGTAGAAACAGACAACTGGTGCCAGAGCCATGGCCTCAAGCTAAATGCCAAAAAGTGTATAGTCATCCCCTTGGCAAAAACAAAGTGCCACAAATTACCACATAGGTGGTAATCCATTAAGTACAGAAGAAGTAATTAGGGACCTGGGGACCCAAGTTGATAGCAATCTCTCATTTGACAACCACGTGGCCAAAGTGGTTAGAAAAGCATTTTATATAGCCCACCTAATCATGAAGGGATTCACATCTAGATCAGGGGAGGTCATCGTGCCTCTTTACTCATCCCTCATCAGGCCCATAATTGAGTACAATGCCCTTTTGGGATGTACCTTACCAAACACCTGCAGCAACTGGAAAGACCCCAAAAGTACCTCACCAAGAGGATCAAAGGGCTCAAACAGATGCCATATGCTGCCCGGTTAAAGAAACTCCAGCTCTACTCAGTGGCATACCGCCTGCTCAGAGGTGACCTGTGCCTGACGTATAAGGCCATGTCCAACCCGGAATTAAGGGACATGCTGCACCTTAAAAAATCCAAATCCCATCGAGCTACACGAGAGACTTGAACCTCAGCACTGAAATAAATAGGACATGCTGGAGGGACAGATTCATAACCCAGAGGCTCCCTTCACTCTGGAATAAAATCCCAGTCCAGGTTAGGCAGAGTCCCTCATTGACTCTTTTCAAGAGGAATCTTGATGAGTGGATGGGAGATCGTAGGTTTACCCCGGGTATCACTTCTGTGTCACTGTTAGACAGAGGCACAGTATACTAACCTCGAAAAAGGGCATAGCAAAATTAATTTAAAATGGGTGGCGAAAGCCAAACATACTCTGGCTAGGCTTATAAATGCCCTAGGGCAGATAGCCTAGTATGAACCTATGAACCTATGAACCTATGAACCTATGAAGGGCACCTTTTCCTGTCTCAGTTGTAATCAGTGTGCATTTATTAATAGTAGTGATATCTTTATACATCCAGATTCTAATGTAACATACAGATTTAGTCATTATGCTGATTGTAAGACTAGGAATCTAGTTTATTTAGCTATTTGTAAGAAATGTAACAGTTTTTATGTGGGGAAAACCAATAGGACCCTCAGGGAGAGGATAAGAGAGCACTTGTATGCCATCAACAGGGAAAATGAGAACAAAGCCCTAGCGAGACATGTCTTGACTCATGGCACCACACATAATTTTATGTTTATGGTTTTGGAGCTTATACACACCACCATGAGATTGGGGAATGTCATTGGTTTCACAGAAAGGGAAGAAGGGAAGTGGATCATCAGGCTGCGAGCTGACTTGGGACATGGTCTCAATGATAGGGTCAGCCTGAAACCTTTCCTTGTTGATCGCCCGTTACCACACTAAAGAGTATTTTATTTTTCTTACAATTATATTTGTATTCATTTATTTCACCATTTTACATTATAATAAGTATAAAGATACATCAGCGCATCTTTAGGTGTTTTTATCAGTGTTTTATTAGTATTATCAGTGTTTTTATAGGGCTTTTATAGTAGTATTTTGAGAGTTTTTTGAATATATTAAAGTATAAAAATACTTTGAATATACTGAAGCATTCAAACATTCTAATGTTTTAACATTTTCAATTTGTTTAATTGTTTCCATGGTGATAGATTGAATTATTGCACCTGATGCATCATTGGTCTAATGGATGACCTGTAATGCTTTTAAACTGGTTGTTTGTTCTGCTTTTTGAAGTCTGATGGAGCATCTTGTATAGATGTGAAAGCGCTTACTCATTTGATTAAAGCAGTGTTTTTCTAAAGAAACTGGTTGGCTTCGTTTGTCATGGAGTACCTGCAGCTTTTTTCTACTTAACTTTGATTTTTGGCGTTCAGCAGGTACCTTACCCTCAGAGGCTTTTTTGTTTCCACAAGTCTGGAATGAACTTGCCTAAGAAGTTGACCATGCCAAGAAAACATTGCAGGGCTTGAACATTGCCTGGAGTAGGCATCTCAAGAATGGCTGTTTGTTTAGAAGGGTCTGGTCATAAGCCTGTACCAGTAAATAAATGACCAACGTAAGTAACTTCTTGTAGCCTGAATTTGCATTTGTGTGGATTGAGCTTAAGATTCACTAGACATGCCCTTTCTCAAACTTTTCTGAGGTTTCTGTCATGTTCAGCTTCATCACGACCTCCTACTAGTATGTCGTCTACTATAATAGCACAAGGATACCTGGAAAAAATTTGCACCATTGCACATTGAAAGACTTCACTTGCAGAATTTATCCCAAATGGCATTCTCAAAAATCTGTACCTGCCAAACAGAGTACTAAAATTAGTAAGCAATGATGATTCTTGTCAAGCTGAATTTGCCAAAATTAACTCTTTACATCTAAAATAGAAAAAACAGTGGAATTTGGCATCAAAGCTGTGACTTCTTTGACTGTGCACATAGGATGATAAGGTCTTTTTAGAGCTTTGTTCAAATTTTGTGGATCAATACATATTCTAATGTCATCTGAGCTTTTCTAATGAGCTACCACCATGGAAGATACCCACGCAGTTGGAGTTTCAGCTGGACAAGTCAAACCTTGTTGCACCATTTTATCTAGCTCAGCTTTGAGTCTGTCCTGCATGACTATTGGAACTTTACGTGCTGGCCTAATAACTGGACTGACCACTGGGTTTAACTTCATGTCTCTGAGCCCTAGTAATGACTTGATGTGCCTCTTAACCACATAAAATAATAAGTTGTAACTTCTTCCAGCAGAGTAACATGAAAGCACTGCTGAGCCTTTGGTATTAATTTCTTCACCTCCATAAGCAACAAGCTTCGCACACCTTGCCAAATGAAGCATTTCACCTTTACACACTCTAGCAAATGTTTCTGCTGACACAACATTGCACTTGGAACATGCATCAGCTTTGAGCTCTATGGGTTTGCCATTTATCCGAATAGTACAAAATACTTCATTCTTTGCCCTTAAATCTACTGCATCGACCGTTTCATGAAGCACAGACACATCATCAACATAAAGAGTGGGGTTGCAACTGTCTAACTGATCAACTCATTTTTTAAAATGTCCCCTTTTAATAAAAGAATGTGGGCCTTTTGATTTACAAAACCTTTTGAAATTATCCCATGCAACAGCCGTGGTGGTGCAGCGGTAGTATTGTCGCCTCACAGCAAGAGGTTCTCCCATTCAATTCTCAGCTGGAGTGCCTTCTGTGTGGAGTCTGCATGTCCTCCTCACAGTCAAGTAGCATTCAAAAGACATGCGTAAATGGGCGTGCCTTCGTTGAAGGTTGGGCATCGAGCTGGCACCTCGGCACCGTAAAAACCTACTGCCAATCATTAGCAGACCAGAGTTCCGCTGTGGCGACCCCTAACTGGAAAAAAGCTGAAAGAAGACGAACAACATTGCATTTGTGGCATTGTTGACCAAAAGCTAAACATTTTTCCTTTTTAGACTCATGACTTCCACCACAGTTATGACAGTTGGCAATGAAACTGGGATGGGGCCCTTGCTTTTAGTTTGCTTTCTCACTCCTATGCTTCACTGAGACTGTGCAAACTCTGGAATTTGCTGAAAAGTTCTGGAGTTTACCATTGAGTACTGCAGGGGTTACAGTTGCTGCCATGTGCTTGGGCCGGTTTCTTTTAACCACGTGCTGCATATTATCAACATGAGCTTTATCACTGTGCCTTCTAGAGCTATTCTCATTTGTAAGCATATTTGTGTGCTTTTCTGTGAGCTTGTATATCTGACAAATCTCAATGCTCTTATTCAAAGTTAAATCACTGTCACGAAGCAAAATCTTTCTCACAGCATCATCTTTTATGCCACACACAAGTCTGTCTTTTATCAACTCATCCCTTAAATTACCAGATCTACACACTTTAGGCTTATTTCTCAGATCAGTTATATATGCTGCAAAAGTTTCACCAGGCATTTGATCCCTTGTTTAAAATAAGTGCCTTTCCATTGTAACATTTGCCTGGGGATTACACATTTCTTTAAATTTACATTTTAAGCACTCTTGGTCCTCCCTTGACTCAGCCAGTACAACAATAAGATGGTTTTCCCCCTCTCCTGTATAGATAGCACGTGCATATACAAATGAACATTCCCTTTCTATGGCTTCTGACCCAGCTAAATTAAGTAGAATAAATGCCTTTGTATGGTCATCTTTATCAGAAAATGCAGCCTGTATGAAAATGTACTCTTGCTCCAACACTCTCCAGTTCTCAGCAATATTACTGTCAAACACAAGTGCGCTGGGTTTTTGAAATCTATCTGCCATGTCCACAAAGTATACACAAACACACTGAAAATATGGCCCTTGTAATTATGTATGAACAAATTGTTCTGTGACTTTGTAACAACATTCAAATGCACAATAAACTCTTTGAAATACTGTACTTTGCGAAATATACTCTGTAATGGCTGTATTTTGCAAAATATACCTTGTAATGGCTGTACTTTGCAAAATAGTTTTACTGTAAAACTGCACAAACGTGAACATTTCATACACTTCTAATAACTTGGATAAATTTGATAAATACGAAAAATACATGTTTTGCGAAAATGCAGTCGTTTCCCCTTATTTTATTAGTTGTATGCAATTTGGATTTTATTTCAAACATTTTCCGTAGTAATTTGAATATTTTTATCAATAAAGTATATATCGTTTTATGCGAATATCATTTAGAACGTTCTCCCATTTCATATAATGTGAATAAGAAATAGTGCTGAGCAAGTTTTAATATCTAAAATTAATTTCTGAACTGCTTTACGAAGTTTGCACATTTAGGGATGATCCACTACTGTATATTCCACCAGTTCTAAGCAAGTGTCTTAAGTTGTTTTAGCCATGCCGCCTCTAACGTCATGCCCTTTGGATATGCCGCTTCTGACTCCATGTCCTTTAGACATGCCTCTTCTGACACCATGTCTCTCTTTTGTCTCTAACACATATAACAAGAAGTCTTGGGATTTTGTTTAGATGCTTTAATACATGGAAACACATCAGGGTGGATAGCAGCATCATTAAATACAAACAAACTAGTTAACAGACAGACCTTACATCTCAACAACTAACTACAAAATGGCAGTCTAGCTTGCACGTGCTCAGTATTTATACACTTGTACAAGCCCTTGGATAGCGTCTTAAAGGTATAAACCCATTATTGATCTACAAAGTGTGTCAGACTATTTTCTTTATCTTTTTGTCGTTGCCTTGCAATCTGATATAGTTTCTTTGTGCCACCTACTGAGCCACTTTGCAGAAGTTGGAAAGGTGCCTCTGATGCCCTGTTCATTGCTATTGCAACTCCTTTCTTAGCCTATTTGCTAGCCAACCAGTATTCCTTCCTAGCCTGATTTGTCTTTTCCCACTTTCTCCTTCACTCTGTCTTTCTTTTGATGACTTCCTGGACTTCTACATTCCACCACCAGCTTTCCCTGTGTACCTTATTTCCATACCTGGTTCAGCTATATATATATGTTCTGTAGTCGTCACACATGCTGGTTTGAGGTGTTGCCACTCTTCTTTGACTCCCTTATTTCCTTCTTTTCTTGGGGTGCTAGACCCCTGAGTAATTCCTTGAACTGTTGTGCTTTATCTCCAGCCAACCTCAAGGTCTTCAATATGGTCTCTGTTGACCTTAGAGCCTTCTGTGACCACTACTTCCAGCTGATTTTGGCAACCACTAGTTAAGCGGTGGGATGACTGTTTCATTGGGGATGGCTTTGCAATCACTGATTCTACCTCAATGCCCTTTGGCTACTAGGAGGAAGTCTACTTGAGCTGCATGTTGGCCACTCTTGTATGTGATCTTTTGAGTGTGTCTCTTTCTGAACCATGTGGTGACTACTATCAAGCCTTTTACAAGACAAAGGACCTTTCCTTTATTCCTATTGTGGACCCAGGCAGTCTCATATCTGCATTTGTCTGTCCTGATATATGTATTCAAGTTATCCGTTATAAACACCAATTCATGTAGTCCTGCTTTATCTAGTAGGTCCTGCAACTGCTGAGATTGTGAATACTCTCCTATCATTAGGCTGGGGTCTGATTGCCATCAGTCTGTCTCTAATTCTTATGGCAGCCATCACTGTCTTCTGAAGCCACTCACTCACCACAATTCTCATCTTAAGTAGTAGACTCTGCATCCCAAGCCAAGTGGGTTTGTTGCACTGCTGTCTCTTGAATACATAGGATGTCCAGCCTTCTCCAAACCATTATGACATCCACTTCCAAGCTCTGTCCTATCAGTGAGCATACTTTGACTGTAGAAATTCTTAGTTCATGTTTGGCAGGTTGATTGGCTTTACATCTAGCTTTCGCTCAACAGAGCTATCCCAGGTAACCCAGGCTGGCAACTCCACAGCTGCTGGCCAGTAGCTTATGGCGGGTACACACTGGCCAATGGGGATACATATACCCCTCCCAACATTAGCATGGGTCAATGGCATATGTCAGAGTAGGGAGGATCCAGAACCCACTTATCTCCACAAATACCCATGCCCATATGGCAACATTAGACAACAAGACTGAATCACCTAGAGACATATTTTACAGCAAGTGGCTAGCCCTGCATGGTGTGATCCATGTTATCCTGTCTTGAGGATACTGTGCACCACAACAGATGCCCAAAGCAGTTGGTCTATACAACTCTTCCCCTTACAGGGAACAATATAGAGTCTATGCTGCCCACAGCTCCAGTCATTGTTGAATATGAGATGGAAACACTCAGCGTGTTTTTCAGAAGTGGGTGGAGCCCACAGAGAGAACATGCAAACTACAAACAAGCAATGGTTGTAGGTCAGGATCGAACCTTGTACCTTGTGCATGGGAGGCAAAGACCTTAACCATTATGGCAGAAATATAATCATACAAGTAATATAAAGGGTTGCAGTTATAATGCAATATACCGAGTTACTTCTCATTATAACAGTTAACAGTGGTGGACATATGTGTGTAGACTTCACATTTTGATTCACAAAATCAGCTGTGAAGAATATTTTGTAATAATACACTATGAGATGGAAATAATTGTAATCACACATTTGTATTAGCAAGAATTGGTTGACAATTGTTTGAGAGAGAAAGAGTGGGCAATAGGTTTTGGTTCATAGAAAAAACAAGGAGAATGTATGGGAGATGTTACCTGTAGTAATGAAATATAAAATGAAGTCTAGCCTGAAGAAATGCAGAATCACAGCCAGGAAGTGCCTAGATATTTTTAGTTGTGGTTTAAAGGATTTTAGACTATCAATTAGTCTGAGAGGGAGAAGGATGGAGTTGCACTTTTTGGAGATGGTTATTGGAGTACAGAGAGCCTCGTGCTAAGATGTTTGATTTTGTTACTCTTAGCTGGCATTTGTCTGTAGAGCTCAGAACTCTGTTAGCGGAGTGCTTTGTGATCACCATTTAGAGAGGACAGTGTTATGGTTTGTTAATGAGATTATGAATAGTCAATAGATATATGAAGGTTAGTTTGTGGGGCATTTCTGTCCAGTTTAGCTGTTTCAAAGCCAGGTGTGTCCTATAAGTTAAATTAACTGTAAATCTAGCAACTTTGTTATAGCCTTGTGCTAGCTGACATTTCCATGTAGATTGTAGGTTTGTGAAAATGGGAGCAGATAAAGGAGCACATGAAGAAGATGGGATGAGGCAATGTGCTTGCTGGCATTGTCAGTTAGATATACAGTTTGATCCTATAGAAATAATTGAGTTTTTGGTGTTTCTTTTTAAACTGCCTGTTATTGTAAAGTGCAGCTTTCAAGTTTTCATCTATGATTATGCCTAGAAGTCTGGCATGAGTAACAAGTTCAGTTTTTTTGTACTGTTTGATAAGGTTATCTGGAAAAGTACTTTTTGTGCAGTTAATTGATTTGGAGTAAATAAAATGAATTTACTTTTTAGAGATTAGAAGTAATTGAGAGTCTGGTAGCCATGTTTCTAAAGAGTAAAGGAATCCTGGGTTATTTCTTGTAATTTGTTCCATGGTTTCTGCAGAATAGGTCATGGTCATATTATCTGCATAATGGATTACGAAGGCATGCTTACTTGATGTGTGCAGGTTATTTATGAATATATTTTAAAAAAAGGCCAAGGATAGACCTTTGGGGAACATCAACAGATATAGGGAGAAAGGATGAGAATTTATTTTGTCATTTCACTTCCAGACATCGGCTGAATAGGTAACTTTGAATCCAGTTGAGTATTGGACAACAGAGTCCTAAGGTAGACAGCTTACATAAAATTTTTTGGTGGGATACCAAATTAAATGCTTTCGACATGTCTAGGAAGAGTGCAGATACCAAGCTGCATGCAATTCTGGGTTAGACCACTGTATGATATTTTTTTATATCTGAACTGGAGTGGATGTTATAGAAGGATATGGGCCTGCTGCTAGGGTAAATAAGGTGTACCATGCATAAGAAATGTATGACCTGTACTTATTTGAGCAATAAATAAAGCAGCTTTACACACAAAAAATAAGATGGGAAACAAAAGTCATGTTAAGATTGTGAGAGGAGGTTATTTTCAGTGACATAATTGAGTAGCTGGACTTGGATGCATTTCTCAAGAACTTTGGACACAGGGGATAAAATAGCTATTGGTCTAAAATTTGAGATGTCTGTGGGGGTGTTTCTTTTATGTGGGATGTAAGATTTATTTTCATAATGTATGGACATAGCATTTGATGATGGATCTGTTTCTTAAAATGGAAATCGGATATGCTAGGGCATCATCTGCAATCCTGATATATTCAGCTATATTACCTGATTGGTTATCAAAGGGTGGAGTAGATTTTATGGTGTGCCCAAGTTTTAGAAGTTGATTTGATAAAGTTTTTTTTATTTGTTTTAATCTTTCATTTTTCTGTGCTGCCTATAGTGTTGTAGGTTAGCCTGAGTTTTATCTTGCAACTATTTTTCTAGGCCTTGTCTCTTTGGATCATGAGTTGTTTTGTTTCTTTGGTCATCCAAAGTGCTAGATTGGCATTGATTCTTTTGGTTCTGAGAAGTGTGATGTCATTTAGAATAACTAAAAATATTCTGCTGAATTTAGATACTGCTTCATCTTGGGATAATATTTTTTAAAGGTTCCAATTCTATGACTTTCAATTATTAATAAATGTTTCTCTTTAGAAGGACTTAAGATTTCTTACCAGGTTATATCAATGTGGTTTGCTTAAGTTATTATAGTTTCTTAAAGCAAATGTAGGGAGATGATCACTAAATGGATCTGATAAAGTGCCAGATGAAAAAATATTGTTCGGAAAGGTTGTAGAGATCCAGTCAAGAAGAGATTACCTTATACTAGTTCTGTTATGGTGAGTAAGTACAGAGATAAGCTGTATGAGACCATATAGGTTTATAGTGCTTGTGGGGAGTCAAAATTTGAAATAAGCCAGTCAATATTAAAGTTACCTAATATTACTGAGTGATGCTCATAGATACCCAACAGAAGAGTTCTTCAGCAGTGCTGACATTGTTGCCGGAGGGATATAGGTTCCAATAACGTATATTGATTTGTGATTGCTGAGTTTAAGGAAAAGTATCAGAAGTAAGTGAGGATGACAACATTACTAGATTGTTTTTAAACAGGATTTCTACACTTCCACTTTTCTTTTTCTTTTATGTCTGTTCTGAGTATGTTATATCCTGGTGGCGTGATTTCCTCATCTTTTATGTTTTGTTTTAACCATGTCTCAGTTACAGTTACTGTATCTGGAGAGTGAATGGCCAACCAGGCATGGCATTTTGGCATTTTATTACATGTGCTTCTGAGATTCAGGTTAAAGAAGTGAAAAGCTGCAGATTTTGTAGGGTGTGATGTAATGAAAGGTTTGGAATGGATTAGGGAATTGTCTGGAAAATCTGTTGGTACCTGGGTTAGGGTGGATATCTCCAATTACTTTTATGAATGGTATTTTGTGAAAGATGTGAAAGAGCCATTTACATTTGATTTTATACCTTGATCCGAGCTTATAGAATATAGCACTTAATCTTTGGTATTTGTTTCTAAAAACGTGGATATAAGAGCTTTTATATAAGGTGGAGGCTATGGTAACACTGTTTATGGTTGTGTTTAGAGTTTGAGTGTGTAAGGCTACAAACATTGGTTGTGAATATGGAAGTGAGGGTGGTAGAATACAGCATATGTCAGTAGTGTAAGAGATAAGACAGTAAGTATGTATAGCAGCTGCCTTGTGGGTGACTGCAATAGATATGAGGCAGGTTTTCTTTAATTGATGGAGAAGTACAGAGAGAGAGATAGATGGGATGAATAGAGATTATTTTGGGTATTGAAGTAAGCAGAAATTATTGGTGATTATTTGATTGTTAAGAATATTAGGCTGTAATGGTTAGCAGATACTGCAGTAGTCAGCAGAATCTCTAATGATTAATAGAGTGTAATCAAGCAGTAGAAAGTGAACGAGTGATAGAATGCGAGGGAAATGCTAGTATAGTTATAACTGTAAGAAGTGCTAAAAATACAATGTAGTAGGTCTATGTGGGATAGGAATGGAAAGGGGTAAAGTTAAGAGAGCTGGCTGATGGGAGAAGTAGTCAGTCTGTGAGCAAAAAGAAATGGGGTAGAGACAGAGACAGGAGATGAAATGAGGCTGCAGGAGGAGAAGTCAGTTGATTGAATGGAAAGAAAGTAAGGACATGAGAGATAAGCAGATGAGCTGGCTGTGTTATTTTGTAGATATGGGTGAGAAGTAGCATATGCCTTTATTTTTATTGATCAGAGAGAAGGAGTTAGTGCCTGAGTTCTATAATTTTAGATGATGAGGTAGGTGGAAATTGGGAGTAGGGAAGGGGTGTAAACGTAACAGTGCCCACACTTACCAGGTAGCTTCTCTCATTACAGAGACAATCATTGAAGTGTTTACCAAGAATTAAAACAGATAAGTAGTTTTTAACAAACTCTGTCGTAACAAGAAGAAAATTCCTGCATTTAGGGATCTGAAACAATAACTATAACCTTATATGTTGAGATGTACTGATTTTCAGTAAGAACACAGAAGTATGTCAAGACAGACTCTCACATATGCATACACACACCAGACCCAGTATCTACCCTACCCCAGCTTCTTCAGTGGGAGGGTAGCAGTCTCAGTAGCTCAACAGGCAGCATACTTGCCTTTGGTGCAGAAGGTTATGGTGTCTATTTTCACACCAGGTAGTCAGGTTAGTTTTCAAATACTTGCACTGCAGTGCAGCATAAGTGGGGTGTTGCACTCTTCCATGTGCCATCCTTCAGATGAGACATTAAACTGAGGCCTATTTGCCTGAGTTGGTGGTAGCTCAGGTGAACATAAAATATCCCATAACACTTCTCAAAAAGAGTTATGGAACTTCCCTATTGCCCTGGCCAAATTTCCTCTAGTTAATGTGATTACTACCACAGATGTCCCCTCTGAAAAGAGACCATCATCCTAGTGGGTCTAACCAGTCAACAAAGTATAAATGAACAAATGTAAAATATATGCAAACCTCCACAGTTAGGGTAACGGCTGATTCATAAAATGTTTGGCCCTTATTGGCATGACTGTGGAGGATAAGTCACTGGAACTATATGTAATAATGAAGGGTCTAGGTTCACCAGCTGTTTGCATTAATGTGAGTATGGCTGCATCACACTGCAAGGGGTAGATCAAGTATGGCTGTAGCAATGCACTTTTCTGCACTGCAACATATCCTGGGATGAGTATTTGCATCTCTTAGTGCTATTCTTTTTAACAGGAACTATCACTCCAGGAAATGGCAATGGTGTTGCTCAGTTATTTTATGCTGAGTACCCCATCACTATTTCTTAGAGGTTTGGCATTGTACTGCTGTATTTGCAGTATGTCAGCCATTTCACCCCATAGCTTCCCCCTACTGTAAAGTGTAGCCTACAGTTCTGTACACAAGTTACATGCTAGGTTGTTTCCCTATGTTTATACCAATTGGGTATCTGAACTACACTACTGTATAGTATACAGAATAGTCTGAGGAACTTTTAGGAACATCATAGTGCATGATAGATGGGTTTTACAGTTTACTAACCCTACACAGTTGTATAAAAAGTTTATGAATAGCACCCCCAGGCATAAACTTGATTTCTGAGAATCATGCGGTATTGTGCAAAGTTTATACGTAGTACATCTGAGATAATTATAATTCCTTAAAAAAGGAAATCAGGAGATAATATGACATCAGTTCCACAAATCCTGTTTCTTAGAGTCAATATCATTAAAACACAACTTTCAGTTATCATTAACATCATCCTTTTTCTCATTGCTGTGCAACTATGGAGTTAGAATACATAACTGAGAGGTATGTGAATCGATCCCCACATGTGGTGCAGAGCGATTGCTCAAAGAAAAAAATGGTTTTGGTGATCACTGAAAATGGTATTCAGCAATCTAGATTGAATTCATCAGGATTCACAAACTGTTCAAGTATTTAACATGAAGCTTACAATTCTTCTGAATGAAGACATAGCCTGGAAATTCTGGTATGAATAGAAAAAGAGTTTTGAAATATTCAGGAAACAAATAACAGAAGCATCAAACTCTTGTATCAATAGGTCAGCTGTGCTAAAAGTGGATTCCTGTCTGAATAGCATAGCTATTGTGATCCTAGAGGAAAACAGACCACTTGCCTAGGGTTCAGGAGTATTTATAGGTGCACAAAACTCAAATACAGAAACATTTGTTAGCACTTGTATCCTTCTAGAATTTATGAAATTTCACAAAGGTATTTATGACACTGAAGCACAGACAGACTTCATAAACTCCTGTAGAGCATGTTGAGAAAGTCTTTGTACAAGACACCATGAAGATTACAAGGGATTTTGCTTAATATGCAGACAAATGACCTGACAGTGAAATATAAACCAGTATGGAACAATGCACTACAGATATTATAAGATATTTACCAGAGTAGAAGAAAGATTGATTAATAAAATTACTACAGATACTTTGGGTAATGCCACAGATACTAATGTCAGAACAAAAAGCAAAACATTTCAGAGAATAACTGAAATGGACAATGCATTTACTAAAAGAAGGCACAATGAGACGTTCACCAGAGCAAAAATTATGTCAGGGAGGATATTGGTCTTCTTTTTCTTTCACATAGGAATAAATTGTATCCATAGTGTGACATTTAAAGCGGACAAGATTATTGCTGCTAATCAGTTGAGTATAAAAGATTTTTGAGAAAATGAATGAGTCACATCTTGCAACACTGAATTTCAGGAAAAGAGTAAGAAATACACTGAATTGCCCTGGAATGTCAGCACCTAGAATAACTAGCCCAAAACTATTGTATGCAGTTTGTACCACAATAGCCATCAAAACAAATGACTGTTACCTTTTACAGTACAGGGTCAACCTTGTAGGAGAGGGAACACAGATTTGTTTCATTTCAAAGAAACATTGATTAAGTGGATTGTGCTTCAAAATATGCTTAAGTGATTAAACTAACATATGCCTTAAGTATAAGTGTAATACATGTATTGAGGTCTATCTTTTCAAACCACACTTGATGGTTGCATCAAATTAAAGTCCACAGTTTAAAAGTTTTAAAGTAGTCTGGTATTTTTAACACATGACTTCACTCTCACCTCATACTTATCAAACAGATACGTGGAAAAAACATTTGACACTGAAGAATGTAATGGTGACGAGTGTGACACCTGTGCACTAGCCCAGCAATCAAGGAGCCTCAATCCTCACCACTAACACCAGTGAGAGGTGTCCATATAGGGAAAGGATAATAAATACACACATAGTAAAGTACAATTTCCCTTAAGAGCACACAGAGATCACAGTCAGTCTGGGGCTGGTTTCTCCCTTTCACTCCAGGTTCCCAATAAGACTCCCCACTGGCACAGCTATAGGGTCCAGATAGCCTAGTGGACAAGCTAAAACCTCCAGCACCCTCTCTGTCCAACCAGTGATTTGTGTCCCTGGCCAAGTAGCTGACACATACACACTTTGAGAAAAGAATTATATACAACCACACAGACACTCCTGGGGAAGGCTGGCATAGGTTCTCCAGCTATGCCACTTTTCTGCCCAGTCTAAAAGGTAGTACCAGATGCCACAAACCACTAATATCAACTATTCAAAGGCCTTTCTGAAAGGGTGTCCAACTATTACTGTGAAATATTATTATCCAAATGGTAAGTGTGACTGAACAGCCAAGCCTTATTAGTGTGACTTGGTACAGTATCACTATATACATGCAATGTACTCTACAGCTTAAATTAACTCTACATAAAACAGCCGCTGTTGAAAGGTTTAAAATATTTAATAATAAATAATAAAAACACAAGACAATACTTCTTACTACACAGTGCTAGTTAAGAGTTCAGAGATCACAGAAAAATACTTAAAATAGTACAGTAGCAAAAGTTCTCACATCACAGAAAAACAAGCTAGTCTAATCTTCCTATTTCCTAGCTATATCTAAGAGAAAACACAGTTCTAAATAACTTACATATAGAAACAGGCAGTGCTGGTGATGTTGGATGTTCTCAAGACAAAAATGCTCTGAGCTCTCTGATTCTCTCTCTTTACATTGATAACACAGAGCTGCTTCACATGACACCATTTGTCACACTTCTCTGGCATTCCCAGGCTAACAAAAACTACATTTGCATTATTTACACCTGGTCAGAAACCAGAGCAATAAAGGACATTTATACATGCAAATTCTAGCCATTAACTCTGGTCTTAAAACAATAGGATGGATGCCTCCTTCTAGACATATTGGCTCCGAATTTTGACATCAAAAACAGTCATAAAATGCTTTACTTAGCTTTCTTACAGCAGAGTGCACTGTTGTTACAGTTTTGCAGTTCAATATCCAATGCAGTCTTTTCACATTTAAGAGAACAAGCCTGTGGCTTACATTAATATTTACAAATGACAGAATTATCTACAAATTCTTTCTGGCTAGGCTGGCAGCCTTCATCTATCTTCACACATCCCCCCCCCCCCCCGGAGGAGAACTCAAGCTAGTTTTTCAAGTGAACCTTGAGAAACATTGCTTGAGAGGGTTGGGTCTATCTGAGTGTATCTTACCCCATTCCCTGTCTTGAGATTCCATCTGTGTTGGCATTGCTAATCCCACTGCAGTGCTGCACTGACATATCATATGCTTGCAAGCCTAAGCTTCATCTTAGCAACTTGGCATTCTGTTGGCTGGCTCTGTGTAACCAAGTTAGGGGGTTGTGATCTGTCACTACAGTGAATTTTCTTCCATACAGATAAGGCTTAAGTTTCTGCAGTGCCCACACTATGGCTAGACATTCCTTTTCTACAGCTGCATAGCATTCCTCCATGGGTTGGAGCCTATGGCTGAGATAAACCACTGGGTGCTCTTCTCCCTCTGAAGAAATCTGGCTAAGTACAGACCCCACCCCATGGTTTGAAGCATCCACCTGCACAACAAATTATTTGCTGTAATCTGGGCTGGCTAACACAGAGGGTCCTCCCAAAGCTCCTTTAAGCTTCTAGAATGCCTGCTCACATGCTGTGGTCCACACTACCTTATCTGGCTTGTTCTTCCTTGTCAGATCTGTGAGAGGAGCAGCTATGGTACTATAACTGGGGATGAACTTTCTGCAGTACCCTGCTGTCCCTAAGAATGCCCTCACCTGCTTTTTGTAACAGTTGCAGGCCATGCCTGAGTGGCTTCTACTTTGGCAGGTTCTGGCCTGATCTTACCACTCCCCACTCTATGTCCCTGGTAAGAGACTTCTGCCATATCCACCTGACATTTGCTCAGCTTAATAGTCAACCCTGCCCTCTGTAGTCTGCCCAGCATTTCCCTCACATGTCGAAGGTGCTCTTGCCAGGAATGGATATAGATGGCAATATCACCTAAGTAAGCAAGGGCAAACCCTCCTGCTAGGATATGATCTACCAGCCTCTGGAAAGTTTCTGGGGGATTTGTCATCCTAAAGGGCATCTTTGTGAACTCATACAAGCCAAAAGGAGTCACAAAGGCTGACTTCTCTCTAGCACTGGGAGTCAAGGGCACCTGCCAGTAACCCTTGGTAAGATCAATAGTTGTAAGATAATTAGCCCCACCCAGCTACTCTATGGCCTCATCTGTCCTAGGCATAGGGTAAGCATCTGATTCTGTGTGACTATTTAATTTCCTGTACTCCACACAGAGCCTGGTGCTACCATCCTTGTTTGGCACCAGCACCACTGGGGAGGCCCAGGGACTGTTGGACTCTTGAATTATCCCTAGTTCCAACATTTCCAGTATCTCCTCCCTCAGAGTATGTTTGACTCTCTCAGGCATCCTATAAGGGGCCTGCCTAATAGGCCTTTGGGATCCTGTTTCCACCTGGTGCTGCACCAGGTAGGTGCACCCTGGTTTTCCAGTGAACATGACCCAAACTCTGGTCTATATTAGATAAACAAACGTTTTTCTTACCAAAAGCTGACATTATCGAAAATCCCGGAATTTGAAACTGCAATTGTGGGAGTTGTGCCCCCCACACTCCCTGCTAAATATATATTCCAACTCCAAGATCGCACTACAGTGAGGAAAGGGCAAATATTCCCATCTTCACTGTACTACGATCTCACAATTCCAGTTTCAGGTTCTGGGATTTTTACTCATGTTAGCGTTAGGTAAGATAAACTTTTGTTTATCTAATATAGACCCCCCCCCCAAACTCCTGTAGCACTGCTCATATTTTTCTAACCTGGGTAGGAGATAGCTGCAGAGACATTGCTACCCCTTCCAATGAGGTGTCAGTCCGAGCCTCACTGAAGAGATCAGTCACCAGATCTCCCTCAAACTCCTCCTGCAATCCATTGCAAATGCTCAGCTCAAGGACCTCCCTCTCATGGTAAGGTTTCATCATGTTAACATGGTACAATTTGTGCTCCTGCCTAACAGTTCTATCATGTAGTTAACATCACTTACCTTTCTTACCACATTGTAGGGTCCCACCCAGGCTGCTTGCAGCTTGTTGTGTCTGACAGGAATGAGAACCATTACCTGCTGCCCCACAGCATACTCTCTAGCTCGAGCAATCCTGTCATACCACACCTTTTTCTGTTGTTGACTTCTTCCAGGTTCTCCTGGGCCAAGCCAATGAGTTTCCTGAGCCTTGTCCTAAGGTTTAGGACATATGCCACAACGGACTCCTTGTGAGGTTCACACTCGCCTTCCCACTCATCTCAAATTAAATCTAGAGGTCCCCTCACCCTATGCCCATACAGAAACACAAAGGGGGAAAACCCTGTAGATTCCTGGGGAACCTCTTTGTAAGCAAGCAACAGATGGGGCAAATATTTGTCCCACTCCCTCTTAAACTGGTCTGTAAATGCCCATAGCATGGACTTGATTGTAGAGTTTAACCTCTCAACAAGACCATTAGTCTGGGGATGGCAGGGGGTGGTCTTCATGTGCTTCATTCCACAGTACTTCCACAGACAAGCCAGCAGGTCTGACATGAAATTGGCACCTCTGTCAGTCAGTATTTCTTTTGGGAAACCTACCCTGCTGAAAATCTCTTCCAAAGCATATGTCACTTTTTGTGCCTCAGTGGAAGAGAGAGCCACTGCCTCAGGGTATCGTGTAGCATAATCCACTACCACTAGGATATATTTTTCTCTGTGGAACTTGGGGTACTCAGAGGCCCCACAATATCCATAGCTACCCTCTGAAATGGCTCCTCGATCACAGGCAAAGGCATCAAAGGAACTCTCACCTTGTCTCCTGTCTTGCCTACCTTCTGGCATTGGTCACAGGTCCTGCAGTACCCAGTTACATATCTGGAAATTCCAGGCCAATAGAAGTTCTGCATAATACTTCTCTTTGTGTGTTTTATGCCCATATGACTTGCAAAGGGAATATCATGTGCTATGTTTAGAAGTGCCAGATGGTAGGCTCTAGGCACTACCAACTGCTGTACTCTCTCACCTTCTAGCCATCCTTCAGGGGTCCACTATTTATACAGTAACCCTTTGTCCCAGTATACAGATTCCCCCTTCCCTTGAGAATCAGGTGCCTCACTAGCTACCTGCCTCAGGCCTTTCAATGTAAGGTTTGAGAGCTGAGCCTGTCTCAAGTCTCTCTCTTGGTAACCCTTCCTAGCTCCCCTTCCACAGGAAGTCTGGCATCCTCTGACAGTGGTGCCTCACTGTCAGCCTGGGTACTACTACTCACCTCTACCTTTGCAGTTACTCTGTCCAAGGGAACATTAGTACCCACAAGCAGCTGTGGTTCACATTCAGTCGCACTGCTACAGAGTAGCTCCCTCCCTAAAGTAACCACCTCACCAGTCCTGGCTGCAAGCATGCAGTCTGGTTGGGTCTCCCCCAGGCTACCAGACCCACATGCTTGTCTCCTAGCCTGACTGCATGTAACTGCATAAGCACATGGTACTGCCTCATCCAAATCCTCCCCTATCAGGGCATCTGCAGGATGGTAGTCTGGTACTCAAGACAACCTACTATTGGCATTTTGGCTTTCCCACTTACTGTCTCTCTCACCTTTTGTTCCCTTCCTTGCCTCTGTGGACATATGTATGCCACGTGGCCCCACTGGTTGCATTCAAAACATTTAACCCTAGGTCCTGGATGTGTACCTGGACTAGTGGCTTCCCCTGCTGCTGGTAGATTCTGTTGGGACAGTCTGTGCTGCCCACCGTGGGTTCCTTTAGACCCATGAGCAGTATTGGGGGGGTCCCTTTCCTGTGCAGGGATGCCCTGTTTGCTAGGTATAGGTTTCCCTTCTTCCCCAACTCATTTGAAGTAGCACATTCTATCAGCTCACCAGATCCTCATGTCTTCAGGCAAAGTGCTAAGTGCTTGTTCCCTCACCAAAAGGTCTGCCAGCCCTTCAAAAGTGGTGACCTGACATCCACTCACCCACCTATGAAAATAAGTGCTCAGTTCAGCAACATATTCACACACTTTCATCTTGCTTGTGTCTATGCTCATGAAACTTTTTCCTATACATTTCAGGTATTAGCTTAAAACATTCTAACAAGTGATTTTTAACAGCAGTATAATCAAAATATTCACAATCAGCAAGTTTAGACAACACAGTTACAGCCTTACCATGGAATAAGGGAGTCAGGAACTGTACCCAGAGCCTTTGTTCAACATCATACTGTTTGCATACCCTCTCAAACATATGAATGAAGCTATCAAAATTATCCCCCTCTTGAAACTGTGGAAGAAATTTACTGACCTTTTGTGCTTCTGGAGTCCAGTTACTCCCTTCCCCATTACCTCCATGACTCTGGCAAAGAGTCAGCACCTCATTCTCATGCTGCCTCTGCCTCTCCTTTTCCTCAGCTTCCAGGCATAGTAGTTTCTCATTCTCCTCAGCCTGCAGACATCTCAGTCTCTCAGCCACTTCTATTTCCAAATGCCTGGCCTCCAACTCAAGTCTCTTTAGCTCCAGATGGATTTTTAAGTCCTCTGCAGAAAGGTCAAGCATTGTCCATTCTCTGAGGGTGGTACATCTCCACTGCCAGTCTGATTGCCCTCCTGGTTGCTGTCTTCTGATGCAGCTGTGACCAAAGCTGCAATCATGCCTGCCTTAGTCAGGTTTCCATGCACCAGTCCCCTAGCCTGGCATATCTCAGCCAGCTGGCTCCTTGTCAGCTTTCCGTACTGCCCTGCTGACTGCTCTTCCTGACTAACTAAGCTAACAAAAGAAATAAAACAATTGTGATCTGAACTCTTGTGTATTCACTGCATGGCTGATTTAGGGTACAAAAACACTTTCAGTGATCACTGTACACAAGCTACAGGAATTTACTCTACCCACACCACTACAAGCCAATTAGTATTTGCCAACCAATTATTTGGTGTGGATATCCCACCACTGCCAAATAATTAATATGTGACACCCATGCACTGGCCCAGCAATCAAGGAGCCTCAATCCTCACCACTAACACCAGTGAGGGGCATCCATATAGGGAAGGATAATTAATACACACAGTAAAGTACAATTTCCCTTAAGAGCACACAGAGATCACAGTCAGTCTGGGGCTGGTTTCTCCCTTTCTCTCCAGGTCCCCAATAAGACTCCCCATTGGCACAGCTATAGGGTCCATATCTCAGCCTAGTGGGCAAGCTAAAACCTCCAGCACCCTGTCTGTCCAAACAGTGCTTCGTGTCCCTGCCCAAGTAGCTGACACACACACACTTTGAGATAAGAGTTATATACAACCACACAGACACTCCTGGGGAAGGCTGGCACGGGTTCTCCAGATGTGCCCCTTTTCTGCCCAGTCTAAAAGGTAGTACCAGCTGCCACCACCCACTAATATCAGCTACTCAAAGGCCCTTCTGAAAGGGTGTCCAATTATTACTGTGCAATATTATTATCCAAATGGTAAGTGTGACTGAACAGTCAAGGCTTATTACATTGACTTGGTACAGTATCACTATATACATGCAATGTACTCAAGGGCTTAAATTAACTCTACATAAAACAGCCACAGTTGAAAGGTTTAAAAATATTGAATAATAAATAATAAAAACACAAGACAATCTCCCGGATTCAGCAAGCTCTGCACTGAGTGCAGGAATAGTGCAAGAGCTGCTGCATGCAATATGGCCAACGAGCAATCCAGGGATGTGCACGAGCGCTACTACACTATTCCCGCATGGACACCACTGCTATATGCTAAATGCCTCATTTACTAGTGAAAAACATGCAAATGAGGTGAATTAGCGATCCAGGAAGCAGGCGTCTGTGCAGGAATAGTGTAAACTGCAGAAATGTATTCGGTTACTAACCGAATACATTTCTGCAAATTACAAAACGAAGGCATGACAGCTCTAAAGAAAGCATGTAGTCAATGTAGTAGGCATGCCAATGGCCAAATATATGGCCATTGGCATGAGAAATAGTTGCTAACTTATAAAAAATAACTTTTTTTTTGGCTGTTTTCGGCTGTTTAAGAGTAGGGCAGTGGTGCGCAAAAGGGATCGGCCCAAAAATAAGAAAAGAATTTGGAAATAAGCTTTTAAACCCAAATCAGCATTTTGCCATAATAGTCAATGGCATGTATAAGACAACAATACCAGGGAACAGAGGTTGCTAAGGGGAAGGCTGAGTGTGAGTGTGGTAACTATGAATTAGCATTCTGTTTTATGCAAATGAGGGTATTGACAGTGAATCATAGATTTCCTCTCATTGTTAGCTTGCACCCAACTGTATAGGTGCAGCAACACCATTGTTTAAGAGGTGGATGACCTCATAAGGGGGAATGTCATGCATGCTGTAATCTTTTAGGAGCTCTGTAGCCCGTCTTTGCCCTTAGCTAAGCACAGCTAAGGAAGGGGGTGTGTTTGAGGCTGCCTAGCAGTGTTTACATTGTCTAAACAGGTGTGCGTGCTGTGCACCGGGTTTTAAACAAAAAAAAAAACAGGAAATAGCAGCTCTGTTCACATCTGAGCACTGGGTATGCACGGGAAGGCAATGGGAAGGGAAAACAGCAGTAGGAAGGCAATCAAGGAGAACTAGCATAGCTGGCAGGTAAAATGTATCAGAATCAGTCAATTACACATGGAACAGCCTAGCACACTACTATAAACTATGCAAACACCTTCCAGTCTTTTTCCCACAAACTCTACACTACCGGTGTACACAGATGGGAGAAATTTTACCTGACAAAACTAACAAAATGTTAGGGACTGCTGTCACTCTCATACATCAATATGTGCAAGAGGCTGAGAGTGGTGAGGTTGTGAATGCTGATGACCAACCGACAGTGAGGAGAAGTAGAAGACTATACAGACCCAGGGTAACCTATCAGGGCTACATGAGCTGGAGATAGTGGAGTGCTATAGGGTGGACATGGACATTCTACAGCAAATTGTTAAGCTGTGCCGGCCACACCTCACACACAGAAACAACAGAGGGGAACCCATCCCAGTTGATACCAAAGTATGTGTAGGCATAAGAATACTAGCTACAGGTACCTTCCAAAGGGCAGCTGGGGATATCATGGGGATCTCACAGGCATCAGCATCCAGGGTACTCCACCAGTTCCTGGATGTCATGTCAGCACATATATTTCCACAACACCCGTGAGGCATTGACCAGCAATATGCATCTCTTCCACCAAATGGCAGAATACCCTGTGGTAGTGGGTGCTAGAGACTGCACCCACACGCACATCAAAGCATCACCCGGCGAGCGGGGTAGGGTCTACATAAACCACAAGGGCTTCCCCTCCATCAGTTGCCAGGTCATGTGCGATGTCCAGGACATTATCTTGAATGTGTGTGCAGGCAGCCCTGGAAGCTATCATGACTCCCACATCTGGTATATGACACAGCTGTACCAGTCATTTGTCAGTGTGGACATCCCATATGGCGACCTAGTGGGGGATGCTGGCTACGCACTGGAGCCGTGGCTGATGACACCCCTCAGAAATGCACACACACCTGAACAAGAACTCCATAATGAGGCACATGCACAAACCAGAATCATAATAGAGTATGTGTTTGGGATGCTCAAGTCACAGTTATGCTGCCTGGACATATCCGGTGGAGTCTTGCAGTACTCTCCAGCTACATGTACACAAATGTTCATAGTATGTGCCATGCTACACAATATGATCCTGTGGAAACAGATGCAGTAGGAACAGCATGGGGCAAGGCCACACAGCCCCCCACCATTCCCAAGGCCATCACAGGCACAGAGGGACTCAGAGGAGGAACTACCTGAGCCTGCCCATATAGGCAGAAGGAGGCGTGCCCAGGCCTTGGTAAAGAGACAACGCATAGCACATACACTGACATGGTAGGGACCCAGGGAATGACACCTCTCTCTGACTCGCACATAAAGTAAAAGGGATGCCAAACATGACACTACCTGTTCTTTACCATGTATAGGGAGTGTACTATGTGCATCCAACATAGACAGACTTCCAGCACTGTCCTCAATACTGGCACAGCCACAAGGTAAGTCAGTCTTCTTATCAATTGCTGAATGGAGTAGTATGATCTGATAGTTGTATCTATGTTATGGATGTGAGCATGCAAGGGAATTGGGTGGTTGAATGGGATGGCAGCAGATAGAGAACACCTATATGGGCAGCATAAAATCCATAACAAATACTGCTGTCAACATACTAGGCAGTACTAGACAAGGTGACAAATCACACTGCAGTACATGTGGTGGCCCAAATGTGTGTCCATAGAACACACACATGCATGTCAGTGAGGCTCCAGTTGATGGCAATGTAGCAGCCCCCCTCCAGACCTAGACAGACTACAACAGGTCTGACAGTTGTATGTTAGTCCTAAAGGGTAAGAAGTCTGAAACTAAAATGTAGGTCAATAAGACCTAAGATCTGTACTCTACTGATATGCCTCCAGTCTGCATGATAGGTCAGAACACAAAATTAAATGGAAGCCAGCAGAGTACCTGAAGTACCAGTACAGTCATATGTTTACAGTCATCAGGTGTGCCCCCCAACAATCCTATGTAGAAATGCAGTAACACGTAAGTGTGAGGTGTAATAACAGTGAAGCACAGATTATCTGAGCTGGCCCAATCTACAGGATAGATTGTCGCATGTGTCCAATATGCAGGGGTCCATGTGTTAGGTTGTAATGTGTTCAATATTGTGTGGAAGTGGCAGCATGTAGACATGGAGCGTTGTGTCTCGGTGGCCTATGAGCAGTACTGTGGATGACAGTACCATGTTCTGACAACTGCAGTGCCAACCACAATGCTTCTCAGCAATACCCATGTCAGCAGTCGTCCATACTCACTGTCCAGATGTCAATATCTGTCACCGTCTGAAAGATGGAAATGCCATGAATGCTGTTGGGAATGAGTACAATATGACCCCACTTCTGTATTGGAATACCCACAGAATGCAGCATGCTGAAGAGGTGTGGTACGCAGGTGTGTCCCTAGCTGTAAGCAGCACCCTGCCTGCATCCAGACCAATGGGTCAATATGTATTGGAGCTGTTGCCATTAACACCTCGCACACTTAGCTTGTCACCCCAGGGGAATCCACTGGCTCGCAGCCTGGGAATGTAGGAGTGACAGAATGCACTGGCCTGCTACAGATGGCCTGCATCACTACCAAATGGCTTACAGTCCTCTGTCAAAGGCCTGTGCCTCACCCATAGTGCCAATGTATGGTATCTCATGGGGTCCCAACTAACAAACTAATACAGTCAACAGAACACAAATGCAAGGCCGTGTTGACAAATCCCAGTAGCATGCCCTCCATGTCCTACTACATGAACTGTGGAGCAATCCATAAATACCGCTGGGATGAAGGACCAGCTATAGGATACTTCCCAGATATCGCTCGCATAATGTTAGGACGAGGATAAAATAACAGAGTGGGGGAGTGTAGACCCATGGACGGCAGGGAGTGTGTGAAGTCTGAAACTCTGATGTGTGCCCATACTACCCCTGCCTACAAACCCAGTAATGGGTAGCTACAAACCTGCTCATAAACCACAATGTGAAGGGAAACTGACCAGATATATGAGCCCTGCCCCTGGGTAACCTGAGTGAAGCTGTACAGCTGAGAGGTATGGCCATAGCAGAATATGGCCATTCTGTTAAGGTGATATATGTACAAGGGGATCCTCAACCACCATACTACCAAGGTGCTGGACCATTTACACAGACCCATCAGCAAGTATCTGTAGCTACCCCTCCAGAATGGCAGGAGTGTGCAAGAATGTGTAGGCTGCGGACCACAGTACTGGACTCAGCATCATTCATCTTGTATTTCACAGTAAATAACTGTGACAAATAATTATATCTGTCAGTAGTCGACGACATAATTCATCACAGTGTAAAACAGTGCATATGTCTGAATGTCTCTGCTAACACCAACCATGCAACACAAGCAGCACAGACAGTAATAGTTACAGTATCCCCCTGTCACCCATTGTGACTCCATATTGTTATCCTATCTACAGATATCCTTCAGAAACAGAATAGGTTGGTATCTGTAGTTTGAGAACACCAAACCCTGACTGGAGTACAACCCTACCTGGAATGGATTCACACATTCAATACAGAAGGTCATACTGGACATGCTGCTACAGTTAGAGAAATTAAGCCCATGTCTGAAAACATAATGGACTATACATATCTGTCATTTACAGATGTCTGTGCACACACACCAAATTGTACACTATTTATGCTTCACACACACATTGGATAGAAATTATCACACATATCCAAAGCCAACACACTATAATATGTCAAATACACACACACACACACACACACACACACACACACACACACACACACACACACACACACGTGGGGAAGAGAGAGACAGACAGTGACAGACTAAATCCCATTATAAGGCCTGTCCTACCCACTACACATCCAATTGGCTGATATCACATAATGTGTTGATGTCAATCACTGTAGACATTCCTTTTGGTAGCCCTCAGCCCTGTAGAGTCTGTGGTGCTTGTGACTGTGTATGTTTCCAGAGGAATGATTTATGGCCCATTCAAACACACTGCACTTTCCATTGCCCATGTTAGCACTCCTGCTGATGCCAGTCACCTTGAAATAACCCTGTGGCCAATTTTCAGCCCTGTAAGCTCCATGGCACACGTGATAACTGTGTAATACTGTAGTGTAGCAAACTAGTTAGGTAGGAGTTTTAATCCCAGACATGACAACTGTGAAAATGTGTGTAAGAGTGTGTGTTTCTTTGTTGACACCTGATTTTGTGGTCACACACTTACTACACTTCCCTTACCCCTCCTTTAGCTCTGCAGCTGATATCACTCACCTTAAAAGATACCTTTGGACAGCTTTCCAACATATAAGCTCCATGGCACTTGCAATAACTGCATAATACCATAGTGTAGCAAACTAGTTAGGTAGGAGTTCTAATTCTGGCAACTGTAATAATGTTTGTGTTTATGGGTGACAGTGTGTGTGTCTTTGTTGACACCTGATTTTGTGGTCCTTCACACGTACTACACTTCCCTTACCCCTCTTTTAGCTCTGCAGCTGATGTCACTCACCTTCAAAGATAGCTTTGGACAGCTTTCCAACATATAAGCTCCATGGCACTTGCAATAACTGCATACTACCATAGTGTAGTTAAGTAGGAGTTCTAATCCTGGTCCTGGCAACTATGATAATGTGTGTGTTTGTGTGTGGCAGGGTGTGAGTCTTTGTTAACAAACGATTTTGTGGTCATTCACACTTACTACACTTCCCTTACCCCTCCTTTAGCTCTGTATTTCATGTCACTCACCTTCAAAGATACCTTTGGACAGCTCTCCAACATATAACTTGTGTGACACTTGCAATAACTGCGTAATACTATACTGTAGCAAACTTGTTAGAGAGGAGTTCTAATCCTGGTCCTGGCAACTGTGAAAATGTGTTTGTGTGTGTGAGTCTTGTTGACACATGTTTTTGTGGTCATTCACACTTACTGCATTTCCCTTACCCCTCCTTTAGCACTGCAGCTGATGTCATTCACCTTCAAAGAAACGTTTGGACAGTTCTCCAACATATAAGTTCCGTGGTGCTCATGATAACTGTGTAACACTATAATACCAATACATAGCTAGGTAGGGGTTTGAAACTCAGCAGTGGCAAGTGTGTGTGTGTATCATCAGTATTCTGTGTGGATGTGATTGTGTAAATAACAAGATCAATTGCAGCATGGGTTTTGCTACATTTTCATATTGAGGACCCATATGTCCCAATGTCACATTACAAGGCCAACAGTTGTCAAACACCATAGAGGTTGTTGTAGACAATCCACAGCCATACATTTATATATAGGCAACCGTTATAATACCCAGAGACCTCTCTCCACCCATGGATCATACACAAACATGCTTGGCTCTTTCTCTCTTCCTTTCTTTCTCTCTCTCTCTCTCTCTCTCTCTCTCTCTCTCTCTCTCTCTCTCTCTCTCTCCCTCTCCCTCTCCCTCTCCCTCCCTCGCTCCCTTTCTGGTAGATGTGAAAATGCATCTGTTTTGCATAGGCAGCAGCTTGACATTGGTAGGCAATGCTCATGATCAGCTGATGGCCTGTGCACAAATTGGAGTCCTCCATGTGCTAATTGCATGTGGAACACCTGTGGTATTATTCCTATAGCCAATTGCATGTAAACACATTTCTGTAAATAAGCACTGCAAGTGGGTGTTGGCCCTTCTCCTTCACTGTGAGCAGGACTTTATGTGGGTGTGTGACAAACAGCATTACAGAGGGTAGTTGGAAATACCTCGTAAAACAAACACTGTGGCGACAGGCCAACAAACTGGAGGAGGATGTTCCAGACAT